>NC_030683.2:78127742-78476075 GCF_000004195.4 Xenopus tropicalis
TCATTTAAAAAAATGTAATTATTTGATTAAAATGGAGTCTATTGGAGATTGCCTTCCTGTAATGTAGAGGTTTCAGGTTTCTGGATAAGCAATTATATACCTGTATATTGAAATTACATTATACAGACTTTGTTTGCTTGCCAGTATTAAAATTCACATACAAGCCCCATCATACTTTAACCCTTAATAATATCCCAAAGGAATGCTTGGAGCTGTAGTCCAGCAACATGCGAGTGCTAGAGAAAGCTTATGTCCATTTTATGACTAAAAATTCAAATAATTTACTTTCTTAGCATTTCTTAACATCTGATATCTGTGAGAATATGATGATTATTTTGTAATACTCATGTCTAGTGTTGCCTTATTGTACAGTCATGTTAAACAGCTTGTTCTCTAGGTGCTTGATATTAATTAATACTGTATGTTGCTAATGCAGTTACACATTTGTGTTTTGGATCATCACAGGAACTGATATCTAGTCCAGTTATACCTCTGCATAGACTTTTAGCGGTAGTTATGTTCTCAAGACTAGATAAATGAGTTGGATTTGCCCATTGGTTAATGCAATTAATCTTTAGTTTTCTTCTAGCATTACGTATATTGGGTTGGTCTAAAAAATGTCTTAAAGGAATATTTTGATTTTTTTTTTTGCTTTTTAGTATGAGCTGGACAGTGATACAGATCAGTTGCTCTTCATGTTTATTTCCTTTGTGGTTTCTGAATTATTTTGATTAAAAATTGTAGCCTCACAGTCAGTGACCCCAAACTGAAAGCTGGAAAGGGGCAGAAGTCGAAGGAAAATAATTTAAAAAACTGTTTTCAAAATATTGCTAAGAATAGACTTATAGTAAAAGTGCACTTAAACTACTCTTTTAAGGAATTTTTTTTTACCTGTTTAGGCTTATTAACCCATTTTATGTTTTTCGAGGTATGACCTGCATGCCATAAAACTTTATCACTGGTTTCTTTGGTAATATTACCTCTTACAGCAAGTGATAATAGAAAGCTTCATGGTCTTTTTTTATGAACACTGCCTGTTTTAAAATCTATACCACAGTTGCAATGTTGTTTTATTAATCCCTATCATATTTACAAAAATACCATTTTTTGAAAAACTTGATCGTGTTAAATAAAAAAATGAACTGCTCTAAGGGAAAGATTTATCAAAATGTGAGATTAGAACTCATCACAGAAAAATTCAGCCACTTTCTATTCATTCTTATGGGATTTTTAGAAGTGCATTTATCAATGGGTAAAATCTAGAACTCACCATTTGATAAATATGCTTCTAAAAATCCCATAGGAATGAATAGAACGTGGGTGAGTTTTTATGTATTAAGCTCTAATCTCCCATTGTGATAAATCTGCCCTTAACTGTTTACAAAAATTCAAAAAAATAACTTGAATGTTAAAAATACATCTCCCATTGACTTCAGTAGAGGTCTTGGTAATGCATTTTTTCAGTCTTTTGAGATTTTTTTCCATTGCTTAATTTAAAAATTTGAATTCTGAAAACTCAGTCTCGACTCAAACACAAATACTGGGACCAGTATTTCACTTAGACCAACAACCATCCAAAAATATGTAGAAGAATTGAAGATGCTAGAACCCAGCCCAAGCAACAGAAACCAAAATGATTTGTTATAGCCTGCCTTTCCTTTCTGCATGGCAAAAATCCCATGATTCTGATGTCTTTTAGACTGTATCAGGATCATGGTTATGAGGACTTTTATCTACTTTATAATTGCTAGATCAATACTGATCCCGGTTCCATTAGAAGTTGATTTTTACATTCTCAAAGAATTTTTGCTATAGTAAGTAATGGAAATATGTCTGTTATATGTCTGTTAGAGTCTGTTATTTTTAATAATTTAAGATTGTCATTGATTTATACATTTGATTTTAAAGTTGGTCTGATGTGAAAGGCAAGGGGTGGTGGATATTTTATATATAAACCTTCCATAAAGATCTGTCTTTGTACTTCCAGAACACTAAAGTAGGTGGCCCAAGTTTAAAATGCAAAACACACACAGTGCACCTACCAAAATACCAGTGCTACTACAACAGTCATCTTTCTAGTCATCAAACTAGATCTAAATGGAATATTTAACTGAATGAATATAAAATAAGAACAATGATTGAGGTGGAGAATCATCCTGCCCCTGTAATTTGGTTTGGGATACTAAGTTTGGAGCGCTAGAGGCAATGAGTTCAAGTGAAGGTTTATGTCCCCAATAAAGAGCATGCACCAGGTGAGTTGTGCTTGCAGTGGACTATACATCTTGCCAAAAGAAATGGTTTGGTGAAAGTGGAATTGCATTGAGCTATTGCCTTTTAAAACATCACAAAAATATCAATAGGTGACGTAGAAGAAAAAAAGATGTTTCCGGTTTAAATGAGCCTAAATATATGTTTCAAAATTCATTTAGTATGTGACTCTATTTAAAGCACACAGTTACAAACTACAAAAATGGTTCTAGCTTGTATGAAATGCTAAACCCTTTTTTTTGCCATGCTGAGCTATTTTCAAATATTTGTAAAAGAAACATTCTTCAGAAACCTAATCCTGACGAAGACTTTTCCCCTTACACTTTTGTACTGAACTATTAAAATAAGCAGTCATTCCTTGGCTTCTTAGCATTGAAATGTGTTTTACATTGTGTGAGGAATTCTCCACAGTTTATTTAAGTTAATGTTGGCCTTAAACTCTATGTATATGACACGAAGAACATTGTGCTGTGTCTTGTATTATCCTTTACTGAAAAGTGAATTAAGAATATACAGCATTTACTTCAGGAAAATATAAAGTATTTCTAACTCTTCTTAGGAACATTTAACCACTGAACCATTGTTCTTTTCTTATGCTGTGTAGAGTCTCATTAAATTTGATGTGGCACAGAGAGGTTCGACATGTGAAAAGAGACTGTAACAGTGCGTCTTGTTGCCAGATACACTGTGGAAAAATGATTCATTACGGCTTTTCAGAATTGACGCCCCTCAGGCTTCTTTGCTTGAATGATTTTAACAAATAAGAGGCTAAGGCCATTGTAACATGCATTTCTGACCATTACCAGACTTGGTTATACTATAAAGTTAGTTTCATTAGCTACATCAATCATTTATGTACTTTGCTCAAGCAAACATGGGATAGTGGAGGAATTAAAAACATCTGAAGCCGAGCAAATTGCTTTGGTTCAACTACAATGGTCTCACAATAAAAACCACATAAAAACATTTTATTCAAGTTTCAGTTTTTTAAAGAATTATTTTATTTTGGCAGTATAGATTCTGATTCATAACAATCCATTGCAGGAACTTGAAAACTAGCCAAACATTCTAGATAATTTCATGCTGCTATACAAAACAAATAAATCACTCAAAGACATATATTATAAACAACTTTGCTAATAAATATAACTATAAATGGCCTTGGCACTGCTGCCTTCATTCTGCCTCCTGTTACAAATTTTGTGAAAATACATCCATTGTTAGATGGGAACCCTGGAGCTATGGACACTTCCGAAGATGGCAATAGCTCCAGGGTTCCCACAGCGGCCTGTATTGATGCAGAAATATTGTGCCTGAAGAATTAAACGGATATATAATTTTGAAACCAAAAGTAGGGAATCACAGAGCCTTTTTTTCTGTTTTTCTGTTTTCTGTTTGAATCATCTAGCCCAGTTACAACCTGGAGAGCAATCCGATTGGCTGGGAACCCCAGTGCACCTCTGGGAAAAGAGAAGGACCCAGAAAGAGACAGGGTTTGGAGCGAGAACCACTGGGCAGGCCAGGAGAGTCTATTAAGGAGCCTACTGCCACAACCAGCCAGAGCCAGATCCGGAGAGCAGAGAGAGAGGCAGCAAGGAGAGTAAAGTTGCTGCTTGGTAATCTGACTTATGTAAAAGGGCTGAGCATGCCCTGCTTAGTAAAAGCATTGTGCTCCAGCCATATAAAGTGAGAATTCTGCTTAGCTGCTGTTGGATGCCTTTGCCGCCATGTGGGTACCCAGTGAGTGATCCATCTGAGGGAAGGTATTAGAAATCTCCAGTGTGTGGCCCCCTGTGTAAAGACAGGTGTTGATTGTGTGCCTGCCACGTGGGATCTACTGCCTTATCCCAAAGGAAAGGTACTTTGGGGCAGGTAGTGTTACCTGGGGTTTGAAGAAGCTTTTGAGGAAGGGACATTTTGCCAGGGACTAAACTGAGCAAACATGCTTTGTCCATCCGGAGTGGATTGTGGGACTGTGGCACCTTGAGAGACTGTGCCAGGGGTTGATAGACCACACAGGTTCCCCTGGGCAGGATTTCTGATTATAATAAATACTGTACATGCCCCTGGTATGATGGGGTAAAACATGATGATTGCAGGCAAAATTGCTATAAGTACAGGAAGTAAATGATCCCTCTTATGTCTTACCATGACATTGCTCTACTGGTGGCTGGTGCCACAATGCACCACAGCATTGCATTTAATTACCAGTTGCCACAAGGTCGAGATAAGCAGGCTCCCAAATCAACCATGGTTAATTCCAAGGTCAGTCTGCTTGCTTTGCCAGTGTCATAGTGACCTCAGGGGTCATTTAGACCAATGAAGGCAGTGTGCAAAATGCAAAAAAAGCCACAATCATTTTTGCACTTTGCACACTGCCTTCTTCTGATGCTATATTGCTGCTGGTCTGTGTTCTGGTTTTGATCACAGATACCTGTAGCTTGAATAGAGTGCAGAAGTATGACCTGAATCAGCATTAATAAACGCCCTTTCATGCTCTTGCACTTCTGCCCAGGGGAAATATAAATTACCCTTTTGCATTGCCATATCAAGTTGTCCTGTCTTATGGTGAGATCTTCTGTCTGCAGCTTAACCATAGCTAGGTAGATTCTTGGACACGGGGTATTTTATTGGGTGCTT
The DNA here is from genome assembly GCF_000004195.4 of Xenopus tropicalis. NCBI lineage: Eukaryota > Metazoa > Chordata > Amphibia > Anura > Pipidae > Xenopus > Xenopus tropicalis. The sequence goes on from NC_030683.2 coordinate 78,132,651, forward strand.
CAATGTTTGATATGGTTTCTGATAAATGCTGGTTGTACATAGTAGTTACATAGTTACATAGGGTTGAAAAAAGACCAGTGTCCATCAAGTTCAACCCATCCAAGTAAACCCAGCACACCTAACCCACACCTACCAATCTATACACTCACATACATAAACTATAAATACAACCACTAGTACTAACTGTAGATATTAGTATCACAATAGCCTTGGATATTCTGATTGTTCAAGAACTCATCTAGGCCCCTCTTAAAGGCATTAACAGAATCTGCCATTACCACATCTCTAGGAAGGGCATTCCACAACCTCACTGCCCTCACCGTGAAAACCCACCTACGCTGCTTCAAATGGAAGCTCCGTTCCTCTAATCTAAAGGGGTGACCTCTGGTGCGTTGATTGTTTTTATGGGAAAAAAGAACATCCCCCATCTGCCTATAATCCCCTCTAATGTACTTGTACAGAGTAATCATGTCCCCTCGCAAGCGCCTCTTTTCCAGAGAAAACAACCTCAACCTTGACAGTCTCACCTCATAGTTTAAATCTTCCATCCCCTTTACCAGTTTAGTTGTATGTCTCTGCACTCTCTCCAGCTCATTAATATCCTTCTTAAGGACTGGAGCCCAAAACTGCACTGCATACTCAAGGTGAGGCCTTACCAGGGACCTATAAAGGGGCAAAATTATGTTTTCATCCCTTGAGTCAATGCCCTTTTTTATACAAGACAGCACTTTATTTGCTTTAGTAGCCACAGAATGACACTGCCTGGAATTAGACAATTTGTTATCAACAAAAACCCCTAGATCCTTCTCCATTAAGGATACCCCCAACAAACTACCATTCAGTAGATAGTTCGCGTTTATATTATTCCTACCAAAATGCATAACTTTGCATTTTTCAACATTGAACCTCATTTTCCAGTTTGCTGCCCAGTTTTCCAATTTCGTGAAATCGCTCTGCAAAGCGGCAGCATCCTGCATGGAACTTATAGTTTTGCACAATTTTGTGTCATCTGCAAAAATAGAAACAGTACTCTCTATGCCCTCCTCCAGGTCATTAATAAACAAGTTAAAAAGCAAAGGACCAAGGACTGACCCCTGCGGTACTCCACTAACCACACTGGTCCAATTAGAAAATGTTCCATTTACCACCACTCTTTGTACTCTATCCTTCAGCCAGTTCTCTATCAAATTACAAATATTATGTTCTAGGCCAATATTCCTTAATTTGATCATTAACCTTCTGAGAGGTACTGTATCAAACGCTTTAGCAAAGTCCAAGTAGATGACATCAACTGCCATTCCAGCATCGAGGTTCCTACTCACCTCCTCATAAAAGGCGACTAAATTAGTCTGGCAAGATCTGTTACGCATAAAACCATGCTGGCACAAACTAATAGTATTGTGAACTGCAATGTATTCAAGTACCCTATCCCTTATTACCCCTTCCAAAATTTTTCCTACTACTGATGTCAGACTAACAGGCCTATAGTTTTCAGGCTGAGAACGGGATCCCTTTTTAAATAACGGCACCACATTAGCAATCCGCCAGTCTCTCGGCACCATGCCAGACCTCAATGAATCCTGAAAAAGTAAGTGAAGAGGCTTGGCAATCACAGCACTCAGCTCATTTAATACCCTGGGACGAATCCCATCTGGCCCTGGACCTTTGTTTACCTTTACATGTTCAAGTCTCTTTTGAATTGCCTCCCGAGTGACCCATGCGTCAGTAGCTAAATTACTAGAACTGGGCATATTTAAAGGGAAGCCTTCATTATCTGGCTCCTCAGATGTATAGACAGATGAAAAATAAGAGTTCAAAATTTCAGCTTTTTCCCCGTTCTCATCAACCAACTTACCCCCCCCCCCATGATAATAAGGTTCCCACCCTTTCATGCTTCATTTTTTTACTATTCACATAATTAAAAAATTATTTTGGATTCTTTTTACTCCTAGCTGCAATACCCCTTTCCATCTCTATTTTAGCTTGCTTGATAGCTTTTTTGCATGCTTTATTTGCTTCCTTGTACCTGATGAAAGTTTCTGCTGTCCCAGCTAACTTGAATGCCCTAAAAGCACGTCTTTTCTTACCAACCTCGACACTAACACTTTTATTCAGCCATAAAGGTTTTGCTTTGCGATGCCTCTCCTTGCTTACCAGGTGGGATATACTGCTGTGTATACCTGCAAAGCAATGTTTTAAAGATGTTCCATTTTCCTTCTGTGTCTAACCCCATGAAAAGCCTTTCCCAGTTGACACATTGCAGAGATGCCCTTATACTGGCAAAGTCTGCACGTCTAAAAGTGAGCGTTTTAGTTACTCCCTTATAGAGCTGTCTCTGCAGCATTATCTCAAAGGAGACCATGTTGAGATCACTGTTCCCCAGATGCTCACCCAGAAAACAAAAAAACAAATCTCTTATGTTAAAAATAGACACATTGTTAATTTATATGGGTTTTGACTGTTCACATTTGGACTTCCACTTGACTTCCTCATGGACTGTTATTGTAAAGTAGATGATTTGTATTGGTATTAGTATGAGGACGCTCCAGAACAGGGATGGGAATAACTTAATCTCATAAGCATTTAAATTGCTTTGGATATTTTATTATTTTACTTGTACCTGAAGAAGGTTATTCACTCCTGAGATACTGTGCATACTGTGTCTTAATAAATTTGGTTTTGCACCATCCAATTATGGGCCGTGATTAGTTGCCCAAAGTCCACAGAGTAAAATTCCGCTGCACTCTGTTTACTTGTTAGGGACACCTTTTTTTTACTTCTGCATACTACTGTACATTTAGTATAGGAAGAAAGGTAGTGGAATTTAAAAATCCAGTACAACTAAGCCATTTGTAAAATAAGTACGGGTTAACAATTTACAGAAATAATTATGAACAGATAATGTTTAAAGAGGTTAAAACATGTCAGCTAAAAAATAATAATAAAAGTCATGAATTAAATGCATAAATAAGAACAAACATTTGCAATTCACAATATAATATTTTTCATTAGACAATATACTTGAAATTCTAATTTCTTTACAATTGCTCAAAGCTTTCTTTTTAGGGAGAAGTTTTTACATACATTTCCCATTCTACATACATACTGTATGTGGGTAAGGTGTCACAGGATTGCATAACATATATTAAATACAAACAAAGAAAACCTTTTCGTACATAAGAGAAATTGTTTGTATTGCCCAAATATTTTCTGTTCATGTCATTGCTCTACTAGTCTTTGTAGCATTTAAGAATGTCAAAGCAAGGATCAAGGAGACCATTTTGAAAATGGATACGAGCAAATATGGCATATGAATCTTATTTAATTATGCACCTGTAAAAAGCTGCATTTTGAAACCTGGTCAGTTTTTAACATTTTGGACCAGATTCAATTTGATGAAAAATCTCATCCTATTTTCATAGACTTCAATAGAGTTTTCATGTAATAAACAGTGAGATAAGTTTTTGACATGAAAATCTAGAATTGAATTAAGAGATAGGTTTTTCTCATCTCATCCTTTTTGCCACTGCTAATATTTTGATGTACTTTTGCTTTAGTTCACACACATTATTGGTTTAAAAAATGTATGTTTCAAAATGTATTTAAAATATGAATGTTAGATCAAGGAACAAAATGTTAAATAATATAGACTTCAATAGATAAGAGTAAGATATGTTTTTCTCATTGAATTGCATCTCTATGGAAAAACCTGGAATTGAATAAGGAGATAAACTTTTCTCATCAAATTGAATCTGGCCCTATGTTTGCAATGCCTGCTTTAGAGAGGCCATACAGCCTTATGATTTGAGAAGGGTTACCAAAAAGAATCCTTTTCAGTTGGATACATTTGTTTCACATTTCTGACTAGCAGTGGGTAAATATTTTTCTCAATAACATTTATTTGGTAAAATAATAATAAGCAAGAGCTGTCATTTGTAAACAAATCCAGTGAAGGAATGACATTTTTCTGTCTTCAAATTTTCATCTACCTTTTTAGCAACTGTCAGCTTGTATTACACTTGATGCTTTATGAATAATTATTTAATGTATCAAAATAAAAAAGATGAATCCTTATAAGACATGTCAAAATAAATTCAGCCAGAGATACCTGCGTTTTAAATGCTGCTCCCCACTCTGAATGGCTGTTTTTTCTTTTTAGTACAAATCTGGAGCAAGAGGTTGAATGTCCAAATCTGTAAAATTAAAAGGTAACACTGAGGATATAACCTGCTCTGTAAAAAAAAAAAAATAATGTAATATGTAAAAAATACATTTGAGATAAAAAATAGATTTGAAATTCTGTTTAAACCATTATTATTGCTGGCATTTTATCAAAAGGAATAATTATGTTCTCCAGTAAGTTTATGAAGATCAACCCTTCCAAATGACTGCCAGTGCACATATATATAGTATGTATATATATATATATATATATATATATATGTGTGTGCGCACTGGCACTCACTTGGATTTTTGTTCCCCACATGATGTTTGTAATTTACCAAGTGGCATAATGTCCTTGGAAAATGCACTTTCAGTAGCAAAGAGCAATGAACGTTTTTTTTTTAATTCGAGATTAGAAACCTCTATCTAGTGTAAAGGACTGATAGAAGTTTCTCAGCTCTTTGCCTGGACTTGACCAATTACTTAGATACTTTTGACTAATTGGCAGATGAGGGTGTAGTTACCTTTAAATGTTATGTGTTGGCATTTTTTTTTTATTCTTGATAAAGACAGGGAGTATCCCTCCACAATGTTTAAAATAGTACACTGATGGCTTGAATAAATGGTGTATGCTGCTTGTGCTGTTATCACTGTGTCCAATTCATTGTTACATCACCACATATAATACATTGTAGTGAGAACTCCCACCTACTCATGGCCTTCAAATGCATTTAATGAGTTATAGGTGGTTTTCTAGCAACTGGTTAGAAAATAAAACCTTCAGGGAATCACAGCAGGATATTGTTGTCTGGTGGTGGGTGGGATAAAAGTTTGTATAATAGCTGCTGGATGGGGCTTAGGCCTGGGCTGAAGGCCAATTAGGTTGTGTTTTGGGTGTGAAACTTTAGTCACTGTTTTGGATTGTTTTAGAGTAATAGTAGAAAGACTTATTTAATTTTTATATATTGGTTAGGAGATAAGAGATACCTTACAAGATATTAGGAGTTATTTTATCTGTATATGCTCTATTCTTTTAAGGAAGAACTCTTGTGGGGTGGAAATGCATTTTCTGCAGTTTGCTGTTTATGTATTACAGGGCCATATCTTACAGAGGATTTAAACCTACACTATAACAACATTTTATGCACCTTGTAGCTCTCCTGTGTGAATATACAAACTCCATGCAGGTAGTGATTTTCTCTGTATATTTTGCTTGATTTGAACCAACCAAATTCAAACCTTGCTGCTGTCACAGCAATCTTATGGTATGAGATGGGAAGTGACACTGTAATTAAATCTCTAAAGGATACATATGGGGGAGGGTGCATGTGGTGCATCTGAGTACTATGGGGAAGTTCTGCACCTGTGTATAAACAAGTATAATCCCTCCATTTGTTCCACATCCATTGAGGTGGCCTGAAATGGTAAAACCAAAAAGCAAGGGGCTCAACACAGGAAACAACAAAACCTGCGAGTCATGAGACTTTGAACCCACAGAAAGAAACATCCCTTAAGAGCAGTCTCACTGACCTTCCCCAGTTTTCAATGACAGCTGGCATCCAAAATGAATCTTAAAATGTTCTATTTGGGTAACTTTCTTAATCAGTGTCTTTAAGCAGTTCCTGCCAGCTGAACTAAACTGGATGATGCTTAGGGAAATAAAATGTACAACCCTGTGTCCCCAAACTCTGCACAAGATAACATTATCACATTTCTTAAGATGTAGTTGATGAATACACAAAAGTGATTAGACTTAGAAAACAGATTATATATAAAGTATAAGGATACATACAGTATTCTACATAGGCATTTGCATGCTGGAATACCAGTCCATTGCAATTTCTAGTACTGCCATTAAATTGCATTCATCTAGATAAAGTGTTTTGGGACAGAGCTGAAAATGCACCATGTAAGGATATTACATCAAAACATTACCATTTTTCCCAAAGATAGCAATCTTTATTAAAGATAACTATGCTTTTCTCCTTATACTATGGGTGTAAGTTACCCTAAATATGTATTCATTGATATACAGTATAATTGACTTTAAAATGTGACAGAAACATTGGATTGTAAGCTCCACTGGTAAATGGCCTGATGTAAACAATGAACAATAACTGTATAAATGTGTAAAGTACACTAATAAACTGGATCTTATTGTACATGATGCTAATTTAGAGCTGTATTTTGTTCCTTAAACTAACACCACTGCAAATGTGCACATTCTGGGAAACTCACAAATATAGTGTATGTCACAGGCATCTTAACGAAAGTGGCTGCTATAATGAAAAAAGAACATGAGAAACCTGTTAATACGTTAACAGCTAAATATTTTACATATAGTTATACTTGAAAAACTCAAGGTACTTTAGGGAATAGGCAGCTGTTTGACTACACCAAGGGGCCTATTTTTTAAAGTGTGAATTATATTGTTTTCTAATTCTGCCTTGAGTTCACCTCAATATGTTAGGCTTATTGTCACAACAACCCTACATATTTAATTAAAACTGCAAAAACACCCTTGAGTGTGTTGTGCCTGTGAACATTTAACAGCACATTTTCCTCACCATTGCAGTGGGGCATTAATGCCACAAAGGAATTATGAATATGTATATGTGGGATTTTAGCATGTAGATGACATGATGTGGATTAAGAGATGCAAAATGGCTGCTCTATCTTTATAATGGTAGTTATACATTTTCTCAAATTGAACCTGACCCAAAAGGTGTCAGAGTTATATTCACAGATTATATGAAAGGCAAAGGAAATAAAATATTAAAACATTAAAATATTATATAGTATTAAAATGTGGAGGGGGAAATGCTTCATACAAATCTCAACTGCCGAATATAAGTCTGTCTGGCCTTACTTCTGATGGGATGCGAATAACATATGCATTCTATTATTTTGAACTGCAGCCAACGTTGAACTGGACGGCCCACGCCCAATCCCTGCAGGGTGCTCCATTGATCTGCCGGGCTCCCTCCACCGACGCACTGCAGGTAAGTGACTTTTAGGCACACTCGTGAGAGGAGATTGGATGGGTGTTGAGGGCCCCTGCGGGGGTGTGTGTGAAGGGAGTGGGGGCCATTGGGGGGTTGTGGGGGCCTCTGAGGCAGAAGCCCCGCTGGGCCCTGCACCCCCCAGTCTGACCCTGACACAGGGTACTGAGGAAACTCTGGAGATACTGTCTGGTCTGGATGTGGTGGTAGCTTTAGAATTCCCATGTGTCAATAGACACAGCAGTGCTCATTTCAGAACAGAAGGCAGGTAGGACTGAGCTGCACAGAGTGCAACTACATGGAAGTGCAAGGAGTGCAATTTGACACAAGTTCCTATAATGAAGGTAGTTTTATGCACAACTGACTGGGGAGAAAATTGCAGGGACCACAACTGCACTTGTGGACATAAGCCTGACGTGAGCTTACATGAGCCTTGATATCAGCTGAGTATATCGCTGGCAAGAATGTATTTTTTGGTCACAAATAATACAGCAAAGTGCTGCCCTATTATGCCCACATAATGTGTTTGTGGCGCTCTGGGTGTAGCAGTGATGCAAATAATAAAACTTATTTGGATTTGGGTCATTTGATAATGCGTTGAACATATTTACATATTTTGAATATCACCATATTTTACACCAAGTCAGGATAAAGAGGGCAAATTATTACAGATTTTATAATACATTTATGATATATTAAATCAGGCAAAACTAGCTTAAAAAGTGTGATGCTGTAAGCATCTTACACAGTAAACATTGTGCTGTAGAGCTCTTTGTGCAAGAATGTCAATTAAATGAAAACTTGAAATACTTTACACAAATGAGTAAATATTTTTAACGAGTAAAACATAACTCCAGGGATGTACGGTGTGCAGTTTTCCAAGAACTTAGGTAGGAAATAAAATAAAGAATAGCGAGCGTGTGTTGTCAGGAGATGGTATGGGCAACCTGAAGTAGATAGGGAAAGTACATTTTATTTCATAAGAGTATTCATTTTCACCTGCCACTAAAATTTGTAACTATGGTTATAGATGAGCACCATCTTGTGATGCAAGCATGCATTACAGTATTTCATGTATTTTTTTTTAATAATTTATACTTTTTTTTATAAATAAATAGGAACTTGTTTACTATGGATAGGAAACTCTAAATATTTCATACAAAGGGCTACATTTGAATTGATGAGAAAAATGTACTTACTAAAGTATTTTCAGCTAATCCATGAGATCATTTTTCTCAAATTGAACCTGAGCCAAAACATGTTAGAGCTATATTCACAGAATATATAAAAGGCACATTCAAATATTAAAAAACAATAGTATTTACTGTAAATGTGTAAATGCTTCACAACACCAAAATGGCTGCCAGGTAGAACACAGAATCTATTAGTTTGAGCTATTAAAAAAATACTCCATTCTGGACCAAACAGCAGCTTGAGAGCTGACATGACATATTAAAACCTGCAGAGACCTAGAAAATGAGTCCATGAATCCTTTTAAATTATATCATATCTGGTCCAATACTTCTAGTAGGATTTATTCCACTAATTGCCCTAATTATTTATGATACAATATATTCAAAGTCACATGTCACTACTTATCCCTTACTCTCTGCAACTAAAAATTCCAGATCTTCATTTACTATGGAACACAAAGGGAATAACTACTCTGGAACCTTTATTAGAAAGAAAGGCATTAGTATCATTCCAACATCTTCATGTCAGGTATGCTCAACCTAATAATCAATTTTAGAATCATCTTAGGATTCTACAGTCTAACAGAACTAACTATAAGCCCACCTTCGAAACTGAAAACACTCAAAATTGATAAACTATCACTGACCCTAATTCAAACAATTATACTGCTGTCATCAGATCCCAGATAAAGGGCAGTGAACAAATCCTAATAGGAGGGTTGGACCTGTTAACATATAGGCACCTTGTTCCACATGTGGTGGGCCTGCTCCACCTCACAATAATACTAGGACATAGTCACAGTAAGTAATGAAGTGATTGTTATGGGCTTTTTAGCTGGCCCTTCAAATAGCTCTTTTCATTGACCTGCACAGAAATCACAGAACTATAATTCTGCATATATTATCTACTAGCAAGGAACTAAAGGCAGACCATGTTGCCTCAAAATAAATCATAACGTAAATCACAAAAATGTGGAAATATAAGAGAGTTTTTGCATTTTCCAGAGACTGTAATTTGTGCAAAATTTGTAAAAAAAAATTATAAATAAACATATACATAGCCTTTGTATAGCCTTTTTACTTTAACATTACTTTGAAGTCCCACCAGTGCCACTCCTTCTCCTCGTTCTAATGTCAGGTATTTTATTCTTGCTCCTCCCATTCCTGTAATGACAATCCCTTGTTAAAAATGATCAAGTATTTTTAAAAAATGTAAAAGTAACATGTATACATATAGGCCTAGATTTGCTACAATAAAGTGGTAAATGTACGATTCAAGTAAATCTTAGCACTTATTCAATAATGAGATCTATTTTGTCCATCTTTATAAAATTATACTGAAACCTATAACGTACTATTAAGAAAATATTTTGGTCTTTATTGGTATTACAAGTTACAAATTCAAACAATATTTTATTTTATAGCAAAAAATAAATAAGTATACATAAATAACACACTTAGAACTGATTATTTATTCTATAGACCTGGAAACACAAAATTAGGATACAATTTACCAAACATTGTTATTGATCAAATGATTTTGATTAACACTTAAAGGGGTTGTGCACTCTAAAACCTTTATTATGATATAAAGAGTGATATTCTTTTTGCAGTCGGTATTCATTTTATATTATTTACATTTTTTTAATTATGTAGCTTCTTGTTCAACTCTGCAGTTTGGAATTTCAGCACCTATCTATTTGGTGGTTTGAATGAGATACAATAGTTTTTTGGGTATTAGGGTCTGTTACAATAATTTAACAACTATATAAAATAAAAGTTGCTAAGAAGTGGCCATTCTATAACATACTACAAGTTAACTTTTTTTAAAAAATTGGATTTATTATTTATTTTAATATTAAGGGGCAGATTTATTAAAGTACGGTCGTTCCAACAAAATTTGTGTGTCAAAATCGTATTGTTGCGCCGAGTACGAAAGTTTCGTATTCATTCAAGCTTCGGTATCGTGACTTTCCTTGGGCCAGGTTGGAGCTGCAGAGTGCCATTGAGTCCTATGGGAGGCTTTCAAAATCATGCTCAGAAAGGTTTTCCCGCCATTTACGATCGTTTTGTGACTTTTTGTGAAATTTTGTGACTTTCAGATCGCCAATACGATATTATGGTGACTAATACGATTTTTTATAAATATTTTCGTGATATTTGCGATCATTAGAAATGATCGTATCCAATCCGAATTTTACCCATTTCAGGATTCGAACTCGTGATTTGATGAATCAGCCCCTTAGTATATAATAATAATATTTATTGTTTTAAAAAAATGTATCTAATTCAATTCAAACCAACTGATCCTTAAAGGAAAACGAAAGGCAAAATCACTTGGGGGTGCCAAAATGTTAGACACCCCCAAGTGACTTTAATCGCTTACCTTGTACCCCCGGGGTACCTGGAGCGGATCGCTTCCTTCTTCCTGCTTCCGTTGCTGAAATGCCAGCGGTGGGCACATACGCAGTAGAGTGAAAAGCCGACGCAGCGAATCAGGAAGAAGGAAGCGCTGGCAGTTACCCCGGGCTGGTGCTGTTCTCTCCTCACAGGGGCACCAGCCCGGGGTAAAAGGTGGTCAAAGTCACTTGGGGATGCCTAACATTTTGGCACCCCCAAGTGACTTTGACTTTTTTTTTCCTTTAAAGGAGAACTAAACCCTACTCCATTACCTGCCTCCCCTCAATGCCCCTCCAATGCCCCCCCTCCAAGCTCTTTCCCTGCAATAGGTATTCTGTTCATAATTCTCTAATCCTCTTCTTCAATTATCAGAACGGATGATTTAAGACGTGCAGTGTCAGACTGGCCTACCAGGATACCAGGAAAACTCCCGGTGGGCCCAGGGGAAAGCGGGCCCTCCTACTCCTGACCACTTGGCCTGCTTCATTGTCATTCTCTATTTTTGAATGAAATCAAAGAAGAGAAATAGATAGAAGAATAGATGTTAGCATGTAAATAAAAGAGACTAGGAGAGATTGGGTAAGGAAAGGAGGAAAAAAAGTTTGGAAAGTGGGTCTATGGTCTAAGGCAGTGATCCCCAACCAGTGGCTCGTAAACAACATGTTGCGCACCAACCCATGGGATGAATTTCTGGCTTGGAGGCAAGCTTTAGATGCATAAAAACCATGAGTACTGCCAAACAAAGCCTCCTATAGGTTGTCAGGCTATACAGGGGCTACCACTAGTCAATCATAGACCATATTTGGCACCCCCAGGAACTTTTTGCATGTTTGTGTTGCTCAAGGCTCAAGGGTAAAAAAAGGTTGGGGCTCCCTGGTCTTAAGTTTTCTGATAGGCCCCTAGGGTCCCACTCTGACTCTGAGGACGTGGATTCAAATGAGCATGCTCCTCCAAAATCCATGTCAGCACTCACAGAAGACAGGGAAAGATGGCCCCTCTGAACTCCTCTGCACTCCTCTGCACAGCTCTAAGTTTTAATTCTCCTTTAAAAAGCACATCTTCAGTTCAGATCAATCAATATCAATTAAATCACCTGAAGAAAAAAAACAAAAACATTGCCCTTAACCTACTATTGTATTCAGTATCTCCAGAGGTGTTTCTTTTGGGGGCCTGGGATGGGAAAACCTTGAATGGATAATAATACTATAAATTTGTTATAAAATTGATAGAATTCATAGGCTAATTACATTAATTCTATCAAAATTCCAGCAAACTTCCTGATATGTTACATTTACACTGGTGCTGTACTACACACTATGGCATGGGTGAGGCATGACCCTATTGCTCTGTGCCAATAGCAATGCACACACTCCAGGATCTTATGCTGCCTTTTGCACTGAAATTCACATTTTCCTTACAACTACCCTGCCAAGAGGCATAGTGGAGTGTAAACTTGGCCAAAACCCATCATTTATGTGTATGCCCATGTGAAATCTGATCTATGTCACTGGAGTCACCATCAACTTGATCCTGATATTTTAAGTAACTTCTACAAAATCACTGGTGGTTGGAAAAACAAGGTAGAAACATGAATGCAATACTCTCACTATTTAGCAAAATGTGTAATAAAAGTTTCTATTTTTTAACATTCTCTCATTTGCTAATGGTGAACCATCCATAACCCCATTAAGAAATGCATTATTTCCTTTGGAAAGCAGTCAGCCCTAGCTCACTGTGGGTGGCCATTCATTGTTACTTGACTCTCAGAAATGTTATACAAACCAAAGGCGACATTTCTGCGTCTGCAACGTCATGACTTTTCATGCCTCTCAGAGTAGTACTGTAAGCAAGCAAAATAAAGGCAAGTTTTTAGCATATTGTTAATATGTCAGTGGACAAAACTACTGTAGGAACTGTGATGTATTCATGAAAATAAGTTTAACATAAAGGTTCAAAACACAATATTTTCCAAAACAGCCTAAGAGTAGATTCCACTTACTCATGATTATATTGTCTCTAAGCCTGATGTAAGTTTTAGGCAAAAAATCTGAAATTTAGAGAATTGTAAGCTGGATTCTTTAATTAAGTGAAAAAAATGCATCTTGAGTGTTGGCAGCAAACCAGCAGGAAACAAGGGACATAGTATTTGCCATCATTCTCTTTTAACGAAGCAAAAAGGAAAAGTCTGTAATTTCAGGAGATTGCCTTTAATTAAATAAGCCTTTTTGTGTGTTTCAATAGATTCCTTGTTTGTATTCCTTTTTGCTTGGAAACCTTATCACATTGTATTTTATCCATTGTGGTTCTATTAAACAAATAGTTCCTTCAAAAATAAACTAAAATTGCTTAAATACCAGAGGTGTCTTGGAAAAATATATTGGTCTATGAATTATACACACAAGTTACATAATGTAAATGTTATCACACAATTTAAATAATGGGTTTAATTTCTTTTAGTTTTTAAGGACATGTAAAGCCTACATTTGCCTACAATGTATATCAGTTGGGCACATCTCCCCCACCCTTACGGCATCATTTGTACTGCATGTATCCCCTCTTTTCACCAGCACCATCACATTTTCCTAAAGCAAATAGCAGCTCTCACCAGGTGGCCATTTTCCCTCTCACAGAATTAAAAGAATGCAGTCTTACACGTGCTGAACTTAAAAAGGCCGGCTTGGATTGAGCATTGTGATGGTTAACCTGAGCTCAGGAGAGGAGAAGCAGACAGCTACAGCAGAGTTTTTATGGGAACAAGCAAAGCCATGGCTGTTAGACTGGAGGGCATGGTAACCTGAGTTGAGAAGAACTAAGCAAGCTCAATAGCCAAAAGCCAAGTCAATTCCTGAGGGAGGGAGCCGAGTGGGCTAGAGGAGAAAAACGAATCCCAAGTGATTAAGTGAATGCTGCAGCCTTATTATTAACTGGAGCCCAACTGGTGTGACAGGTATTTAAATATTTCACTTTTTTTCACAATTATTTTGTGTGTGTTTGTGGGGTAGGTTACATGTCCTTTAAAGGGAGAATAAACATTCCATAAACTCCAGTATCTGAAATTGAGCAGGTGATATGTATTTAATAGAAATGCTAGAGGATACGTCTATGAGAATCCTCCCAGCCTGCCAGTCATATTGCAGTTTTGTCTTGCTGCCATTACAAAGTAAACATTAAAGTGGGCATGATATTATTCAGGTTTTAGTTTCTACTGTTTTAATTTTTTTCATGTGGACATAGAAAATAGTGGTAGGCGCGTGCCAAGCAGGCAATAGCTTCATTAGCTCATCCTCTTTCATTAAAGGAGATGTATTGGCTTCTATTGCACCTTTTCTAAAAAGAACTCATTTGTAGAGGGCAGAGATGTCATGTTTACTGTAAAGGGGTAGTTAAGGAAAACCTAGGTATTGTAGTAACAGCTGAGATAATTGTTTGTAACCAAGAATTCCAACCAACCAACCAACCAACCAGGAGTACCAACATCAAAAAACTGCTGGAAAAAAATATAAGATAATGAAATAATGAGTGTCAATAAAATGAACTTTATTAACTTTCTGTACATTGATATGACTGATGTTCCGTGTATATTTTCTGCTGCTCTCATACGAAAAGTCTGGGTGCTACAAAGTACATTAAAGCAGAAATATATATTTGCATTATATGTCAAATTGTGTAGTAACTGAAAAAATATTATCCCATTTATTGCACTTATGCACACTTGAGTATAATGGGATTGTCCTTTAGACAATTTACATGTGCTAAAAAATTGTTTGGCTAAATGGAACAAAAGTTCAATACTGTTTATAGAACTTCCTTCATTATTATTATTTAATTTTGACCTAATATTTTTTTTTCTCAGACATCCAACCACCATGCTGCTCTACATTTTTAGTGGGGACAAGAGCAATTATTCAATGAAGTTGAAATAAAACATAATTCAGTTTATTCCTCAGTACTTTTTTGTGTTTTGAGGACATAATAACCCTAACTAGCCTGCAGGCATTGTGTGTTCTAGAGGAATTAGGAATGGGTCGCTATAGGGTGCTGTGAAGATGGATTCCTGGGGAAGGTAAGCAAAATGGCTGCATGGAGCTGCATTAGTTTCCTACATGGGCCTGTTTATTTTCTTCCTAAAACTTAGTGATTTCATTAACTGGGGGAGGTACCTAAAATATTGCCACTCCCAGTAAATGGGGCTTTTGATGGCCTTTCCTTGTGCTCAAATCTCCTTTGAACAACACAAGAAAATGACTCAGTTCTGCTAAACATAACAGCTTTTTATAGGAATTTCTCTTAAGAAAAGATAAAAGTTAATAAATGAATACAAAAAATTAGAGCTAAAAAGGGTTAGATGTTAGAGCCACGTGATTATTAAAGGGTCTTTCATTTCTGGCAGCCTCCCAAATCCTAATGGTACCTGCAGTGACATCTTGCCATGCCCTATGTGTGTGAATATATATATTTTTATATACATATATACAGTGGAGGAAATAATTATTTGACCCCTCACTGATTTTGTAAGTTTGTCCAATGACAAAGAAATGAAAAGTCTCAGAACAGTATAATTTCAATGGTAGGTTTATTTTAACAGTGGCAGATAGCACATCAAAAGGAAAATCGAAAAAATAACTTTAAATAAAAGATAGCAACTGATTTGCATTTCATTGAGTGAAATAAGTTTTTGAACCCTCTAACAAAAAAAGACTTAATACTTAGTGGAAAAACCCTTGTTTGCAAGCACAGAGGTCAAACGTTTCTTGTAATTGATGACCAAGTTTGCGCACATTTTAGGAGGAATGTTGGTCCACTCCTCTTTGCAGATCATCTCTAAATCCCTAAGGTTTCGAGGCTGTCTCTGTGCAACTCTGAGCTTGAGCTCCCTCCATAGCTTTTCTATTGGATTAAGGTCCGGAGACTGACTAGGCCACTCCATGACCTTAATGTGCTTCTTCTTGAGCCACTCCTTTGTTGCCTTTGCTGTATGTTTTGGGTCATTGTCGTGCTGGAACACCCATCCACGACCCATTTTCAGTTTCCTGGCAGAGGGTAGGAGGTTGTCGTTCAGGATTTCACGATACATGGCTCCGTCCATTTTCCCGTTAATGCGAAAAAGTTGTCCTGTGCCCTTAGCAGAAAAACACCCCCAAAGCAAAATGTTTCCACCCCCATGCTTGACGGTGGGGACGGTGTTTTGGGGGTCATAGGCAGCATTTTTCTTCCTCCAAACACAGCGAGTTGAGTTAATGCCAAAGAGCTCTATTTTGGTCTCATCAGACCACAGCACCTTCTCCCAGTCACTCACAGAATCATTCAGGTGTTCATTGGCAAACTTCAGACGGGCCTGCACATGTGCCTTCTTGAGCAGGGGGACCTTGCGAGCCCTGCAGGATTTTAATCCATTGCGGTGTAATGTGTTTCCAATGGTTTTCTTGGTGACTGTGGTCCCTGCTAATTTGAGGTCATTAACTAACTCCTCCCGTGTAGTTCTAGGATGCTTTTTCACCTTTCTCAGAATCATTGACACCCCACGAGGTGAGATCTTGCGTGGAGCCCCAGAGCGAGGTCGATTGATGGTCATTTTGTGCTCCTTCCATTTTCGAACAATCGCATTAACAGTTGTCACCTTCTCTCCCAGCTTCTTGCTAATGGTTTTGTAGCCCATTCCAGCCTTGTGCAGGTCTACAATTTTGTCTCTGACATCCTTGGACAGCTCTTTGGTCTTTCCCATGTTGGAGAGTTTGGAGTCTGCTTGATTGATTGATTCTGTGGACAGGTGTCTTTTATACAGGTGACTAGTTAAGACAGGTGTCCTTAATGAGGTTGACTAATTGAGTAGAAGTGTCTAACCACTCTGTGGGAGCCAGAACTCTTAATGGTTGGTAGGGGTTCAAAAACTTATTTCACTCAATGAAATGCAAATCAGTTGCTATCTTTTATTTAAAGTTATTTTTTCAATTTTCCTTTTGATGTGCTATCTGCCACTGTTAAAATAAACCTACCATTGAAATGATACTGTTCTGAGACTTTTCATTTCTTTGTCATTGGACAAACTTACAAAATCAGTGAGGGGTCAAATAATTATTTCCTCCACTGTATATATATATATATATTTTTTTTTTTTTCCAAGTGTTAAGCTCAGTGACTCTTTTTGTGTCATATACATGATTTGCTCATAAGCAAACCCACCAAACCACAAGTTTTTTTTAAACTAAAGCACAACAAAGTGTTTAACTGAAGTACCCATGCACTAGTATCTCTTAACTAAGACTGTGTATTGAGGGAACCTGTGCTAGAATACAGTGGTGTCCTGAGACTTAGACACTCATTACATAATGTTCTTCATCAATAATTGCCAAGATTGTAGAAGTTTAATATTGGGCTTATTTCAAGTGTTTATTTAAATTTTAAATAATGCCTAGACCGCTGTAGGCAATTTACTCAAAGATTGAGTTAGTCCTTTTGTTATTGTACAAATTCAAAGGGAGATCTCTTCATAATTATTTATAGAAAACCAAAACTCAAAAATAAGAGATCATTCTTAGTGGGCAGTGTGTCGTAAGGGGAGCATTAATTATGTTAGGCAGCTTGAGAAAAAGAGGAAAGAATAGGGCTAATTAAAATGCACTCACAGAATCTGTCACTGACAATTGACAAACATTAATCAACAAAAGGAACCCCAATTTCTCACCGATATTAATGGTATTCTGCACAAGGGAAATCTCTGTCTTGGAAATAAGGTAGGACAAATATGAGATGGACTAAAGCCAAGTTCTTTATAGGCACTAACAAATCCTTTTCAGTGTCCGCTGGGAAACTGGCATCCAAAGCACTACCAACACTTAAAGATAAACAAGCCAGAAATAGGAATATTGAAAAGGTACCTATGTGTTTAATAAATGAACACAACTGCCTTGAAACCCTGTAGTAATAATAATATTAACCAATACCAAAGTATAATATCAAATACTGCAAAAAAATGTAGATTGTAGGAAAATTGCATTTATATCCGTAACTCCCGAAACAGCCTCATTTTCTGCATACATTTTCTTATTTCACTTGTTTCAAGTCATGTTTATAACAGAGCTTTAACCAGAATGTAAACACTCCACAAAACTCCCACTGCACTCCTAAACTCTCTGCAATAAACATCCCTCTGTTACAGGTGGAATTTGTTTCTCTAATAAGAAGCGTATCTTCCAGTGCTTCTGTTATCTATCATGCAGAATTGCATAGAAGTTTAAAAAAAAAAAAAAAAAGTTGAATAAACTTTTTGGCTACTAAATCCTGCCTAACATATTATTGGATTATCTGGATGTGGGTATATTGCATTACACTACCTGACATTAACTTTGCTTCAGTGTTTGCTTCCATGTCCTGCATCATTCACTTACTTGTTTGGGATAAGCCTTCTGTACTATTGCAGAGTAGGTCCTGTAGCACTGGCTTCTCAATAGTATATATAGTGTATATATATATATATATATCCACACCGTGGCCCTGCTCCACATCCATTATGGAGTTGACAGATGTGTAAATAACTTAAGTAAATGTAGATTTAAGTGCTGGGAGTCACTGAGTCTTTAAATTATGTTTTCATGTGGTACCTCACTGTGGTATTTAGTGCTGTGGCTTCAAGCAATTTAATGGCACCTGGCCTTTTATTTATTTATTTTTTGAAAATCCAAGCCAGCAGGCCCCAGCAATTGCTAAACTAGAACTCCCAGTAATTTACCACAGTACATAGTATCTTTTAACTAATGAACTTTTCTAAGGCCTCACCAATGGCTATAAATTCATTATTCAACCACCAGAGATTGGTTATGTTGGCAGCCGCGGCAGCTTTTCTCCTGAGAACCAAAGAGTGGTTACATTAGTAACATCTTCAAATCTCTACTTTCTATTGTTTTACAACACTCTAAAAATGTAGCAATATAAGGAATCTCTGAAACTTCAAACAACTGTGACTCAGTAACAGGCTATTCTTACAACAATCATTCTATCAATCTCACACAAAACCGCCATGTGATTATTATAGGTTTAATCCAAAGAGCTGCTGTTTTGAATTCCTTGGTCCTTTTGTGGTGTCATGTTAGCTGGGCCAGTCTCTCATGAAAAGAATGTATTGTTGAATAGAATTGAGTCCGGATCTCTGCTCCATTGGGTTGATAAAATGGCAGTTGATTTAAAAAGAACCATCTTGTCTGGAGAAAGGATTAGCAGATTAAGGGACGGCATGTATTTTTTTCGGTAATGTAACTTTACATTTTGTAGCTGAAATGGATCAAGTAAAACTGTCTTCATGAATGCTAAAATATTACACTTCAGTGCATGATTTCTTTGCTAGAAAGAATGCTGCAGGTCAAATTAGCATATATTGTGTTTTCCAAGCACTGGACAGTAACCATTTTATTCCCAGTGCCTTTGTATAGTAAGAGTAATTCTATTACAATTTAAGTGTATACTGAATATAATATCATATTCTTAAATAATTTGACAGTTTACCTGTTCTGCATTGTAAGTGGCCCAAAGACCTGACATGATCATTCATGTCATGGTCTGTACTTGTTTCAATGGAACCTAAATACTTGGAGAGTGCCAATTTGTTAGGGATACCTTGGGTATGCTAATAGTGAATCTGAAATCATGGGCCTTGAAAAAATGAGCTTTTACAATGTTCATTAGCCCAAAAAGTGTCAGCACAAGCCAAAATATCTTGTTTCAGGGAAAAACTATGGTATATACTATGGTATATGACACTGGCCATTGTTCATTGTCTTCTGTGCATTTTTCCTTAGGACAATGGCACACCCAGAGGTTACAGGCCTTTTGTTGTACCATAACACCCACAATTTTTTAGCATTGCTTCACTGGCATTCATGTAGTACACTTGCAGGTCACATGATGGTTGCTCAAACAGTAGCTGTCTTTAATCACCTGGCCCACAAATGCAGCAAGTGGGTTTGACAAAAAGGAGCTGCTAAACACTCAGGTGACAAAATGACTGGAATTAGTGCATTTGCCATTGCCCTTAGAATACCTTCATATTTTATAGCAGTACAGACAAATGAGGGCTCATTATTCCATTGAGTGGTAGTCTTTTTATGTATTGCATATCCAGATATTAGGAAGTGTTATTTAAAGGGGTGATTTACTTTTGCTCAGATGGCATAATATAACACTGATTGCACCAATTCAAATGAATAACTTTATTTGTGGAAAAATCCTAATGGCACATGCTGGGAACTTATAAATATATATGCAGCAAGGGCTTCCACAATTCCTTGTAGTGAACATCTAAAACATGCAGCATAAAAACAACAATTTATTCCATCAAAAATAGAATAAATTTTTGGCATATACTGTATAGTGAGGAACATAAGTATTTGAACACCCTACGATTTTGCAAGTTCTCTATTGTGAGATTTTGAGCAACAACCTCCTTCCCTCAGTCAGAGCATTGAAGATCGTGGCTGGGTCTTCTAACATGACAATGACCCGAAGCACACAGCCAGGATAACCAAGGTTCCGTAAGAGGCATATCAAGGTTCTGGAGTGGCCTAGCCAGTCTCTAGAACTAAATCCAAAAGAAAATCTTTGTAGGGAGCTGAAACTCCATGTTGCTCAGCAACAGCCCCGAAACCTGACAGATCTAGAGGAGATCTGTGTGGAGGAGTGGGACAAATCCCTGTTGCAGTGCATGCAAACCTGGTCAAGAACTACAGGAAATGTTTGACCTCTGTAATTGCAAACAAAGGCGTCTGTACCAAATATTAACAGGTGTTCAAATACTTATGTGCAGCAGTGCAATACAAATACATTCTTTAAAAATCATACAATGTGATTTCCTGATTTTTTTTTTAAATGCTGTCTCTCACAGTGGGAATGCACCTACAATGTGAATTTCAGACCCCTCCATGATTGCTAAGTAGGAGAACTTGCAAAATCGCAGGGTGTTCAAATACTTACGTTCCCCACTGTATCTTATTTCTGAAGCCCATCACAATAAAAATGAACTATGCAATGTTTATAAAAATGGCATTAACAAAACAAACATGAGCAATATAAAAATCTTTCCTCTGGTCAAGTTTTTCTTTCTAAATAATTGTGTTATGATGATGATCTACCTTACTTTACATAGACCACTCATTGTTTAATTGATATATGATGTTCTGTATCATCTGGTGCACACAGTCAGCACTGTCTACTAACATTATTACTAGTACATTATATGACTATTTAGTCACAGTCTTGGATATAAAAAATATAAATAAAATTGTCTTTCAGCACCTTACAAATGTAGATGTATTAATGTATATGCACCAAGGGCTTCCACAATTCCTCAAACATCAAAAATGTGCAGCATAAAAACAACAATTTATTATGTCAGAAATAAAATAGATTTTTGGTAGATATATCTCCATTTCTCAAGCCTATCACAGTAAAATGAACTATGCAATATAATGTGTATAACATATCCATCTACAGAAAAATACAGTCCTTGTTCAGACCCATATAATGCAAAAAGAAAAAAACGGTTGTGCTATCCAAAATAGAGTTTATAGTAAAGTTAACTTGGAGTGCGTATTCCTAAAAGCCGTGGCTTCTGGCTATAGACATATTAAGTACAAAATACAAAAAAGAAAGTCACTCACGATTCAGTAGGTGCAAAAAACTGCCTCCATGCAGGTTTATTGGAGTAATAATTGAGTATCCTTCTCACTGATTACTCCAATAAACCTGCATGGAGGCAGTTTTTTGCACCTACTGAATCGTGAGTGACTTTCTTTTTTGTATTTTGCACTTGTTTAGACCCAATAGCTACAATGTTTGGAAAACTTCACATATTTTCAAACTTAGTACACAATCCCCTCCTTAAGTGTGTTTAGGGATGTGCTCAATTATGTTGATAAATATTCACTCTATTGATAATGTTAAAAATAATGTTAAAATAAAGTTCCCCTTGATGAAAGACCTTTGTTGAGATATATGGTTGCTAATCTTTAAAAACATATAGGAGGCCACACAAACAACACAAAGCATACAGATAATAGTTTGTGAAATAGGTAAAATGGCTGTGTATCTTAACACTTCCTCCTTACACCCAGGAAAATCACATCTCACAAGTCTCACATACATTAAACACACTAATTGCATCTGAAGAAACCATTTCTTGGTTTATCTGAAAAAGTAGATACAGCATTTTCTACCAATGTCCCTGCTTTCACCAATCTACCTGTTTGACTTCTGCTTTTAATACCAATCTTTTGATCTTCAAGAAGGGAAATTAGATATCCGCCCCCATCCAGAAATGTATATAGCATCTCATCAAGGAGTGAGAATCCCACACAATTCATAGAACTTATGTCTATTGATCACCTTTTTGATATGGCCAGGGCGAAAACTATCCTAAAGCAGCAATGTTTTTTTTTTAACATGTATAGCAGTTTCCTATTATATTGGCACCTACATTTACCTATAACATCAAGAAATAAAAACTGATGTTAACTGACTTGTAAAGAAAAAGTCCATTAATTTAAAAAAGTCATATATCTGAATATGGACTCCATGTTGCCAGAGGCCAAACTCCCCATCGATGTAACAGCACCGATCCAAACAATGGTTGGTGAACAAAACATCACAATACATACCTGTCCTCAAATGAACACCTAAATGTATTTACAACATTGGAGCCTCCTGCCATCCCTAATATTGCTATTAAATCTGAATTATTTGACAATTAAAATACAATGCAACAGAGACCGCAGTTGGGAATATTCAGTCAGTAAGTGTAAACATTATAAATGATGGTCTAATTCTGATTCTAGAAAATCAGTTTTTGTGGAGCAGTTTATTTCCAGGGATGACAAGGTGCCATAGAGACACTGCAAAAGTAGGTACCTCATATGTATATTGAAAACTGCTGAATAAATGTTTTTCAAAAATTAAACATGAAACCCAAATTCTTTCAAAACATCCATACCTGTTATAAACTATATTATAACAATTATAACTATACACTATGATTATACTATGCAATACTGTATAATATAGTTAAAATATCATAACTATAATATTATAACAATAATATTGCACACAATTTTTAGTAGTATGTGCTATTGGGTACTCCTAAATAGAAAATTGTAATTTTAAGAATTAAGGGCCACCTCCTGGGGTCATAGGTTTCACAGTGCACACAAACAAGCCAAGGCACTCATACATGCTAGGCCACATCAACCAATTAATGGACAGAGTTCTGTCTTTTGCTTCCACACTACTTCCTGTTAAGTTAGTGTTGCATTACTTCCTGTCAGGTGATCTCTGAGGGAGCACACAGCCCATTACTAAATGGTAAATCAAGGGAAAGGAAGTAAAAGGGCAATATTTACTGATATATGTTCTCATTTGGTGAGATTCTTTAATAGATCACTTAACATAATATAAACTATCTTTTGGTTAAGTATTCATTCTGGGGATATAGTTTTCCTTTAAGTGGGCAAAAAAAATTGTGTGCACCTTTTCTGTATTTGCAGTGAGGTGGGTGAGCCCAGTATAAGTATCCGGAATACCCTTGGTCCTGAGCATTCTGGATAATGGGTCCTATACCTGTATATATATATATACAGGTATAGGACCCATTATCCAGAATGCTCAGGACCAAGGGTATTCCGGATACTTATACTGGGCTCACCCACCTCACTGCAAATACAGAAAAGGTATATATATATACAAAATATATATATATATATATATATATATATATATATATATATATATATATTGTGGTTAAAATAAAATATTGTGTATAATGCAGTTGGATTATAGGACAGGCCAGTTTCAGTAAAATAGAATATCTTGTCAATCAAATTAAATTACAAACATAAACCACAACATTTTCAGTCGATAACAAATTCACCATAGGGAATAAACCATGGGCTGCAAGGTAATGGAGGCAGGCTGTGATGCTAAATAAGGATTTACTTTCATTATTCAACTAAAGAAGCTATCTGTCTTAAATGAGTATGGTGTGATGGTGCTTTGCAGGTATTTATTACTTTATTTATTATGTGACAGAAATTCTTCTCCCTTCTAGCATTTATAAACTATCAGAATTTCAGTGGAATTCTGATCATGGTTTTAATATTCTATGCAGCTTTGCCCCTTCTGATTTCACGCTGAAACATTAACAAGAGCTGACACTAGAGATTAGACTCAGACAGCTGGAATGCCAGGTCTTTGTTGCAGCATGGACATGAGCCAACACCGATCAACAGCAGCCAAGAGGGACCTGGGAAAGTCTTCATAATAAGGGGGGTGAATAAGGTAGTTTACTGAGAAGCATATGAAAGCAGATAATTGCAAAGTTCTTTCATCTATTGCATCCAAAATCTAATTAACCTTGAGTCATTAGCAGGATATGAGTTTTTTAAAGGCAGGCAGGGCATTCGCTTAAAGACTATTTAACAGAACAGTTTTCCCCTGTACTTTTCACATTATAAAATATTTCTGTCCTCCTTAACTATTATGTTGGAGATCATTACAGTCTACTTAGCTCATGGGAAATCGAGACAAATAATGAATAGTCTGTATTTGGAAATACTGCAAAATTTGGGAAAAAATGAAGAGAACTACAGGGAGATAAAAGTGTATCTCATTCTATTTATTTTAGCAATTTAGGTGCTAATAATATTCTTGTGTGAACGTACAAGAATATTGTGAGTATAAAAAATGTCATATAGTTCAAGAATTCTATATTTTGTGGTCAAAGAAATATTTAATACAGCATTCAGACACAGCAACTGTAAAGAGGCAGTATAACATCTTTTATCAGTATTAGTTTAATCAATAGGGATTTTTACCAATTATTTTATTTTAATGTAATCCATGGTTTTGTTATTTCTTGAACTTAACAATAGCAAGCCCCCTGTATAAACAAACCCCTTTCTTTCACCCACTCCCCAGCCTTTGTTAGACCTTGAGAGAGGGAGCAGCTTTTTATATAGAGGACTTCAGGTGACAGGTTGGAATGAATCTTACTTACAATTTTATCTTGTGTCTTGTTGTGGAAGAAAAAACTTTACATATTGCTTAATTAAAACAAAAGGCCAAAGTATGTTCCGCAAAAACCCTATTCATTAAACTAATGTTGAAAAATGGATTATGCTTTCCCTTTAATGAGATTGTAAGCCCCCCCTCAACTGACTGCTCCTCATAGTACTTAAAAGTAGCATCTCTACAAAGGGTGCCCTCAAGGATCTGCCCTTAGATGGGGGTCTCTTATTTATCACTAATAAACAATACAGTAGGAACTTATTTGTCATTGGCATTTCTAGATTGCCATGGCCAGTGACACCTGCAAATGCAGAAAATTCTAACATAGACAAATAAAGACAAAATCTAGGCACCATACTTTATGCTTAGTCCACATGAAAGCCTAGGCTTTAACGTTACTCAATGACCATCTGCCACTTTGGACCCCAATGTAGCTTGAGTAGCTTAATGGTCACCTGCACGTCTATTTATGATTTGAAAGGTTATATAGGGATTGTAAGTGCTAATACAGTGTTTGCAGTCTCTAATGAGGAAATTGGTGCGACCATTTGAACCCGTGACTAGGTATATTCTTTTTCTTTAATGTGAACATGAATATGTGCATTCAGCATGTTTGGCATTATGTAGAAGACATAATAAGGACCTTTAATTATTTTACAGCTATAAAGACCAGAAACATGGGGTAGATTTACTGACATTTAACACTTTTTCCAGTGTGAAGTTAAATACAAATGATGTCTTTACTTAAAGGAGAACTAAAGCTCAACTAAAGAAATAGGGCGGACATTATGTACATTATGTTTAGGGCTCCTGTACCAGCCCAAGGCAACCACAGCCCTTTAGTAGTGGATATCTGTGCCTCCAAAGATGCCCCCAGTAGCTCCCCATCTTCTTTTCTGCTGATGCACTGCACATGCTCTGTGCTGCTGTCAGTTACTGAGCTTAGGGATTGACGCAAAATATACTGTATATAGAATATAAATGTCAATATGTCAACAATATAAGGCAGATTGGTAAATAATACTTGTATTTGTACATGACAGCATGAAAGTGGTGCAATTAGCATTATAATTTAATAACCAGCCCTGTAGCATCAGTTTATATGACAGAGGAACCTCATTTTCTGCTTGATAATTTGAAACAACCCCTAAGCTCAGCTTCTCAACAGCTGCTCAGAGCCCACTCAGAGTGTGTAAGTGTTACAGATTCCAATATGGTGCCACTTTGTGACAACTTTTATGTACTGGGTCATTACTACTAAAGAGATGTAGTTAAACCTTAAGGTTGGTGCAAAAGAGCTGGGGTTTTCCTGATAAGCATCTTTCCATAATCTGGATCTCCATACTTTACGTCTACTAAAAAATAATTTAAGCATTAATTAAATCTATATCTTAGTTGGGATCAAGTACAGGTATAGGACCCATTATCCAAAATGCTCGGGACCAAATGTATTCCGGATAAGGGCTCTTTCCTTAATTTGGATCTCTATACCTTAAGTCTACTAAAAAAATCAATAAAACATTAATTAAATCCCATAGGATTGTTTTGCATCCAATAAGGATTTTATTATCTTAGTTGGGATCAATTATAAGGTACTGTTGTACTACTACAGATAAAAAGAAAATCAGTTTTAAAATGTTATATTAGTCGATTAAAATGGACTCTATGGAAGACAGGCTTTCCGTAATTTGGAGTTTTCTGGATAACGGGTTTCCGGATAAGGGATCCCATACCTGTACAAGGTACTGTTTTATTACAGAGAAAAAGGAAATGTGTTTTAAAAATTTAAATTATTTGATTAAAATGGAGTCTATGGGAGATGGCCTTCCTGTAATCTGGACCACGTCTTTCCGTATAATAGATCTCATACATGTGTATATAAAATATGGCATTTCTAGATGTATTTAATTTTAAGGTTGAGTTCTCCTTTAATCTGAAAAACGTTTCTACATTTGTAAAGCTGAGTTGAGGATTTTCTCACTTATTTTGTGTGCATTTTTTTTCATGTGAGCAAGTTTTCCATTTTAAAAAAATATATATTTTTTTTAAAATTTGCGTCAGTTTTTTTAAAGAGAAAAAAAAGTATTTGCCTGCTCCATGGTGCCTTAAAGCATTACAGCCTATAAGAAAATAATAGAAACTTAGAGGTTAGACTTCTGAGTACCAGAGGCTTTTTGTTTCCCATAGTCCCCTCGTTATCTAAACAGTAACAGAAGAGACAATTTCACAACTGCTCTTATTCTGTTGTTGCCTGCAGATCGCTTTCCATGCTGTCTGTGCTTTTATAACGCTTCTCTCGCTTGTCCTTGTCTTCCACACCTTAGCTAGATCTGCTACTCATTCTCAGAATCCCAAGATGACCCTAGCTGCTTTTATTTAACCATCTACAGCCTCTTAATTCTTTCTTTAGAGCATGGTTCACTAACAGTGAGGAACCTAAAGCTGGCCATACACGTGGCGATCTCACGATGTTTCGTACGACCGTCGGTCGCACGAAACATCGTCAGATCCGCCACACACCATTCAGGGCTGAATCGGCAGGTAAGGAGGTAGAAACAATAGGATTTCTACCTCCTTCTGCCGATTCAGCTCTGAAGGGAGAATTTTGGTCAGGCGCCTTCTATGGCGCCCGATCAAAATTTTCTAACTTGGCCGATCGGCGAGCCGACCGATTTCAGCAGCTTCCTGCGATATCGGTCGGCTCGCTGACATGCCATACACGCACCGATTATCGTACGAAACGAGGTTTCGTACGATAATATCGGTGCGTGTATGGCCACCTTTAGACATGTCTACTGGTAATCATTTGCATTCACTTCCTATATGATCCATTCACAGTCATTCAGCTACCCACATCTGTCACCAACACAGTCCCCATGAAAAGGAGTTTCAGTTTAGTGCTAATGAGCAGTGGTGCTCATTAAATGCCTTGTTGGCATGCTGCCTTGCCAGTCCATTCATCATTGTATAGGAATAGGGTTAATTAAAAAATAATATGCAAATGAAGAATATTTAATAGAATGCAGCGTTTGAATTCCACTAAACTGCCTGTTAGCTGACTGTAGTATTTAAATGTATCATGTGCATGTAATAGTTGTTATAGGACTATTATCAATGGGTGTGTTTAACAGAATTCTTTTAGCTGGTTACCCTTTCAAACATGTTCTCAAAGCCTGACAATTGTACTGCAAAGCCTTTGTAGAAGAAGAGATGTCTGCCTTACATTCATTTATTTTCTGTTCAATGGCATGAAATGGGGATCACTGGAACCAAATTACTATTTCTTAGATTAATTTGTCCATATATAACAAAAAATACTAAATGAAGGCATTATATATGTTTTCTATACCAAATTCAAGATACCAGTGTAACAATACAAAAAGGATGTGAATTGGAAAGCAAACTTTATTATTATATTTGGTTAAGCAAACATAAGAGAAACAAAAGTGTCCATTAGAACTCTTTGGAGATGAAAATCTTCAAAAATGCAAAATGCTTGTTATTTAAGGAAAATTAAAGAGCAGAGTAGCTGTAAGGTACAGTTTTGGGGTTATAATTGCAACCCTAGTTCTTCTGATATTCAAGCAAATGTCCAGCTAGAATTTACAGAGCAGGGGCACATGTAAGGGTTACCACCCATCTGATTTTGACCTGGAATTGGAAAAACCGGGCAGAATTCTTTAAGATTGAAGCGACGACTGGGCAATTGCCGATCGCCACGTCATAGCCCAGCCCCCATGATGGTGCAGCCACCCATGATGTCACACCCGCCCAGAATTCCTGTCAAGGAGAGGTGGCAACCCTAGGCTCATGTGACTCTAAAATACAGGATGGGGCTTAGGGGAAGAGTGCACTTGAGAGATGTTGCTTAGCCACAAGTCTCCACTGCCTAAGGTGGTAATAATAAGGATAGGACCGCAGGGGTTCTTTGTAAATAACTAGAACTTGATTTATTGTCCAAGACAAGCAAATGTACATGGTAAATACAGCAATGAAGTACTGTAGTACAGCAGAACGTCAGGTGCTCTCAAAATAAATGCAGAGCAGGGTCAGACTGGGCTGGTGGGGCATGGGGAAAAAGCCCGGTGGGCTCCGCTGGTCCAGACCCGATCCCTGTTGGCGCTCTTCTGGCCACCGTTCTCTCTCCCATGATGCCTTGAAAGTAAATTTAACCTATGCGCATTCAAGGGAGGGAATCGGGTGGGTGGTGGGGGCCCCTATGGTGGATTAGGGGGTTGTACCGACAACAAAACTTGTTTGCCTAGATATCCTGGAAGCTTGTTCTTTAAGCCCACTATGGAAAAACTGGGATTCTTTCAGTTCTCTGAACTACAGCATGGTGACTGATATAGTATGTTTTCATGTACACACATACACATACCTGTTGCATAGTAATTATCATAAAACCACTAGTGGGAAGGTATGGCTCTATGAGGCAGAGCAGAAATGAAGAATACCAGGGACTTTGTTTACTCAGGCTGAAAGCCAGTACAGATTTTAGGATTATAGTTATACCTGTAAAAAAGGGGTAACGGTAGGAATGAGCTCTCATAGAGAAATTGAAATGAAGTGTGACTTTTTCATATTTAAAGAAGTAATTACTGTAATTTCTTATCATTAATCTGAACTAAAGGAGAGCAAAACAAGGTGTTGTCAGAAACTGCACATTTGCATGTGTTATTACAAACTCAGCCCTGAGCATTTCATTATGCCATAGTATTAAGATCAATGTCAACAATCGATAGCAATTTGGGGATTTATCATGAAAAATAATGAATCAGATCAAATGAAATTGACTCAGAATGAATTGTTTTGAATTTAATCCTGATCGATCACCTTGGAAAGGTTTGGTCCAATCAATATCAACACTGATCGAATCAACAGAACAGAAAGTAATTGCCCATAGCATTCTATGTGATGCAATAACTCACACCTACTATTATTTTCAGGGTAGGAGATAATGAATCTTGGAATGCTCAGACAATTAGAAGTATCAGTTATTATTGAATCTGCCCTGCAAGATACTTAGTTCTATCTCTGAGAAAGTCAAAATAATTGTTATTTATTTGTAACAACTGGGTAAACAGTAAGTAATGAGAGCAAAAATATTCAAAACAATATAGGTTCAATGCGTAAATGGTTTAACCCTTTCCCTACCAAGTGTTTCCTGTTCAGAAGCCTATGTCATTAGCAGACCTTTACATACACTTACCTTATAAGTATATCTCCTATATCCACATTTAATTTCATGGAAAACATTTCACCAATGATATTCCTGCTGGCCAAAAATGTAACTCCCCAATGAAAATGCTGCTTACCAGCACAATGTCAGTAATATTACTATTACTATCTTACATACAGAGATTATTGTTCAGTGCTATAAACTGTGCTTATTGTTTCCATCTCCAAGCAGAATGAAATAACATTGAGCCTTATATATACAGATCAGGCTGGGGTCTCACTGGAGGAGAGAGAAGTGACAAATGTTTAATTGAACAATATTGCTTGAAAAATGCAACCCTGATATTGCTGGACTTCAATTTCCAGCATGCTTTAATCCATCATCAATAGCATAACTAGATTTTACTGGGCCCACAGCAAATTAAATTTAGGGCCACAATTTATTGGTAAGTCAACTTACAATTGGTACTACTATAATGTACTGAAAGTGCTCATTAATTAGGGTCTTACTTGGATGTCTACATTCTTGGGTCCACAACCGCAGGGTCTGCTTCCTCTGTAGTTATGCCCCTGACCTTCATAATATGGTAAAGTATGCTGGGATTTGTAATATAGATTGAAAGCTCAATGGGGCAGGGACCTCCATCCTCTTGTGTCTTTGACTCTTAACTTATTGCAACTGTACCTGGTATTTATTTGTATTTACTGTTATACTTTGTATTTATCTATTATTATCTTTAACCCCCTGTTTGTATTAATGTATTCTACTGTACAGCGCTGCGTACATAAGTAGAGCTTCATAAATAAAGATATACATATAGCATACATTAAGGGGCCCAATCATCAATGTATGATTGAGTCTGAATAATATAAAATGGTATTTTTTTTAATGGTACTTTTTCATACTTACATGAGACAATTTGTGGGACAAAATCGTATTTGTCGCAGCAAGTATGAAAGTTTCTGATTCATTCAAGCTTCGGTATCGTTACTTTCCTTGGGCCAGGTTGGAGCTGCAGAGTGCCATTGAGTCCTATGGGAAGCTTCCAAAATCATGCACTGAAGGAGTCAGAAAGTTTTTTGCGCTGTTTACGATTGTTCGGATACAAAAATTTCGGAACACAATATTTTCGCACGACCATGATGTGAAAATGACAGATCTAATATGATTTTTTTCCAATCGTACTTTTTAAAGTCCGAAATTCGGAAATTTGGATAAATCAGCCCCTAAGTATGGTTGTAAAAAAATGCTTTTTTTCCCATCAGTTTAGGCTTGTTTTTCACCCTTTAATAAGTCACAGTAAATTACCGTGTTCTTGTCAGCTGAGACAAGAAGAGCTTAATATTAGTAGAGATTCTTTAAAAATGGCACATAACAATGCAAATCAGTGCACACAATAACTTCTGCTTGCAGTTGGGGTAGGGCAATCATCATAACAGATGGTGTTGATACTGATAAATGTTGATAAAAAGTAGTGGGTGATACTTCAGAAAACACTTATTAGCTGTTGTGTGATTATTTACTAAAAGAGTCAAAGAGCTAAGTGTCCTTGCGAAAAATGTTAGCAATATATTATTCTTGTTTGTTGAATGAACATAAAAATTGATAAGCTTTGCTAGGTTTTTATTAACCATTGTCAGTCTTCAGATACTACTATTGTTATAATGATATTCTGACTTAAGCATGGTTTCTCACCAACCTAAATCATCCAGTGTTCATAGACCATTTTAAGAAATGTATAATCATTTGTGATGGGCGAAATGTTTTGCCAGGCATGGATTCGCGGCGAATTTCCGCGTTTTGCCATTGGCGGATTGTTTCGCGAAACGGATGAAAAAATTCTCAGTGGAAAAATTCGCTGCACGTCCCAAAATTGTCGCCGGCATCAAAAAAGAATAGTCGCGGCTGTCAAAAGAATAGCCGTGCGACAAAATAATAGCCGCGGGCGACAAAAGAATAGCCGTGTGACTAAATAATAGTTGCGCAACGAAATAATAGCCGCGGGTGCCAAAATAATAGCCGCGGGCGACAAAAGAATAGCCGTGCGACAAAATAAAAGTCGCAGGCGACGAAATAATAGCCACGGGCGACAAATTTTTTGCTGCATGACATTTTCGCCGTTTCGCAAATTTTTCACCGTTTCACGGATTTTTTTAAAGATTTGCAAATTTTGCGGCGAAGCGAAATGGAACAGATTCGCTCATCATTAATAATCATATTAACTAAAAGTGTGAGTTGTGATGGTAACAGAACACCTAAAAGAAAAAATAGGTAAAATCAAACAGAACCTCAATAAATAACTTGGTCACTTTGAGGGCATCGTTATACCTTTAGTCTGAAGAGTTTCTTCTATAGTTAACAGGTGGGGTGCACTTATCTAAGTCACATGTATCCAGCACCTCTCTATTAAAACATAAAGGGAAAACACATGTCTTTGAAAACCACTTAACATACTACCATTCTCTTTTCACAATGTGGTCACTTTGAGAATTTGACTGACAAGGATTATTTGTTCAAATCTATAGCTGGGAGACTGCTATTATATTGCACAACATTTTAATAGATGTAAAGCTTCACTCTAGTATATTTAGAATACTGGGGATGTATTCATCAACTTTTACAATTTTAGTTGAGAGGCAGTATCTGAGGTAGGGGAGAATATTGTAGGTAGGATAGATGTTATGATATGTGAGCAATTTAATAGGGTTTGCAAGAGTCTGGTTGATTGTGGTCTGTGGTTTATGCAACTTTAACAATCTCATAGTTCCAATTATCTTGCCAATGAGAAGCTCGGCCAAAGTTTGCATTTGCTCAATAGAGAACAAATGTACAAAAGAGTGCACAAAGAAAGGTGAAATAATGGGTCATTGCTGATTATTATACCATTCTAAAAGACCAAAAAATCAGAGAGACTTAGAAAAAATAATGTGGATTGTGTGGAAAAGTTAGGATTCACAATTGAGGTAACTAGGTTATTTCTTTTGATTACTACCTCCTGATGCCTACCATAACCCAGCAAGATTCCTCGGAATTAGTACTTTAGAAACATTTAAAAAAAGAAAATTTCACCTAGAATGGAATTATATAAAAAAGAGCTAAAATTGCTTAAAAATCAAACACCTTCATGTGCTTTTAAAAGAAAAAACAAAATATCCCTCTTGAGCAAGTGGATGTGAAACTCATGCAAAGATGTTTGATTTTTATGCAATCTGGAGTACTTTTTATACAATGCAATTTTACCCAAATATGTATTTTTATAAATATATCTAGAGTACTGATCCTGATGTATCATGCTGGGTAATAGTAGGCACCGGGTTCTAGTAGTAAATGGAAGTAATCTTCTTGCCTCGATAGAAAATCCTCATGTTACCACATAATGCACATTTTTTTCTTAAGTCTCCCTTAGTTTGCAGTATCTCGAGGGTCTCACATGTTATTAATACTTTCTGTTTTCCTGACATAATTTCAATTTATATATTAGTATTTATTTTACAATATATTCATATTTATAAATACAGGTATAGGAGCCATTATCTGAAAACCCATTTTCCATTTTAATATTTAGATTTTTAAAAATGATTTCCTTTTTCACTGTAATAATAAAACAGTACTTTTTATTTAATTCCAGCTAAGATATAATGCAACTTTATTGGAG
Source organism: Xenopus tropicalis (assembly GCF_000004195.4). Classification (NCBI taxonomy): domain Eukaryota; kingdom Metazoa; phylum Chordata; class Amphibia; order Anura; family Pipidae; genus Xenopus; species Xenopus tropicalis. Next base: position 78,166,290 of record NC_030683.2, read on the forward strand.
ACAAAACAATCCTACTGGGTTTATTTAATGTTTAAATGGTGTTTTAGCAGACCCAAATTACAGGAAGTTCCCTTATCCGGAAAAACTCTGGTCTCAAGCATTCTAGATAACAGGTCCCATACCTGTGCAATGATAACTATAGAAAAGGTCATACTTACTTCAAGGTAAAATCATTTGGCAATTAATAAGTGATTTTTACCAGTCTTTTGTAAAGTTATGACTCAATAGACGCAAATACAATGGTAGCTAAGAATATTTATACCATTATGATGTGTAGGGTTAATCAGTAAATGTTAGACACCCAATCGAGATAAGGCACAAACTCATAATTTTTACCTTTTTAGTGTACTAGACACTTTATCAAGAGAAGAGTGGTTCTAATTAGTTTTATTATTAAATATTGAATACACTAGTTCATTATTTCAGAGCACAAAGCATTTTATAATCAAGTAGTTACTAAGGCAAAAGCGGTAATTCATTAAGTTGTAATTAAGGACATTTATTTCTTCACTAGTTCATTAATAAATTAATTTTATTAATTGAATTCATTGTCACATACTTAATAATTATTTATACATGACATTTTATATTTAGAGTGATCTATTGGTCTGAATGTAAAACTACCAATCACAGTGCAAATTTAGGACAACTAAAGGAATTTGTAGTAAAAGGATGTCAATGCCTTTAGGCAGTGCTGTCCAACTGACTAGCCCATGGCCCCTCCCTCTGTGCAGACCCCCATCTGTCTGGCTGCTACGACTGCTTATCTTTATGTAAGCTTTAAATGGTATCTGTACTGAGATTAATTGACCCCCAATGCATTGTTCACACCTAAGATTCAGATTGTAAACCCTTGCATTGTTTACACCTTTCACACCAGTAAATCCCTCCATTATTTACATCTTTAATCGCCTGTATTGTTGAGATTCTCATTCATTCAGGTTACGATATAAAGTCTCTAGTAGAATTAAACAGCTAAAATGTTCTGAGTTTTTTTGAAAACGTTTTACCATTCATCTGGGTGGCTTCTTCACTTCAGGTGGTGAAATGTTTTCAAGAAAAGTCAAGTTTTTTCCAGTCCAGTTATTTTGGACTTAATTCTACAAGATACCCCTCTATTGTTCAAACCTGTTAGCCCCTCCATTGTTCACATCTCAGATCTATGCTGCCCATATGTGCCGTACTCTGCCTGCCCTGCTCTACCCTGCCTGTGCGTGCCATATACTTCCTGCCCTACTCAGCCTCTGTGTGCCATACAGTACCTGCCCTATGCTGCCTGTGTGTGCCTTACTCTGCCTGCCCTGCTCTAACCTGCCTGTGTGTGCCATACTCTTCCTGCCCTACTCAGCCTGTGTGTCCCATACAGTGCCTGCCCTATGCTGCCTGTGTGTGTCCTTCACTATCTGTGTGTGCCCTTCTCTGCCTGCCTATGCTGCCTGTGGGAGGTGAACCTGGTGGGGGCTTGTTCTGGGAGTTTATTAGAATTTGGAAATAGTTATTAGGGGGTCTCTAGTGTGTGTAATTATGTGCTGGGTGTTGCTTTGCTATCCACAGGGGAGAAGAAGCCATATGGATTCAAGGATATGTTTTAATATGACATAATAAACTTCTTTCACATATTAATGAATGAGGTGATATTCCTGCAATGAGCATCAACCATATGGATTTTTGGTGTGCTACCACCATTAATATGGATATATTCATAAAAATGTTTGTCTTAATATGGGTGTGGTTTAAATTAGGTGTGGTTTAAAAAAAGGGGAGTGGCCAAAACTATCCATTATTGGCACTCCACCACATAGGCCAAAAAAATTTCGTCCCACGGTATCACAGAAGTGGTCATTTATATATATATATATATATATATATATATAGTCCAACTATACCACAAGCATAAGGGGTTTTCTCCAAGGGATGTAAGGAAATTTCCCAGGAGTTAACTTTTAGTATGATGTAGAGGAGAATATTCTGAGACAATTTGCAACTGGTCTTCATTTTTTCATTATTTGTAGTTTTTAGTTATTTCAACCAGGGAGGGGTTTGAATGAGAGACTGGTATATGAATAGGAGATGACCTGAATAGAAAAATAAGTTATAAAATGTAACAATAACTAGAAAACCGTAGCTTTACAGAGCAATCATTTTTGGCTATGGGGTCAGTGACCCCCATTTGAATGCTGCATCCTAAGCCTAAATTCCAAAACCAAAAATCCTGTAACATTAGCTTTAGCCCAGGAAACTATATATTTTTGAAAAGTACACATTCTCCGAATCCAAATGGGTAACCATGTCTTTCTACTGAAAATTCTAAAAAATCATCACAAACTGCCCCGGAGATCACTTCGGCTACTGAAAATTCAACACATTTACTGCATTTTTGTGGGGTAAGAAAGACTAAAAAATATGTTGACTCCCCGCCCCCCCCCCCCAAAACCATTCACATTTGGGTGAATTCAGAATGAGCACTAATGTCTTTCTACTCCAAAGTATGGACTCACCTCAAAGCTTCAACTTTCAAGCATCTTATCTCCCATGTAGCATTAGGTATCAAGAAAAAACATCCTTAATATGAAAGCCAATGGTTCACTGAATAGTTAATGCCCATTGTGCATAGGATTACCAAAGTATCTGACATTTAGAGACCCAAAAATGAAGTTAGTGCTTACATATTTCATGCCATATAAATCAGGCAGTGTATTTTTTGGTACAAATATATGTGGTAAAGGTGGGAATTAAGTAAGTTGACCCCAGAAAACCTCATATAGAAAATACACATTTGTAATGGGTAAATATGTAAAATAAGTTTGCATTTTACCCCATTCTGTACCCACACTTTATAACATATCAACATAAACCATTCTAAATATCAACGTCAGTTTGACACCCAATATGCATAGATTTACCAAACTATGTGGTGTACAGAGGCACTCAAATGAAAATAATGCATTTGAATTTTCACGTCTGATGCTCTGGCTGCTGCAATATAAGCACCTGGTATGTGTATTATGTGCCATAAGACCCCCTAACAGTATGGGGACCCTAGAAAACCATATATTTTCCGGAAGTGCACATTCTGACAAAACAAAAATGGTCAAATACATCTTTCTACTGCAAACTAACAAACCACAAAGGTATGCGAAACGTAGTAGTTTTTACAAAATTTCTAAAAATAGTGACAAAGCTTGCATGGGATACGTCATGGCAATAAAATGGCTTAACTGCCAACGACGTGACCCATACGTTGTCGGCAGATTGAAGGATTCTCTCTGCAGCGGAGGCACGTGCCGCCGCTGCAGAGAGTATGTAGTGATGACAGCCCCCTGGGCAACGAGCCAGGGGGGCTGTCATGTCAGTCGTGCGACCATCGTCTGCTGCTTGTTCCTGCTTCCTCCTTCCCCCCAGCGCCGGCCCACTGACTTCCTGCTCCCAGGACTGCAGCATGGAGGACAGAGCAGTGATCTGATCTTCAGGACAGGTAAGGCTGATTTTTTTGCACTTACACACTTACACACTTACATACATTTATACACACTTACATACATTTACACACACTTACAGCACACAATTTAGCAGTTTTTTTGTTTTTTTTTTCATTTTTCACACTCATATACACTTATATACACTTATATACACACTTACACACCGTCACACAACTTTTACACATGTAAAACACACAAACACTTAGTTTTTTTTTTGTTTAGTTTTTTTCACTTTACCACTTTGTTTTTAGTTTTTTTTCCCTAAAAACTGTTTATTTTGACAGCGTGACTATTGGATCAGATATTCTGACCACAAATTACACTGTTGTGTGACTTATTTTGTTGTTTCACTGATTTGGACAATTTTTGTGGTTTTATCGCATTTTTATCCCTGTATAAGTGTTCTTGATCTGTTTTTAGCATAGCTTTGCCATGTGTAACTTTGGTGTACAAAAATAACTTTACCTATTTTGAATTCATCAGAATGTGTACTTTCCAAAAATATATGGTTTTCTGGGGGTCTCTGTATAGTTAGCGGGGTTACAGCACATAATACACTGTCAGGGGGCTCTGTGTGCAAAAGCTGAGCTGGCAGGCGAGAAATCCATATGCGCTATTTTCATTTTGGGGTCAGTACATACCGCAGACTTTGGTATATCTATGCATATTGGGCATCAAACTGTTCGGTAGACCTTAGGTGTTCCTATTTGGGGTGAGGTGCCTTTGTACGCAAGAAATTGTGTGAGATAAATGCAGCAAACTGCAACATTTTTAGGCGATTTTCTGAAATGTCATAGAAACCAATAAATTTAGGATAGTTTTGTAGATTGATTGGTACTTTGGTGTAGAAAGGACTCTTTACCCATGTTGGATTTGTCAGAATGTGTACTTTCCAAAAATATATGGTTTGCTGGGGGTCTCTGTATAGTTAGGGGAAGTTTTGGCACATAATACACTGACAGGGGGCTCTGTATGCAAAAGCTGAGCTGGCAGGCGAGAAATCCTTATGCGCTACTTTCATTTTGGGGTCAGTACATACCACAGACTTTGGTATATCTATACATATTGGGCATCAAACTGTTCAGTAGACCTTAGGTGTTCCTATTTGGGGTGATTTGCCTTTATCTGATCTTTATCAAGAAATTGTGAGAGATAAATGCGGCAAATTGCAACATTTTTATGCGATTTTCTGAAATGTCATAAAAATCTGCAAACTTAAGAAAGCTTTACGGCTTGGTACTTTGGAGCAAAAAGAAATTTTACACATTATAGATTCGGGGGAATGTGTACTTTCCAAAAATATATGGCTTTCTGGGGTGAGTGTACTTTTTTGTAGCATTATCCCACATAAAGGATGTAAATGTGTTGATTTTGCAGGAGCTGAAATGATAGATCATATGGGGGTATGTTCCCATTGGGGCCCCTACATGCCAAATATTTAGGTAAACCTATACATATTGGGCATCAAACTGTTCAGTGGACCCCTGGCGTTCAAATTTAGGGTGTTTTATCTTGGTACCTAATGCTATGTGGGAGATAAGATGCTGCAAAGTGGAAGCTTTGAGGGGATTTTTGAAAATGTTATCAAAATTGCCAAATTTAGAAATGCTTTACAGCTTGGTACTTTGGAGTAGAAAGACATGGGTACCCATTTTAGATTCAGGGGAATGTGTACTTTTCAAAAATATATGACTTTCTGGGGTGCGCATACTTTTTACTAGCTTTATCCCACATATAATGATGTAAATGTGTTGATTTTGCTGGAGCTGAAATGACAGAAATGATTGATCATATGGGGGTATGTTCACATTGGGGCCCCTACATGCCACATACTTAGGTAAACCTATACATATTAGGCATCAAGCTGTTCAGTCGACCCCTGGCGTTCATATTTAGGGTGTTTTATTTGGTTACTTTATGACCTGTAGGAGAAAAATTACTATAGACTGGAAGCTTTGAAGTGATTTTTTAAAAATTTCACAAATTCTGATAAAAACCAATAACTTTAGGAAAGAATTGCAACTTGATAGTTTGGAGTAGACAGACAGTTGTGCCTATTCTGCATTCCCCAGAATCTGTTCTTTCCAAAAATGTACAATTTTCCGGGATAAACCTTCTGTTATTGGAATTTTTGTCCTTGAAACCTAAAGTATGCAGCTTTCTGAAGCAGTGCTTTGGAAATTTGGTAGTGTACTGCTGGGAGTTTTTGACCTATACAAGTGAGAAATCTCCATAAAACTATGTATATTTGGTATTGGCACGTTCAGGAGACATGGGAATTTCCAAATCGGTTGTATATTCATGCATAAAATAATTTATGTTTCTAGTATGTGTGTTTATATTATGGAAAATTTGATTTTTTTTTCATTTTTAGAAATTTAGAAGCCTATATCTTGTTACAGAATTGGAATTACACAAAAATTCTACCATATTTTGAAAGCTTAGGTTGTCCTGAAAAAAACGATATATTGTTTTCCTGGGTAAACTAAAAGTCCCCCCAAGGAAAGGCCCCTAAAGTGAAACAGTGCAAAATGTTATAAAACTGTCTGGCAATACAAGTTCTGCTTTGACCAAAACGGCTGGCAGTAAAAGGGTTAAGAAGCAATGTTATTGTCGTTATACTCACACAAAATCCCTTATAGGCAGGTGCACACCGGGAGCGTTTACAAAAAAATTACTTTTATTGTTCCAAAAAACTAGGTCGACATTTCGGTCTCCTTCTAAGACCTTTTTCAAGACCAAAATACTAGTAGTACAAACACTTCTGTATGTAAATCACTAAACCAAATCAGACCCAATGAGATGTAACAATAGAATCATGTGAGTGAATCATGTGATAAACCCCAACCCTGTATCAAACAGAGAATATAATATCTCAATATAACAAAGTATAAAGTATATTATACAAACATTTGGCAATATACCCAAACTAGTGAAGGTGAAGTTGACAAGTCGACAAATGGTAGTAGCATTTAAGATATGAAATAGGAGTTTTTTGTTGTCTCTGGTGATAGTGTCCGGAAATTGCATAAGGAGTGCCACTTTGGCTTCTTGGGGTAGGTTTATTTGTAATCCAGAGTTTATTAATTGGTAGACGTGACCAGATTTGTTGAACTGGTGGGCATTCCCACCACATGTGGAATAGTGTCCCAGTTTGATTACATCCCCTCCAGCACATGGGTGAGGAGTCTTTTGTGATTTTATGACATCTTTCTGGTGTTAGGTGCCATCTGTATATGGTTTTTTTATAGGATTCCCAATGGTTAGTGCAACTGGTGACACCCGACAGAGCGTCTATAGCATGTCAGAACCATTGTTCTGCTGTTGTGGTCATTTGCATGTTGTTATCCCATTTGGTCATGTAGGGGTGTTTGAAATCTGGGGGATCTAGAGTTAAGTTTTTGTAGCACTGGGATAAGATTCCTCTGCTGTTCCAACCACCTTTGCATAAATGTTCCATGAAGGTTGGTTGTGGTCTTATTTTGTAGTTTGGCAGGTGTTTGGCCAGAAAGTGTAGTATTCAGAGGTGAGTATACTTTCTAGATGTGAATGTCAGTGGTTTGATGCCCAATATGGATAGATTTACAAAACTATTTGGCATGCAGAGGCACCCAAATCAATATATAGCAGACAAAATTTCCATGGCCAAAAAAAAGTAGCAAAGAACAATCTGGAATGTAATAAAATCACTAATTCCAATAAAACCACTAAAATCAATGGTTCAGAATCCCAGTTTGACTATTTTGGCTCGTCCAAATTAGTTTTATGGTCAAAATCAAGAGAATAAAACATATGCAGAACTGAAAATGCAATAAAATGACTAAAAATGTAATATCACAAAAATCACCAAAAATGTAATATAAGCACCAAAATAACATACAGTGCGGATAGTGAATACGATATCCACAATGGCAATAAAACATTTTTTAAGGCAAAAAAAAGAAAGATAGATTAGAAAATAAAATCCACAAAATTGTGTATGTGTGTAAGTGTGTGTGTACACTTGGCAAAATGCATGTTGTGTGCATGTGCAAGTAAGCGTAAGTGCTGTGAATGTGTGAAAATGTATGTGTGTGTGTATTAGTGTAATAAGTGTGTGCTTGTGTGTTGTTTAGACACTAACCTGGTGTTAGCAGGCAGATCATCCTGGAGGTGCAGGAGGGGATGCAGGAACCAGAGGGGCCTCTTCATCTTCTGATCCAGTTAGTGGGCGGGGCTGTGGGGAGGATGTAGAAGACCAGGATACAACAGGCACATAGTATCCATGTACCTGCCGTTTCCTATGGCGTCAAAAGAATAGTTGCGGGCGACAAATTTTTTTTGACGCGCAACATTTTCGCTGTTTCGTGAATTTTTCGCCGTTTCACAAATCTTTTGAAAGATTCACAAATTTTTTGCCGAAGCGAAACAGGACAGATTCACTCATCACTATTAACAGTCACTATAACTTTATTTATTGTATCTTCTAATGGGGATATTAAATAAGAGTATACAATTATTTTTCTGTTGCTTTGATTTCCTTAGCTTATTTACTACTTGTTGTTCAGTCTTGCATAAGCTGCCATTGTTCTCACATTTGTTGGCTGCAACTTTCTCAGCCCTCCCACATAAAGACTGTATGTGACATTGCCTAGTCAATAAAAGGGGGCAAGATCTGCAACCAATGGTGGTGTGGTCAGCTACAAACTTGAGGACAAGAATACACAGATATAACCATAGAAGATGCTATAATCACAGGTAAAAATAAAGTTGGCCCAGTTACTATGCACAATTTAATAGATATCATTCATTATACTCAATGGCCCTGGAATATTATTATTGAGTTAATAGTTATATGTCTCATTTGTAAGAAATTGCTCATTTTGGGTGCCATTATTTGTGTTATATACATATGTGTTTGTGCCTCTATACATATTTATGTGTTATACACTGAGTATGGGGGGAGCTCTACTGATTACTATAAACCAGTTGTTCAAGTTACACCCGAAGCCAAATCTCCATATCAAAGGGTTTTTCTGTGGATGGTGGTGGGACAGTACGTCTACGAGAAGCCATAAAACTCAACAGTTACTGAACAATGGGAAAGGTGTGGTTTTTATCAACCCCATCTGATCAGTTGGTATGCGGGGGGCAGTGGCTGAAAGGTGTATAAATGTGGACTGGAAGTAGTCAAGAAAAGAACCTGGGGGAGGAACCTGGAGGAAGAACCTGGGAGGAGCACCTGGGGACTGCATCAGAAGTGGCCGGGCAGGATGTGAGACAGACCAGAGAAGGCCATGGCTAGAGAAAAGGAACCAGACCACCATGTTCTGTGTTTTTTGGTAGCTATGATGATTTAGACTTTGTTAATTAATTTGTAGTTGTAAATAATGTAAATATATTTTGTTGTGTTAACTAATCTTTTAATTGTAACAATCCATTGATTTGCTGCTCAATATATTCATTTTAATATACACTTATTGGTGTGGGTTATTTGTCTGCTTCTCAAAAGAACCGGAACCCTAGTAAGAGGGGTGATTATTAATGTTATAATATTATATTATTATTATTATTATATATAGTCAACAATCTTACACTATCAAAGGCCCTTAACTTTTCATTATATATATATTCATGATTTACTTGATGATGGTCTTGTCCAATGTTTAAATGGAAACAATTATAAAAGGTTTTATTATTGTCTGAAAATTATTTCTTATGAAAGTTATTTTGGGTCCTGATCTTTTAGATTTTAGATATTGGGTCACATCAAGGTACATGTAGATCAGTCAGGAGAAGACTAAATACAAGACCTGATGTGGTCTAAGACTTTTCAGATAGCCCATTTGAGAAAGATAGCCCATCTTGTTCAAAGAGGCTGCCATTTGGTACACCTAGGGGCCCATTTACTTACCCACGAACCGGCCGAATGCGTCCGATTGCGTTTTTTTCGTAATGATCGGTATTTGACGATTTTTTCGGAAAATTGCTGCAACTTTTTCGTTACCAATACGATTTTTTCATAGCCGTTACGATGTGCTCGTATTTTGTCGCGACTTTTTCGTAGCCTTTGTGCCGAGTACAAAAGATTCGGATTCATTCAAGCTTCAGTATCGTGACTTTTCTTGGGCCGGGTTGGAGCTGCAGAGTGCCATTGAGCCCTATGGGAGACTTTCCTTGGGCCAGGTTGGAGCTGCAGGGTGCCATTGAGTCCTATGGGAGGCTTCCAAAATCATGCTAAGTCTGAAAGTTTCGCCCGCCGCTTACGAGCGCTCAATACGAAAAAGTCGCGACAAGATACGAGCGCATCGTAATGGCTACGAAAAACTCGCGTTTTTTCGCGCAAATCGTATTAGTAACGAAAAAGTCGCGTCAATTTCCGAAAAAGTCGTAAAGGCACCGAAAAAGTCGCAAAATGTTCGTTTTCCAATCGGATTTTTCCAATTCGGATTCGAATTCGTGTCTTAGTAAATGTGCCCCCTAGGCAGAAGAGTTACCAACTTGGTCAGGATAGCAAAAAGCTCTCCTCTCTGTAGCCCATGAGCAGTTCCTCAACCCAAACTAATTTGCTTGTTCAGCTTGTGGCAATAGCAAGGTGGCAAATCTCAAGGCAATGGCCTTTCAGCTTTCCTTTTCAGTGGCACTAGATGACAACATAGGGATCCCTGAAAACAAACTGGAAATAGCTAAGCCAGACAAAGCTGAATCCATGTTCCAAACTTTAAAGTCAAAGTAATTTACCAAAAAAATTCCAAAATACATTTCAAAAGCATCTATAGGAAAAAGACAAGCCATGCCCAAAGACAGAATGAAAAACTATGAGAATAAGTTTTCAGTTTAACGTTTGGCTGTGTTCAGGGTGGAGGATTCCTGCTGTATATGAAGAACCATGAGATTTTAAAAGGAATTAAAGTCATCCATAAAACATTAGCATTTTATTTCTTAACGCTACAAAGTTGCTTGCCCAAACACAATTACAGACATGAAATGATTCTTCATTGGGAATCCTGCTTACCAGCACTATGCCTGTCTTTTTACTATTCACACTCGTAGGAAGATTACTGTACAGTTTATGCTTATTGATATTGAACTGTAATTAGGTACTAGAAGGGCAGACATAGTGCTTTCCGTGTTTTTGGCATGAGAAAAAAAACATGTTTAATGCTTTTAGCTTTATTCAAAAGCAACAGGGAATACAATGCAGGCAGGATTTTAATTAAAGACCCTCTTGCATCATTGGGGCACTGGTGTAGATAAATTGAGGAAAGGTCTCCGAAAGAATGCACATCTAAAATTTAAGACTGCATTCTTTAACCCTTGAAATATGTTGGTATATACTGGTAGTTGTATCCAGAAACTGTGTTTGAGCTTAAGCATTTAAATCCCTAAAACTACCTTGGTTGTAAGTCTCATCACACCATTATTCAGGTTTTGCACTATGAAATCTGCCTCTAATCTAGTTAATAGCCTTTTATAATCCCACCTGCCACTTTTATTGTTCTGGGCAGTGTCCATTTCGCCATGCTGCATCTCTGTACTAAAGTGCTACAGGAAGGGGTTAAGGATGATAGGTATACATACAGATTTTCTAAGCCCATAGGAAAAGGCTCATTTTAGTGCTTCGGACTACAAGCATTTTGGTCTGTCATGAGCCTCTCAGTCTTGATGAATGACAAAGTAGAATAATAGGCTATGGTTCCCATGGTAACCAGACAGCAGGGCTGTGCATTTTTTCCCAAAAATGAAGCTAGAAGAAAAAAAAAGGAAACGTGTCATGCGGTGAATGCAATATCAGCAATACAAAATAGAATCTTTTTTTTCCTTTCAAATAGTTACATAGTGTGAATAAAACTAAATAAATTCATAACAAGCATTATATAATTTTTTTTTGTTTGTGTTAATTTCATTTCACAATTAATATCTTAATTAGTTATATATAATTAAAATATGCATAACATCATCACCAGCATCTCATTCTTTGGGTACAGGTGCAAAATGCTGCCTTGGTACCAAGAATTTTTCTATTGCTACTGCTTATGTGGTATGATGTGGTGCAATGGTTTCTGTATAGAGAAGAGGATAGAAATACTGCCCACCAAAGGGATGGAAAGCCATACTAGCGAAGACCCTGGCAGCATTCCAGTACTTCATATGGGCCAAGTCATTTAAAAATGACTGTGCCTGTGCCCTCACTCAAGACACTGGGTGCTAGATATTTTGTTTGATAATATTTATTATTGCTGGGTTATAAATGTAATGCCATAATACCAGAGCTGGTTTTAGATAAAGTTTAATAAATATACATAAATGGAGGGCACTCACTTAGCATACAAAAAAAACAACAATATAGGTATTTGGTGCAAAAAAACCCTAAAAGCAGTACCCCCATACAAATTACCAAAAACAGTAATTTTAAATAGAATAAGGGTTTGCACACAAGAAATACAAGCACAGTGGTAGTATTAAAAAAATATAGTCCTTTATATAGTATACAAAAAGATTTAACAACAGTCAATTTTAATTGCAAAGTTACAAAAAGTACATAGATTAATAAGATAATACATAGCACAAAATGTGCATAGGCAAAAGAAGACACACAAGTTAGCGGATACACTTGCCAAAGATCAGAATTACCCCAATGTTTCGGCAAAGAGCCTTTCTCAAGGGGAATCCTTGTGTGCAAACCCTTATTCTATTTTAGATCCAGTTTAATCCAATAATGATTAACGCTGGCTCCGTTTTTGTGCTTCACTTTCCAATTACTTTTGTATGCCTTCACTCTCTTGCACACCCTACATAAGCTTGGAAAATCAACAAAACTGACCAGGAAAACGTTATGTAAAGCAGCTTCTAGCTTTTAAATGTACAACTTCATTTCCAAGCAGTGCTTCTGTGAGTTGACAATCAGTGTGATTGAATTAAACCAGAGGTTGTAATGTAATTCCCCAACATTTTAGATTTGAGGGGGCATTTACTAAAGCATGATTTTTTCTGGCCAGTAGCAGAAAAAAAACGCAAATTTGTCATGATTTATTATGCGACAAAACCATGACAATTATGAATGTTTAAATACACCAGCTAAAACCTGTCGAGATCATATAGAAGTCAATGGCAGATGTCCCTTTTACGATTGAAAGATCTTTCTTTGTTTAGTGGTTTTAGAGGTTTTCAAGTTTTTCTGACGCTGGTTTTTGTGCAACAAGTTGAAAAAGTTGTGATTTTCGGGACTTTTTTCATTTGTGCTTTATCAATTCGGATCTTTTGATAAATGACATTCACGGAAATTAGTTTTTTTTGTGGTTTCAAAAAAATATAAAACAAAAAAAAAATCAAGTTTAGTAAATCCCCCCTTCTTTTATGGGATTTTAACAGTTCATACATGTGAGTACCACCTAGTCATCATAAATGTACTAGTCCTCAGCTCTTACCATAGTGATAACTGGATTAACTACAACCTTTTTAGTGTCCTTTCTGTGAGAGACTTTACAAATTCTCACAATTCCCAAATGTTCAAGTATTTGTAAATATAAATGCTATTAAAAGCAAAATAGTACATATCTGCCTGTTTTTATTGTCTATGCTCCTGCCTAGATAAAGAAAATACTGGTCCCAATCAGTTTAAAATCATTGCAATTATTTTAATTAATATTGAAAAGTTGCTTAGAATTATATTTTCATCCATTGCCAACAACAGTTTTTGGGTGGAGGACCCTTGTAGGGTGCAAGCTCGCATTGTATGGGCTACAAGAACCAAGGATCCATAGGTCTAATGTTCTTCATCCCAGAGTAGTAACAAAATACTTGGGGTGAATCGGAATGAAAATAGACATTCATAGACATCATTCACACAAAGAGCAGTGGCTTACATGGTGCATTGTTACAGTTCCTAACCTGTCTGATTATATGAATATCAGTCAGAACTTCTGGGCCAGCATACATGCATCTTCAATATACAAAATATATACAAAACTTTACTTTGTATATTACTGGTACATATACAGTGGAGGAAATAATTATTTGACCCCTCACTGATTTTGTAAGTTTGTCCAATGACAAAGAAATGAAAAGTCTCAGAACAGTATCATTTCAATGGTAGGTTTATTTTAACAGTGGCAGATAGCACATCAAAAGGAAAATCGAAAAAATAACTTTAAATAAAAGATAGCAACTGATTTGCATTTCATTGAGTGAAATAAGTTTTTGAACCCCTACCAACCATTAAGAGTTCTGGCTCCCACAGAGTGGTTAGACACTTCTACTCAATTAGTCAACCTCATTAAGGACACCTGTCTTAACTAGTCACCTGTATAAAAGACACCTGTCCACAGAATCAATCAATCAAGCAGACTCCAAACTCTCCAACATGGGAAAGACCAAAGAGCTGTCCAAGGATGTCAGAGACAAAATTGTAGACCTGCACAAGGCTGGAATGGGCTACAAAACCATTAGCAAGAAGCTGGGAGAGAAGGTGACAACTGTTGGTGCGATTGTTCGAAAATGGAAGGAGCACAAAATGACCATCAATCGACCTCGCTCTGGGGCTCCACGCAAGATCTCACCTCGTGGGGTGTCAATGATTCTGAGAAAGGTGAAAAAGCATCCTAGAACTACACGGGAGGAGTTAGTTAATGACCTCAAATTAGCAGGGACCACAGTCACCAAGAAAACCATTGGAAACACATTACACCGCAATGGATTAAAATCCTGCAGGGCTCGCAAGGTCCCCCTGCTCAAGAAGGCACATGTGCAGGCCCGTCTGAAGTTTGCCAATGAACACCTGAATGATTCTGTGAGTGACTGGGAGAAGGTGCTGTGGTCTGATGAGACCAAAATAGAGCTCTTTGGCATTAACTCAACTCGCTGTGTTTGGAGGAAGAAAAATGCTGCCTATGACCCCCAAAACACCGTCCCCACCGTCAAGCATGGGGGTGGAAACATTTTGCTTTGGGGGTGTTTTTCTGCTAAGGGCACAGGACAACTTATTCGCATTAACGGGAAAATGGACGGAGCCATGTATCGTGAAATCCTGAACGACAACCTCCTTCCCTCTGCCAGGAAACTGAAAATGGGTCGTGGATGGGTGTTCCAGCACGACAATGACCCAAAACATACAGCAAAGGCAACAAAGGAGTGGCTCAAGAAGAAGCACATTAAGGTCATGGAGTGGCCTAGTCAGTCTCCGGACCTTAATCCAATAGAAAACCTATGGAGGGAGCTCAAGCTCAGAGTTGCACAGAGACAGCCTCGAAACCTTAGGGATTTAGAGATGATCTGCAAAGAGGAGTGGGACCAACTTTTCTCCTAAAATGTGCGCAAACTTGGTCATCAATTACAAGAAACGTTTGACCTCTGTGCTTGCAAACAAGGGTTTTTCCATTATTATTAAGTCTTTTTTTGTTAGAGGGTTCAAAAACTTATTTCACTCAATGAAATGCAAATCAGTTGCTATCTTTTATTTAAAGTTATTTTTTCGATTTTCCTTTTGATGTGCTACCTGCCACTGTTAAAATAAACCTACCATTGAAATGATACTGTTGTGAGACTTTTCATTTCTTTGTCATTGGACAAACTTACAAAATCAGTGAGGGGTCAAATAATTATTTCCTCCACTGTATAATATATCCTGCAGCGCTTGCAGGAGATATAATATAATTTATATTCACTAAGGACTAAAAAATACTCTACCTTATGTGCTCCTGTAAGAATTTACTTCTTACAATACTAAAGTACACAATGGTGCAAACATGCAGACAGGAGGGTGTTTAGACATAAATAACTTTAATGAAAGGTGTCAGTATATATGAGCAACAATTGTGTTGATTTTTGGTTAGCCACGATTGAAGATGCTTTTGTAAATCAACCAAATATTCTCTAAATCACTAGTGGGGAGCTAAATATTAGGCACCACTAGTAATTCTAGTTACATAGTTAATTTGGGTTGAAAAAAGACCAAAGTCCAAGTTCATGACCTCCAAATGAGCCCCAGTGCCCACAGATACACATATAGGTATGGGACCTATTATCCAGAATGCTCGGGACCTGAAGTCTTTCCATAATTTGGATCTCCATACCTTAAAGGAGAAGGAAAGGCTAAGTTACTTGGGGGTGCCAAAATGTTAGGCACCCCCAAGTGACTTTAACCACTTACCTCGTACCCCGGGCTGGTGCCCCTGTTAGGAGAAAACAGGACCGGGGCACCTGCAGCGAGCCTTCCTCCTTCCGTCTTCGCGCTGCCGGCGAAATCCGTGGGCCGGCGCATGCGCAGTAGAGTGAAAAGCCGACTTCTATGTTTAAGTTCGGCTTTTTCACTCTACTGCGCATGTGCGCACAGCGAATACGGAAGAGGAAGCGCTTTCAGCTACCCCGGGCTGGTGCTGTTCTCTCTGAACAGGGGCACCAGCCCGGGATAAAAAGTATGCGATTTAAGTCACTTGAGGGTGCCTAACATTTTGGCACCCCCAAGTAACTTAACCTTTCCTTCTCCTTTAAGTCTACTAAAAAATAATTTAAACACATAAAATCCAATAGGATTGTTCTGCCTCCAATAAGAATTAATCATTTTAGTTTGAATCAAGTACAAGGTACTGTTTTATTATTACAGAGAAAAGGGAAATTATTTGATTAACATGGAGTCTACGGGAGATCTTCTGGATAGCGGGTTTCTAGATAACGGATCTCATACCTGTACTTACTTACCAACCTATCTTTACACTTACATGTATAAACTATGTATATAAATACCTATACTAACTGACTGAGGATCTTAAGTGGGATCTGCACCCTTAACATTAAAAGCTGTATAATAAAAGTAATACCCGTAATAAACTCATTTAAAAATTTCAGATGCCAATCATACTTTGCCTTCCCCGTCCCTATGACTTTCATTTTTAATTTTAGCACTTTCCTGATGTCACTATTGTGATGCTAAAATCTACAGTAAGGGGTATATTTATCATGCTGTGTAAAAAGTGGAGTAAAACATCACCGGTGATGTTGCTCATAGCAGCCAATCCGATGCGTTGCTTTGATTTTCTAACTGTTGAAATCTAATTGCTGATTGGTTGCCCTGGGCAACATCACCGGTAATGCTTCACTCTACTTTTTACACAGCATGATAACTATAGCCCTAAGTATTGACGTTGGTATATATGGTTTATGTATGTGAGTGTATAAATAGGTCAGTATAGGTTTATGTGTGCTGGGTTCACTTGGAAGGGTTGAACTTGGACTGGACTTTTTTCAATCCTATGTAACTATATGTAACTGCACTCCTCACTTGCCCCTTCCCTCCTCACTGTCACATACAAAAGATTTTGGGATGGTGCATAGTTGGCAGCGATGAGAGAAAAAAAAAATCCCATAACCTTCAATGGCTGCAGAAAAAAGTCATGTGGTAAAAGTTGTGCTGCAAATAAAAGTTACCCATCGACTTGGGAATCTTTGCTGTTTTGCAAATTTTCCCCCAAATAATTCAGGTTATCTTGATCCAACTGAATCTGTTAAATATCTTGCAACACAATTGGGTAAATGACTATAGCCTTTTGTGTTCTAAGATACCAGTTTGGAATAGCAATTCCACAAAATGAATGTACACATATTCAAGACTCACTGCAATATCCGGCCAAAATGTAACAGTGCAGTTTGTCATGTAATGCCTTGATGGGCTGTACTAAGGCTTTTTTTTGGATATTGTAAATGGGATTATTTGGCACATTCTTGCAATATGTTGCATCATGGTTCATGGCATTTTACATTATCTCTGGCCACATGTTCCAGTAACTCCTGCTTATATCTGTGTAATCTTGTTTCCCTGATTAAGCGATTAGAAAGTGTGAAATTCTTACAGAGGCCCAGTGGAGCTTTAGTCTTTTGGCCCTTTTCCAGATTTAATTTAGAACAATAAAGAAATCTGTTTTCACTGTCAAGTGTTTGTTTTTCTGTATTCTAAGCATGCAACCTTAATTTAGTTGACTGTCTCCTAACAATATTTGATGAGAATCAGTGATGGAGAAATGCTTGTCTGTATATGTTAACCCTTTGGTCTTGTATTTGTGTCCTTTTACTGCTGCACAAAATCATGGCACTATATAAATAATATTAATAATATTAATACACTCTATCACCACTTCAGATGATATGTAGATAATGTCAGTAAAGAATTCAGAGTATTCAGTGGCAATATAAAAATGACTGTCCTTTTACTAATTGCAAATCTTTTTTGTTGCATAATTTTATGCAATCGATTTACATGAAGTCATTCAGTGCCTAATTTGTGAACTACAGTCAGTGTATGACTTCATGCATTGCTTTCACGTGGAATGAAGGCCAGTATCCCTACTTCTCACTATGGTGATTAAAAGGTTTTTAGACAAACATGAAACTTGGCTTACTACAACTAAAAATTCTGCATGACTGAAAAGCAGTGTTCCCTTTTTTAAGGGCTCTTATCCCCACTGAAGCAGTTGATTCAGTGCTCTTCTACTGAAACCAATGCTGCCATTGTATTAGAGTTGCTGTTTCAGAATGGCTGGCAGAGTCCCTCCCTTTAATGCTTGCCAACAGGAATCACTTTTGTGCACCTGCCAAACAAATTAACACAAGGTTCAAATGGGGTTCCTTACTGATACCAACAATGCTAATGTGATTACTTTCTTGCTATATCACTTTGAATGTTATTTAAAAGGCTTCAGTTTTTTTCACCTTCCTCTGGATCAACTAACAGTTAGGCCTTTTCAACCTTATCTACTCTGCTGCTATCCATATTAAACCCTAATAAATTTGCACTGATCTATAATTTGTGTCGTGTAGTATTTACCAAATTTTTGTTATCTGTGCCAAGTCACAAGCCTGAATCCTCATATTATACCTCTTTTTTCTATATTTGTACCATTATAGGCTTAATCATATACTTAAATAACTAACTTGGCTGTCCATCCAGATTTTTAATTTTATACTTGTTGTTTACTGCTTATGCATAGGCAGAATTTTATTTGCTGGTCTTAAAATAATTCTTATGCATGGTAAGATTTTATTTGCATGCAACAGCTAATGGTTGAGTGCTGTTTCCATTACTGTCATCTACGATTTCTTCAAAATTATATAATTATATTAATAAATAGTAAACTTTATTTCGGAAGAATGTATGTGGCTGCTGTGGGCAGTCAAACAACATTGGGTGTTAGAGCTCAGCAGCAGAGATGAGCTCTAACACCCCTCTGAGTTGTTACCACCAAATGTAAACTATTGAGCATCTTATTACTTTTGAGAATTGCCCACCCAGCACCTTCCTGTAAGGCTGGGGATTCTGCCATTTAGCTTAGCATCAGCAATTGGTCATCCAAACAGCACTAGATAATATAGAGGTACATTAGGATTACAGGTAACACAAATAATTTTAAGGCTGGTACATCTAAACCATTAAACTGTGGGAAATTTCCAAGTGCAGAATCTCCCATGAAGGGTAAATACTGCTTAGGAGTAATGCAAATTAATTCAAATTATTTAATTCAATAGCAAATTATTTTTGACATGTTCTGTCTTCAGTTTGCAGTTAATTCTTACATGCTTTATCTGATTTGATTTTCGTGTTTTTACAAAGTGTAATATATATTTTATAGTTACTTATATTTCTACAACTCTTTTGTTTGTACCAATGTTAATGGTAAAGTGTTTCTTTCCTTATCTGTTTATACTTTTTTCCTAAACCATATTATTCAAGCTCATTTTGCTTTTTCAAAGCTAATATTAGCTTAGCAGCATTCACGCAGAGGTGTTGCTTTCAGCGGCCATTGGGTTGGGTTGGCAGATTTTCCAATAGACACCAATCTGCAGAATTTTAAAGCATAAGCTTTTCTCTAGTTCAGAACAGCTCCCCAGTTAAGAAACATTGGGTTGTGGTAGTGACATGGACCTGACCTGCTGACTCTCTTTCCTTGAGTCAAAATAGGGAGGCCCATTTATTAACGTTCTCATTTTCATTGTTTTAGAGGTTTTTTAAACCACAAATAATAAATGGCAAAAAAATCACTTCTTTCTCACTAAAAAAATGCATTTTTTTAACAACAAAATACAAACCGTCAAAAAAAAAGATTGTTAAAGTTTGCCTAGGACAACTCTCATTGACTTCTACATGACCTCAAGAGCTTTTAGATGGCAAAGTTTTGTATTAATGTTTTTCATGTTTTTACTCTTGGGGGCTGATTTACTAATCCACGAACGGTCCGAATGCGTTTTTTTCATAATGATCTGTATTTTGCGATTTTTTTCGTAAATTGTTGCCATTACGACTGTAGCCATTACGACAGTTTCGCAAAATGTCGCGACTTTTTCGTAGCGTTATGACTTGCACGAATTGTCGCGACTTTTTTTCGGCCTTCGCGCCGAGTACGAAAGTTTCGGATTCATTCAAGCTTCAGTATCGTGACTTTTCTTGGGCCAGGTTGGAGCTGCATAGTGCCATTGAGTCCTATGGGAGGCTTCCAAAATCATGCAAAGTCTGAAAGTTTTGCCCGCCGGTTACGAGCACTCAATACGAAAAAGTCGCGACAATGTACGAGCAAATCGTAACGGCTACGAAAAAGTCGCGACTTTTCGCGCAAGTCGTAATGGTTACGAAAAAGTCGCGACAATTTACGAAAAGTCGTAACGGCGACTAAAAAAATCGCAAAAAATACGAAAAAGTCGCAAAATGTTCGTTTTCCAATTGGAATTTTTCCAATTCGGATTCGTGGGTTAGTAAATCAGACCCTTGGAAAATTATGGTTTTTTTTTTGTGTTTTCAAGTAATTAGTATCAACCACAATTTTTAGTGCTAAAAATACAATTTGTAAAAATGAAAAAATATGAAGTTAGTTAATGCGCCATATCAGATCTCTGACAGGACATAGTTATGGCTGAAGACTATTACCTTTGATGACTGCTAGAGCTCTTTACAACATACTAGGACTCATTTACAACTGCAGCTGCAATTGTGGTGGTGCAAAAATGGATGCAGTTGTTATTTGTATTGGTGCCATTTAAGTACTTGTGTCAAAAGACGATTCTTGCACTTCCCTACAGTTTCTTTCAGTCTTAGGGGGAGATTTACTAATCCACGAACGCTCCGAGCGTATTTTCAACAACTTTTTCGTAATTTGCGCAACTTTTTCGTACTTTGTGACAAAATTTTAATGACAAAATCGTATTGTCGCGCCGAGTACGAAAGTTTCTGATTCATTCAAACTTTGTTATCGTGACTTTCCTTGGGCCAGGTTGGAGCTGCACAGTGCCATTGATTCCTATGGGAGGCTTCCAAAATCATGCACAGAAGGATCAAAGTCGAAAGGTTTTCCTGCATTTTACGAAAATTTTGTGACTTTCGGATTGCCAATACAATATTATTGTGACTAATACGATTTTTTCATAAGTATATTCGTGATAGTGTAATCTTAAGAAATTATCGTATCCAATCTGAATTTATCCATTCAGGATTCGAACTTGTGTTTTCATGAATGTGCCCCTTAGTGTGTCTTTCCCACCTTCGGTACTGAATCATGTGCAAGTGATGGTGAGAAAACTTGGAGCAACTGCCACCTTCCTGTCGATGCTAAAAGGTGGGACACATTTTCTTACCATAAAACATCTTCATGCTCTAAGACAGAGTGGTCAACCAGTGATCCTTCAGCTTCTGCTCAGTTCCAGGATACCCTGACAGCCGAAGGCCTGTGTGCACACATGGGTCGCATCAAGAGAAGTATTGTGTATATCTACCTCTTTCTGTTTTGCCTTAGTGGTAGCTCAGGATGCGTTTAGATTGGCTTTGAATATTTATGGGCATAAATACTACTCCATCTATATTAGAAGACAAAGTAAACCATATTATTGAGGTAAACTTATGAAACATGTACCATGTAATGCTGTAACAAGTTTTTCATACCTAGACATTTTTTAAATGACTCTTTAGGTTCAACTATTCCCTATAAATTCGCCTTATGCTAAGGACATTTCAGGCATGAGTATTATGTGCTCCACTGTGGGAAAAAAATCATTTGGTACAGTGGATCTAAGAGTTGTTAATGAGAATTTTTAACCCTTTCCCTGACAACGACTTACAGCCTACGTCGTTGCAGCGAAAGGCTTTATCAGCCAATGACTTACGCCGTACGTCTTTTGGTAGATAAAGATTCTCTCTGCCAAAGCGGCATGTGTGAGCAATGAGCCAGGGGGGCTGTCATGTCGGCCCTGCGACGTGATCGTCGCAGGCCCCCCCCAAGCAGCAGACGCGATCGCATCGCGTCTGCTGCTTGCCCCCGCTTCCTGCTTCCTGTTTCCGCCCCCCCACTCACGGGGACTGCAGCAGGAGGGCCAGCCATGCGATCTGGATCTTCTGGACAGGTAAGTGTGTTTTTATTTATTGTATTTACACACTTACACTCATTTACACACATTTTTGCCTACATACAGCACACAATTTAGCACTTTTTTTTCGTATATTGTTTTTTTTTTCATTTTGCACACTAATATACACTCATATACACACTTACATACTGTCACACTACTTTTACATATGTACACACGTGTATACACAAACTTTTTTTTGTATTATTTTTTTTTTCCATTTTACTGCTTGTTTTTAGTTTATTTTCCTATTGGAAACTATTGACTATTGACTATTGGATCAGATATTCTGACCACTAATTACACTGTCGTGTGACTTATTTTGTAGTTTCGCTGATTTGCACAATTTTTGTGGTTTTATTGCATTTTTATCCCTGTATAAGTGTTCCTGGTCTGTTTTTAGCATAGCTTTGCAAGGCGTAACTTTGGTGTACAAAAATAACTTTACCAATTTTGAATTCATCAGAATGTGTACTTTACAAAAATATATGGTTTTCTGGGGGTCTCTGTATAGTTAGGGGGGTTACGGCACATAATACACTGTCAGGGGGCTCTGTGTGCAAAAGCTGAGTTGGCAGGCGAGAAATCCATATGCGCTATTTTCATTTTGGGGTCAGTACACACCACAGACTTTGGTATATCTATGCATATTGGGCATCAATCTGTTCAGTAGACCTCTGGTGTTCCTATTTGGGGTGATTTGCCTTTGTACGCAAGAAATTGTGTGAGATATTCCCATTGGGGCCCCTACATGCCACATATTTGGGTAAACCTATACATATTGGACATCAAACTGTTCAGTGGACCCCTGGCGTTCATATTTATGGTGTTTTATTTGGTTACTTTATGACCTGTAGGAGATAAAATACTATAGACTGGAAGCTTTGAAGCAATTTTTTAAAAACGTCACAAATTTTGATAAAAACCTATAATTTTAGGAAAGCATTGTGACTTGGTAGTTTGGAGTAGACACACAGTTCTACCTATTCAGGATTCCCCAGAATCTGTTCTTTCCAAAAATGTGTAATTTTCTGGGATAAACCTTCTGTTAGTGGAAGTTTTGGCCTTTAAATCTAAAGTATGCAGCTTTGTGTAGCAGTGCTTTGGAAATTTGGTAGTGTACTGCTGGGAGTTTTTGACCTATACAAGTGAGAAATCTCCATAAAACTATATATATTTGGTATTGGCACAATTAGGAGACATGGGACTTTCCAAATCAGTTGTATTTTTGTGCATAAAATAATTTTCGTTTCTGGTATGTGTGTTTATATTATGAAAAATATAATTTTTAAAAAAATTTTAGACATTTAGAAGCCTTTATCTTGTTACAGAATTGGAATTACACCAAAATTCTACCATATTTTGAAATCTTAGTTTGTCCTGAAAAAAACAATATATTGTTTTCCTGGGTAGTCCCCCCGAGGAAAGGCCCCTAAAGTGAAACAGTGCAAAATGTTCAAAAACTGTCTGGCAGTAGAAGTTCCACTTTGGTCCAAAACGGCTGGCAGTGAAAGGGTTAAGGTAAGGCTCTTCTTACCCAGTCCAATCAGCAGCTGGTATAGAAGTAAAATGTAAGCAGTGATCAGAAGCATTTCTTTTGCCACTAGAGCAAAAACAGTACAGGTATAAACCCTATAGTCATATTTTATCTTGCAAATACTGTGCTCTGTACTAGGCATGTAGATAGAATCAGTTTGAGCGTTACACAATCTTAAAAAAAAAGCTCTTTGCAGCCCCTGGTGCACACTGTACCCTCTGCCTGGGTAAGGCAATATAAATCAGTGAAGACAGCAACCCTCTTGTTATTTTGAAAAGTGATAACTTTACTTAGGGGATAGAAATGCTTAAAAAATTGGAAATGTACTGGATTAACACACTGGGCACGGTGTGTAAGTTAATATAAAGTGCTCATTTTTGTTTGATAATCAGTTTATTAGATGTTTATCTTTTTTCAGGACAGTAAGGGGCACATTTACTAAGCAATTTTGAGAAAAAGTTGATCTCTTTTACATCTAGATATTGTGCCAGTACTTGAGTTTTTTTTTTTTGCATTGTTTGATCTGTCGATCACCATTGAGTCCTATTGAGTCTTAGAATAGCAGAGGAATAGAATAGTCAGCCTGTCCTTGACACATTTTTAAGGGGAAGTTAATCCCATTATTGCTTTCTATTTCACACATTTTCAATGGTAAATTAATCCTATCATTGTTTTCACACATGGCTTCAAGGGGAAATATCTTTTTATTTATGTATGCACTTCACTTGCTTTCACTATCCTGATGACGATCCTGTGAGGATCGAAATGCGTAGATGTGATGATTTAATAAACAGACTACTTCTGTATTTTTTGCCGTGAGTGCTTTCTACATATTGGTTGTGTATTTTTGATCAGCACCCGGCCAGTATCTATGGAGTGGTGAGTGCCGATTTTCTGGAGGCTGTATATACATATATATATATAGTCACTGATAAGTAGGAGGAACAGCCACTGGAATTCAATGCATATTCTGAGTCTTAGTAATCCTAACAAAATAGTAATTACTCTGTTAAATAGGGAAAGGTACAATAAAATATTAGGCACAATAATGATTGTAATTCCTTACCTGGAACCCCAAGCTGGTGGTCCTGTTAGCAGTAAACTGCCCAATCGCAGGTACCCAGGCCGTTGCAGAGCTAACAGGAGCACCAGCCTGGCGTATCAGGACAGTGATTACAATAACTGGGGGGTGCCTAATATTTTGGCACCCCCTCAGTGACTGTACCTTTCCGACTCCTTTAAATAACACTATGGCAGTGCAAACTAGTGAAGTGTGGTTCAGCAGTAGAAACAGTAGTGTATAATGATCTGTTATCTTCAAGGAGCAGAAGAAGACAAGGTGTTTTGGTTAAGTACATATACTTAAAAAACAGGCGTTTTTAGTAACAAAGTTATGATCATCAAATTGACAAGCCACCATACCACATCAAGGTAAACCCTATATGGTGGTCCTGAGTATTTACCTCTGGTCATATTTTTAGAAGGCTGGCACCTCCCTCTTCTGACCAAGGCATTTGTTTCAGTCACAGGGCTTAGTCCTCCCTCGCCATTAGGAGAGATATTGCCAAGAACACAACACTGGTTCCATGAGATTAATCCTCCTCTGTTTGCAGCTTCTAAAGGAGACTGACTGGCCAATGTTTCTAACATTTTTTCTAACATGTTTTCTGACACAAACTAAAGAAATAATTTCTGTGCATTCTTTCATACTACACTGTACTTTGTAGATAAAAGACCTCATTAGTGTAGATAAGTGTCGATAAAAATAATTTGATTTACTCATTTTATAAGCATGTGTCTTGGTTTTCATCTGTTAACTTTACTACTGCAAAATATTCCTGCATGGAGTAAAAACAGTAACACTGCATTTTAGTGGAATTAGTTGTAATAATAATCTATTAAGACAGTGACATGTTGAGATTTGGTGAGCCAAATATACAGATGAAGTTTGCTGTAACTGCATAAAATTATTCTCTGGCTGTTGTGGTTAAGATGCCCTTGCTTTGGGACTCTCGGGCATTTTTTCCATACTTATTTCTTCGTTTGCTTTTCACTTCTATCTTTCCATCTATTTTTGGTGAGTTCTTTTTAATATGTTTAATGTGGGGACTTTCTCTTTTTCAAGCTATGCCAAAAAAATGACCCTTCTATTTGTTTTTGGTTCATGACATAAATAAGGGCTGTAATTTAATGTCCAGTCATTAGTCATTGTATTTTAACAGACTGTGGCATTTTGTAAACTACAGACAATTTATGGATACAATATTTCAAAATATTCTGCATTTTCCTTTGAAGCTGCATTAGCACTAAGAAAAGCTGTAACACTCACTTCCAGGACTGGAACCAACTTAAATAATGGTTTATGACTCAAGATTTAAAAGGGAAGTATGTGTCAGCTCACTTATTAATGTGGCTACACATGTGCCCAACCCATGTATTCATTTTTATGAATGGCATGTTAGTGTAACACTTGTTTGGCTTAGAAGGGGTTAATCCAGACTAGAATATGGTAGAGCATGTGTTACATGTGACCCAATTTCCTAGGAGTGGGCCTTCGCTAAGTGAAAGGGTGCCTGCACGATGTAGTTGTACTACAACTCCCACTGGTACTGTGTAGTGTGTTAAGTAATAGGACGCCAGGATGAACTAGTTAACTCTTTATTGTCCAAGACAGATGTTATTAGCACAGGGATCAGTAAATACTCACATCAGTTGAGGTAGATTGTTACAGTTGGTGATAGCAGTAATAAAGCACAGATGCAGCACAGCACCACAATGGAGACTCTGTATGGAGTATTAGCCGGACTCCCAAGGTTGAATACCCTCTACTGGACCGGATCCCTATAGCCAACGGTGAATCAGGGGTAAGGACTAGCCTGATACCTGTGTCTGGACTGTGGTCCCTACAGCAAGGCAGACAGAGCCTGGGGTATGCTAAACCCACTAAATTCTCCTATGTTGGAGCGATAGCTGCTCTTTCTAAGTAGCCCTGCCTATATCACACTCCTAGAGCATGCTATCACTCCTGAGACTAACTTTACCTCGTTCACGGGGCCCTGACCCCGACTTATAGCAAATTAAGTGGCTTACTGAGGCCTAGGTCTGCCTCCAGGCTCAGTGGAGCTGTTGATGGAATGCATACAGGCAGCCAAAGAGGAAGCCGCACCCTCCTGCCAGACACTTTATCCGTCTGCAGGGGGAGTGGTCAACCTGTATAGACCTATAGGGCATAGTGTTAGAACTGTAACCTGAGTACAGAGGCTATTACCCAATAACAATAAAGCTGTGAAGAGGTAGGGGATAAAGCCAAAGGGAGCTTAACCCGATGGGTCCCTACATTAGCATAATGCTAAACCTGAATGTGTATACAATATGAGGGATTTTTGTTTGTTAGCCTATGATTAAGTACCCTATTGGTACTAAACGCATAAGGCTTCCTTCTTTGTTTTTTATATATGGATTAAATAAACTTTTATCTACTACCTGGCTGCTACTGACATGTTTTTTGGGGTAACTGGAGTGTCTGCCTGCATTTCTCCTATATTTTTGTTTGTTCACAGTTTTGTTCAATGAAAATACAATGCAGTTTTATTCCATTTAATACAGCAATTAAATGTATTTATATTTCCATTTACTTCATTGTTATACATTGTTGGCAAAAGGTAAAAAGATGTTAAGGACTGTAGAAAAAGCAATACATAGTGGTCTAAGTGGTACAACACACACACACGCACACATATAATGTGTATATATATATATATATATATATATATATATATATATTATATACCAAAAGCCTAAGCAGTGCTCAAGTGAAGTGAACAAGTGGAGCCTAATAGGCTACACAGGGGAACATGTGGCTTTTATATGTATGAATGCACATTATGGACAAAAATATGCATATCTCAGTTCAATTAAAACTCTGCAGTGAAGCTTAATTAACCAACTGCTCAGGCATCCCACCATACTAGATACATGATAAAATGTGCTCAAAAGATGTAAAGGATTGCACCAACATACCAACACCAACATACAGTTGCCACTTTAATCAGTCATGGGCCAAAGACCAAGGAAGATACCAGTACAAAAACTATGTATTTAATGTGCTCCAGTCAAGCTGTCCTATGCTTAGAATAGGAAATGTTATTTTACATTTGTAACCCATTTTTGGCTATATTAGTCAAAATATCCAGCTAGTGATAGTGCATGGGGTACACTGAACGACTCTTCCACAGGATGGGCATTTGCTAAGGGGAAGTTTCTCTATGGAGGGTGTTGTGTAACTACACCTCACACTGCCAAGTGTAAGTGCAAGGGTTAAATTAATTGATGGATGCCAGAAGCTCTTGAAAAACAGAATGACAGATGATTTATTTGTCCCAGACAAAAGATGTGACTGCAGGGTTAACAAGACTCACACTCCTCAGAAGTATAGCAATTTCTCAGCAGTACAATTGATAGTAAAGTAGATCAAACATAAGAGTATGGTGTCCACCAGTTTATCAGAGAGTATGGGCAAGGTAAAGACAGTCAACAGCAAGCAGGAAGATAGGGAGTCCAACGGTTTATCCCACCTTGGATAAATGTGGGCAGACTTTAGACTAACCTACAGTCCCTGGCACTACTGTTTCCCTATACTCAGGCAGTAAGCCAGTAGAAGCCTATTCCTTTACTCTCCTAGTTGGAGCTGGAAAGCTGCTTTTTCTATATAAGTGCTAACTGACTCACTTTCCTAGTGTTATAAAATGATATAACCTATGCTTTCTTTACCTCGTTCAGGGGGTCCCTGCTCCCCAGATTCACTAAGGGTGCTGGCCTCCCTTAGGGCAGAAATACTTCTGGGCTGATGTGAATCCCAGGCTTCATGGAGCATTAGAGATAACAGGCCAAGAAAGCAGAACCACCCCTTCCTAAACACTGTATTACAGTGTGGTAGGGTGTGGGTTACCTATGGACCAATAACAGGGTATATGTAAATACCAACTAGATACATTAATCCTTGCCCAGTAACAAGGAGAAAAGGAAAGGTAGGGTTTAAAGCCATAGGGGCACATTAACCCTATGGTTCCCTACACATTTCTTACTGATTAACTAGATAGTGCTGTCTGATACTATTTACATATATCTACTGTTCTTTTAATCTACATATACTTTTCACTGGTTAGGTGTTCTGTATGTGATGCATGTGTGTGTTGAGTATTGGTAAAAGGGTATTAAAGGAACAGTAACACTAAAAAATGAAAGAGCTTTAAAGTAATAAAAATATAATGCACTGTTGCCCTGCACTGGTAAAACTGGTGTGTTTGCTACAGTAACACTACTATAATTTATATAATAAGCTGCTGTGTAGCCACGGGGGCAGCCATTCATGCTGGAAAAAAGGAGAAAAGGCACAGGTTACATAGCAGATAACAGACAAGTTCTGTAGAATACAATAGTGTTTTATCTGTTATCTGCTATGTGCCTGTGCCTTTTCTCATTTGAATGGCTGCCTCCATGGCTACATAGCAGCTTATTTATATAAATTATAGTAGACTTTCTGAAGTAAACACGCAACTTTTACCAGTGCAGGGCAGCAGCACATTATATTTTAGTTACTTTTATACACTTTCATTTTTTGGTGTTACTGTTCCTTTAAAGTCATAATCCCATTACTCTGATCCTACTATCCAACTCTAACTGTGAGTAAGGATTTGAAATAAATTGGGCCCTAAAGGTTCTACTTTACCCAGCCCAAAAATAAAAACAATTCACAAATTAATACTAGATTGGCCGTACAGCATTACTGACACACCTGAAAACAGCAGAGACAATCCCCTTTCAAGTCCTCCTGAAAATCCACCTGTTGAAAGATGCCATGTTAAGGCATAATGGATTATGTAGCATCAGCATACCATAAAGGTAATAATTAGTTCTCTCCAACAACCTATGTGTCCACTTCTTAAACTTCTTGCCTGTTCATTCTCCAGATTCAGTTTTTACTTTGTGCAAATTGAATATAGCTTATGCAAAACTAGAAAAACAGTTTAGCAATCACAACCACGGCTGAAAGAAAGATTGCAAATGTTATACTGTAGTTGGCACTGGTACAAGGTGTATGTAATAAAACTTCTTACTATTTTTGCACCAAATGCATTCACCGTGAAGAATTCGAATTCACAATACAACCACTGTCTAAGAAATATACATTGCAAAATGCAAATTTTATTTTATTTATCCAAATACATTTTTTTAAATTTTTCCATTTAGGACTTTTTTTTTTTACATTCCTGCCTTCATCTCTTAAATGACTTTAAGTCCTCTATTTGTAATATTGGAAAAAAGAGCGAAAATAACAACCCAGGAGAACAAAATTATACAATACAGGTCATTTACATCCTGCAGTTTAGGAAGTGATGGTAGCTACAGGGTTTCCCTGTATCAATCTGGGCAACAGTACTTGATTTGGAACAGGAGGAAGGCACCGGGGCCAAGTGCAACTATATAGCAGTGCAATCTGCTCTTAAAATATTGTGTCTTTTGCACATGTGCCTCAAACCTGACAAACCAAACCAGTACAATCTTGCAAGAAGCATTTTGCTTAACAAAATGAATGGTTATAGACAGGATAAAAGCTTAACATTTATAAAGAAATATTGCATTGATATAAACTTGTAACATAGTCATTTAGATCTAAATGACTATGTTACAAGTTCAATGCAATATTTTGTGGATACAGGTCCATAGAGTTCAACCTTTTTGTTTAAATAAAAGCTGCCTAACTGCTAGTTGATCCAGAGAAAGGCGAAAAACCCCATTCAAAGCCTCTGCAATTAGCCTTAGAGGGGATTCATCCTCTAAGGCTAAGAAAAAAGAAGAGCAGGAAGACCTGTTCCTGGAAGAGATTTGTACTGAAAGCTAATTTGAGTGACTCTGTATACACTTCCTAGCTAGAAGGCTGCCTGGTGCCCTTCTTGAAGCTATCTGTTGAATGTGAAAATACTACTACTTCAGGAAAGGAATTTCACAACTTCACAGCTGTATGAAATTTGCATTATTATGGAACCTCCCGTCTGCCAGTGAATGAGTTTGCTTATGGCCCCCTTATTTATTTATACATACAGTAGTTATGGTAAAGACCTGTGCCATTCGACCTGGTGTAACAGCTCGGTATGTACTTTGTCATGGTTGCTAAGGGGTTACTTCTTATACAGCAGCAATGCACCTCACACAAAGCAATTAATGTGCTGCTATAATTATTACTATGCTGCTAGAGCTGGTAATTATGTCATCCAATTATAGCATCTGTGATTAAAATGGGATTAGACATTATTCTAGTACTCTTTTAGTCTGAATCTAGCTTCATTGTTAATGCAAAATATATCCATACTCATTCTGTCATGAGATAATCAATCAATCTTTTTCATATCATGGGAAACAGTTCAATTATATAGATAAACTTTCATGCCTGTATGTCACATGTGGTCTAACAATATTAGTAAATAATATTTCTGTTTGTGTTATCATTTATTCAAATTCAAAAATGAATACAATCTCCAAGACTTCATTTGACAGAGATACTTACCAACACTGCAGATATGTCATACATGAACTGCATTATTAGACACACAATATAAAAATATAGATTCTAACTAGTAAGTCTTAGATCTCAGGCATCACCATGCATCAAAGAAAAAGGTTACATACATATCAAAGAGACAAATATAAAGCAGAATGTCCAGCTGTGTTAGTGATAAATGATTATACTGTAGTTTTCAAAGATGTGCAACATGATTCTGTGACTTTGTGTTATTACACTGTATCTAGTACTAAAACAACTGTATTTTCTGAGTTTTCTTGAAATATGTCACCACTGATCCAGGTCTAATTGCTTTAGACTTATTTCTACTAGATACTACATATCAAGGTATACAGTATGTTTATTTCAGAGCTCCTTTGAGAATGGAAGCCTACCATCTCTCAATTACAGGTTAAAAAGCACAATTGCCCAAATAGCACCTATACACATAAGGACCTGTGTGAATAGCATTTGTTGCCACTGATTTTGCCCTTTACACTTGCCTTTATAAATAACCTCTAAGTATAAAATACTACTCTGCCCTTTATTTTATAAAAATTGCTGGCAGTCAGAAACCCAACAATGTAGTAGTACATTTATGGAAGAAACCAGTCCAGGCTCTTGTTTTTAGTAATGATGTGCCAGCTATATCTACAGTAGAGGCAATACTACTCAGTATTATGCATACCGCATGGGGCAGATATCAGCAAGAAAATCCTTGTGTCCTCTTTGGGCCAAACTGAGGTATTGAAGTGTGCCAATAACCTAAACTTTTGTATGCTGTACAGATGTTTACAAAATAATTTGATTGTGTGTAAAATACCCTGTTTACTTTCAATATTTCTATTTTTATCATTCCTATTATACAGCACAAACAGTTAGGCAAAGCCCGATTCATGGCAATGAGATCCTACAATCTTAGTTTGGTGTCCGTATATTGGCACAAAATCAAAGTCCCAAGTAACTGAAATAAGCATGAATCAGGAAGCACTTAGCCATTCCTCTTGAATGTTTCCCAACCCTTGCTCTTTGCTGAGCAATCAATAACCCTTTTCAGTATGAACCACATCTTCCAGAGTGCTGTGGTCACCTTTTATAACAGAACCTACATTTCTTTGGAAGACTGTGAGTCAGTCCCTGATTCAGTTATTTTAAATGTCATAATAAATGCTTGAGTCCTTTGGGATTGCAAATAAGAAAACTCCAGTTCTCCAGAAAACAGAGCACAGTCAATGGGCAGGTTGAAAGGTAGGAAAATATGACTATAGTATCAGTATAGACCAAAACAGGAAGATGACAATTTTGTTTCAATTTTCCTGTCAATCTGGCGGGACAGAACTTGAGAAAAAATAGAGGTTAAATAATTGCTTTAAAAAAACTTTTTGATGACTAAAATTTAGAACAAAGTAATATTGCTAACCGTAATACACTGGTGTGTTATTTCTTTTACTGTTTAATTATTGTTTAAGGAGAACTGAAGCTTAACAATGAAGTAGGCTAGAAATGTTACCCATTATCCTTTGGGCTTCTTATAGTCTTTTAGCAGTTAGGATTTGTGCCTAAGCACATGCCCCAAGTAGATTCCTATCTTATTTTCTGCTAATTTACAGTCCATTCTCTAGGCTGTTGTCAGTTCCTGAACTTAGGGACCGATACTTAATATGCTTAATATGGGGTATATACTATTTAGGCTTTAGTACTCCTTTAAGGCAGACATTAGCATTATCACCATTAACTTTATCAGTCCTAAAATGTCTGTTTAGGATTTCCATTAGTCATATTTCTTTTTTTTTTTTAAAAGGTTTTTATTTTCATTTTCTTTACAAACATAACATAAAAGCACATTCACAAATACAATGTATAATGCCATGACCGTATACAAGTATGCAATAACAAGGACTATTGGATACAGTGGACATTGCCTGATCTAGTTGCAGAGTCAAAGTTAGGGAGGAACTTTATTACCAGACACCCTGGTGTTATATCCTGAGATTCTCACTAGAGTGTGCGTCTAACCAGGGAGACCATACATTCTCGAACTTATTTGGGCAGCCCCTAGCCAGATATGTCAGCCTAATAAGTGGGAGTCTAGAGTGGACCAGTTGTACCCATTGGTGGAGGTCGGGGGGGTGAGGGCTCATCCACTTCATTGCAATTACCTTTTTTGCATAGAAGTATAGTGATCTGAGTAGCGTTCTAGTTTTATTCAGAGGGACTAAGTCTTCTATAAGTCCCAGGAGACATACTTCTGGGGACAAGATACCTGGCAAGGGGATTTGTTCATTTAAGTAGTTAGTTACGTCTGTCCAATATTTAAATATTGTGGGGCAGGTCCAAATTAAGTGAAAGAACCCAGCTTCTGTCATTTGGCATTTCGGGCAAGAGGCATGTTGGTTCTTCCCCATAACCTTTAAGAGCATTGGGGTGATATATGTTCTGTGTATTATTTTAAATTGGACCATCTTGTCCTTGGTGGATATCAGAAAGCTGTATAGATCATCTGTTACTTCTGCCCACTTGTCGTCATCGAGTTGGGGGATATCACCGTCCCATTTACGCTTAGCTGTGTCAAATGGGATCCCAAGACTTGTTAGGAACATTTTGTATATTTCAGACACCAATTTTTTGGGGTTTGGGTCCCAAAGTCTTGTCTCAAAGGGGAGTTCTGCAACATTAATAACTTGGGAGCCAAATTGCGATACCATTGCATGGCGTAGCTGGAGGTACCTATAAATTTCCAAGTTTGCCTGGTCTAGTTTCCCTTTTAGTTGGTCAAAGGATGGGAATATACCTTCTATTAGGAGATCTTGCAGGTGGCGGACTCCCAGTTTAGGCCAGTATTGAAAATCAGGGAGAAGTAGTAGGTGTTTGAAGTTGGAGTTCCTCCACAGTGGGGAACGGGGTGATGGCAGATGCAACTGTGCAAGAACCATAGTTGTGAGGCATAGTAGTAATATTGTAGGTGAGGAAGGGCCAAACCCCCATTGTCTTGCGGGGCCATTAATGTACGTCTATTAATCCTGGGAGCTTTGTGCGCCCAGATGAAAGGGAAAAGGATTGAGTCAATGCGCTTAAATAGTTGTGGGGGAAGCCATACAGGAGCATGATGTAGGGCATATAGGAATTTGGGTAAGTATACCATTTTAAATAGATTTACTCTACCCCATATGGACAGAGGGAGACCTTCCCAGAGCCCGCTAATTTCTTTAAATTTGAGTATAATTGGGTCGATGTTTTTTGCAATATACACAGTAGGGTCTTGTGATATTATGATACCTAGGTATCTGAATTCCATGACCCATTTCAGTCCCTGTATATCATCTCGCACTTGGGGGCCCTCAAGAGAAAAGAGGGTTGATTTAGTTTTGTTTATTTTCAGACCACTAAATGCTCCAAGGTTATCTGCTAAGTTGATGGCGTTGGTAAGGGAGTCCCCGTGATCTGCAAGGAACAGAAGGACATCGTCCGTGTAGAGGGCTATTTTTTCCTCTAGCCTGCCATATTTGAGCCCTTGTATGCTGGAAGTTTGACGGATCAGAAGGGCGTACGGTTCTATTGCGAGAACAAATAAAAGAGGGGAAAGAGGGCATCCCTGCCTGGTACAGCGTGTAAGGGGGAAGGGTTTGGAGGAGACATTATTAATGCAAATTTGTAGTCATATTTCTTAACTGGAGTCTTTGGTGGTATGGGAAGGTAACAAGGAGTTATCTAAAAGTGTTCCCCCAGTCTTCACCCTTATTCACAAGACTCCAATCAGTAAGAAGTCTAAAAGAGTGTGACCAGGAAGTGGTAAGAAATATTTCAAAACTGTATACATTTTAATGTATGCTGTCTCCCATTAAAGTGACAGCCTCACTTACTGTTAAGCAAATTCTCTTAACAAATTTTGTATTATTGTATTGTATGTATGCTTCTAATTTAGAATAACTGTCACCAACCATCTTTATAATTGCATCTCTTTTTAAACCTCAGAGAAAGGCATTTATGCATTTGAGGGACTGAAAAGTGCTGGGATGGGGGGCAGTAAATATGATTACACTTGGCAGAGAAAACTAAGTATATAAAGATGGTAATTTCTTGTTGCAAGTGCAATAGTTCTATAGCACGGCAAGAACATGAAATTGGACTAGAGAAGGAAAGTGCAGTGAAGAAACATTCTTTTTGTATCATTATTATCTATGCAGAAAAGTCTGTTTCTTGAACTAGTTGCATCATAAAGGCATACTCCACCCATACTGTATGTGCATTATTGTGGCAATGGGAAAAGGAAAACTACTTAAACTTCTGTTCATTTAACAGGTATCAGATATAGAAGTGGCAAGTAGTGGTAACAAAGGTTAATTCCACATCCACAAAAATCTGAGATCAGTCTGTACAATCTACAGTATTTATCTACCTAAGGACCAAATATGGAGTAGCTTCAATCTCCCCATTTGTCAAGTTTAGCTTTGTGATTAAAACAATAGGCAAAAGGTATGTTAAGCCCAAGCGCTATTCATTACACTCAACTCAAGTTGAACAAGGGGTATACTGCCTCTTTAAAATATGCTTAATACAAGCCACAATATTGACTTTTAGTGAGTAGAAGTTAAGGCCTTACAATGCCAAAAAAGCATTGAAAAGTACCATTTTACTTGTATAGTGAGCTGATAATTCCCTTTTATTAGTAGAAAAGTGCAAAAACATTTTTGGATTGCCTTTACACTTTATGTTTATTTTGTGTTTATTGTTTTTTTTCCTTTCTAGCCTCTGCAGAGAAAGAAAGAATCACCAAATGTTGACTCCCTGTAAACCAATTACCATCTTATTTCACTTTCCGTCAAAGCACATTGTAGCTTAAGACAACATGCAGCCTTGTCACAAAAAGATGCACTCAGTAGGCAGAGTCGTATTTTTGTTTTGTGTAAGTGTCCTCTGTGCTCACCACCCTCCTCGCTGAACTGCTGTCTCAAACATCAAGCCTGTATTTTTAAAACAACGCAATTGAGTACCTTTGCCTCCCACATCTCCATATATACAGAGAGGGAAGTGATTTCTATAAACCAGGCTTTTATTTCTGCAATAAACTTGCTGTAGAAAGTGATTAACAAGCGACCAAACTGAAGCTGTGAGTCACTCCCCACACTATTTGGATATGTTTAAACTCTGTGCCTTGATTTTTCTTTCTGTACAAGAGTAATGAGTAATTCTGGAAATTGTTCTGTGACTCAAAAGGAAGTGATATTTTAAATGAATATATTTTCCACAAGTGTTTTTAAAGCAACAGTTACATGTGAAAATGTTCCATGTAAGTAGTAAAAATCATAAAAAAAACACAATTTTTTTTCCTACACTACTTGAGCAAATTTCCATCTTACTGCATTTCACAGTTCCCAACCAAGGAAGCAGGTTTTTTTAAAATCTGTAATTCAGTAAGCAAGGTAAAAACTGAATCCAGCAACACATTTTCTGACAGTAATTGCTTTCAAGTAAGCAAGCAGCTACACTACACTCTCTGCGCTGTGTTTCACTCAGATCTTGCCTTGTGGGTGTTAATGTTTATGTATGAAGAATAGGTTGTGCCCATGACTTATGTACATGCCAGGTCTGTCTCTGTCAATAAATAGTGTTAGTTTTCCTGCAGACTTCCAGCATTGTTATGCCACCTTTAGCTAAAAGGACATAAATGGAAAACATCACAAAGTACAGTTGTTTTTCTATATAATGCTTAATTATAATATTGTAGCAGGATATGCACTCATTTTTTGCAAAGAACTGTTTAGTCCCCTGCTATTAATGCTGATATTATAACTGACAGCAGTAGGCTTCACAATACCACTGACTGTCTAAAAAATAATGTTATCATCATTGGGTGACATGCTGGTTTGAACATAAAAGTAGATGGATATTAATACTGTTTTATTTTACTCAGTACAGGACATGATTTGTGTCAATCCTTCATCATATCAGAGGCAGGCAGTCACAACACAAGTGGATATAGCAGTTTTATTTGATACCTTTATATCTTCCACCGCTTGTTTTGTTCCCTAACTCAATACCCCATCTTTCTTTCTTCTCTGCTATTGCTGTTTCTACATCTACATGGGCCAAACCAGTACATTTCATCTTCTGTTGCCCATTCTTTTGAATTTTCTTTAACCTATTTACAGGGGGGGGGGCTTTCAGCTTTGAATTAACCTTTTAAATATGGAATAAAACAGAACAAATTCTAAAAGTCACCCTAATGGACTTTATTGCTTTTAAATTAATGCAATGCTTAGGTGTGTTTGAATTCTTGTGCTTCTCCAATATAATTATAATGCTATGCTATAATATTACAGCTCATAGGAAAAACTGGAATTACTTTAACCTGATCAACACCTTCTCAAAAAAAAAACATTCTACAAAGTATTTATAAAGAAGATAAAAGGACAGGAAATTTTTAGGTACTTTCACTTTTATTTTTTTTTAAACTCCAACAATTAATATTGTACTGGCCGAGTGCTTTT
Organism: Xenopus tropicalis; assembly: GCF_000004195.4. Lineage (NCBI taxonomy): Eukaryota > Metazoa > Chordata > Amphibia > Anura > Pipidae > Xenopus > Xenopus tropicalis. The sequence continues at coordinate 78,203,706 of NC_030683.2, forward strand.
TTACAAGTAATGGAACTCCCAGGTGACTTCTAATATCCTCATATTTTACAACAGGGAATGCATTATTTATTATTTTACACAAGTTTAATTGACAGAAATTACATCACTAGGCACTGATTATAACTAATAAAATCATTAAGCACTGTTCACAAGTATATAATTTACAGGCTATTCATTGTGTATGAAATTGCTGTAACTACAACTTATTTGCCCTTTGTTCTTTTCAAAGAGCAAAGTCTGAAAAATCACCCTTAATTTGTAACCCCATGTAATCAGCCAAACCTGAAAAACAAGTTGTCAATAGCCTATTTCCTTGAATATTTCTAGAATGGTGCTATTCTCTCAGTTGTTCCTCCATTACAAACCCAAAAATACGCCAGGATATATATTTGGTTACAGAGGTACCTGTCCCATTTTTCATTGCCCAACGTAGGTCTATCCTGTATAGTTCCTGGGTGTGATTCTTGTTCAAGTGTTCCTGACCCTTGTCTGACCACTGATCATTGCTGTTTTGCTGCCTGTACCGACCTACTGTCTGATTTTGACCACAGTCATGGATTCCGATTTTGTACTACACTGAGTTTGGTTTTGAACTTGGCCTGTCTTCTGATTACACTCAGCTCTTTCCCCATTTCCTCTGTGACACACTTTGGTTCCCTTGCTTGCCCACACCTCCTGCCTTGGTTCTCTCACTTTAAGACCTGGTGGCATCCGAGTAGCTGAGGGCTCCTCTTGAAGTCAAAGGTGGCTTTTATAGGCAGAAGCATAACCCTTAACCCAAATTTTGGCATCTGTTCTGATTTTTGGGACAATTAGTTCACATGAGTAATCTAATTATTGTTGTGCTGTTTTTGATTGCTGATGTTTTACCATCCCATGCATTTTTTTTTTAGATATGCCCTGTTTATTGAAGTCCCCTTCTAAATACATAAGCAACACTTAAGGGCTCATATATATCAGCAAATGCATTTGTGGTCCATGCATTTTTCCCTGCAGTCAGTTGCACATAAAACTACTTTCATTAAAGGCACTTGAATCAAAATGTGCTCTTTGCACTTCAATAAAGTTGCTGCTCAGCCCTTTCTGCCTTCCATTCTGAATTAAGCACTACTATGCCTATTGTCACAGGGAAACACTGGAACCACTACCACTATTGAGCTAATCTGTCCAATTTTGCGTTGCCAAAAAAAAATTGCAAAGCTGCTGAAATAGGTTTGTAGTCGCTACGACATGACTGTTTCTTATGCTCGGAACAATTTTTATGCACACGCAACAAATGTACATGTACATTACTTTTTTTTACATGCAAGACTTTTTTCTCTTTACAAATACATCAAAGTCAATGGGCCTTTTCTTCTTGGCAAATATTTTTGTTCTCCTCAGTTCCGCAAAAAAAATTTGCAGATGGTAAAATGCAGACTTTTGCTGCAAATCCATGCCTGCTGAAAAAAACTTGCTCATCACTAACCACCACCACTGGACTCCTAGGTTCCCTTAGCAGAATGGGTTAATCGATGCAGTTCAAGCGCATAAAAGATTGGGGTGCACACTGAACACTGGAAACAATACCAGGCAGACTGTGCACCTAATCACAGTTATGTTAATTTTAGTGAATTTTGTGGTAGGAGCCGCACAACTGTGTCATTTCAACCACAATGATGTCAGAATTCGTCTCTTTCTGTCCAAACTGAAAATTGTATGCCCTTTTTTCCATGTACGTGTTGCACTAGGAAATAAGATGCAATAGTTTCCCCCCTGAAGTGACATACATGTCCAGAAATCAGTCAGTATGCCTGACCACATAGGGATTTATCAATTATGTATTTGCCGTTGAACAATATTCTTCAGGCAGGTTTGACAGGTTTGCAGGTGAGCAAGCTAAAGATAAATGACAGACAGATAGATAATGTAGAGCTCCAAATTGTATTGAAATCCCTAGGCCCTAAGGCTTGTGCTGAGCATACTTGTTTAAATTTTGAAAAATCTATGTTTTTTTTATATGTTAGTTATTTACCTTGCAAGGGCCAAACATGGAGTTTCTCTCGTTGTCCTACTTAGCTCAGGAAATAACAAAAGCCATAGATTTTTCAAAATAAAAACAATAGGCATAGAAAATGATCATCACAAGCCTTAATCTTTTAACTAAAGTCAAAATGTTGGCATACAGCGGCTTTAATCCATTGCTTTAGTCTAACATGTATTTTCCTGGTTAGAGTATGCTCAAGAGTGTGCTTCACTGTCTCAAGAGGTTCAACATTAAAGAATTATCTTATGTTCTTAAGGACATTTTCTCATAGTGCAAATATAGTACTTGTTCACTAAGAATACTACTAAAAAAAAATAACTGTACAACTAAATAAATGTAGATTCTGAAAATGTTTACATATTGCCTAAAAATGCTATTCACAAAAGAAAATGTAACCGTTTAAGTAAAGCACTATATCAGGGAATGTGCAGTTGAATGAAATACTGGAAATGTTTATGTGTAGCTATTACTGAGCATCTTAACTGCAATACTGGAAATGTTATCCATGGATGTGTCTACAAGGTCAGAAAATGGCAGCAAATTATGTGTGTGAGAAAAGTATGAATGCTTCTAGTTCATTGTGTGAAGCCTTTTGAAATTTAAATTGTAATTCCCATTTAACTAAATTGTAAGTACTGTTTCCATGTCTTTATTCCCTTTCATTGAGTCTAATCCCTGATTTTGTGCTTGTGGAAAAAAATAAAATAAAAAAAGAATTACATGCTATATATTGAATGCATTGCATGCAGTGAATTTAACTTCTACAGATAAAAGATAATAGGAGTCCCTTTTGTGTGCGCGGAGTTGCTGTGAAATCATTTCGGCTACCGTACTGATTTCAAACGTTTAAATCAGCAAGGCACGCATTTACTGTGATGAGGAAGAGGTAAATTATGATAATGACTTTGACTGGTCGGGTCCTTTTAGCATCACCAATTAGCATGTATTGCGTGAATTATGAAACAATGTGAGTGTTGAAAAGGGCAAATTACTATTAAGTTGCTCTTTTGTAGTAATCAGTGGGAAAAGATGGTGTGGGAAGGTTTTGTACAATAGAACAGGTGCCAGTATTCTAATATAAAACAAAATTATGGAAGAGCAAGATAAACGAATAAACAGGATATCTTTAGTAGGATTCATAAAATTATTTTTCTATTATCATTGTTTTCTAATCCTCTTTTATATTCAGAAATAATCACATAATTAGAAGATGGAGCTTTGTTTGAGAGTAACTTTTGTTTTATTGATTCCTTTATTTAAGCAAGCTTATGGTGATATCATGCCAGAGGATGTTACATTTTGGGCGCTGGGGTAAAGGTGCAGCTCTGGGTGCTTTGGGAAGGAATACACAGAATTAACATTCATATCACGGGATTCTCCCTTAGCGTTGTGTGTCAAGGTGACTTGGAAAGACATACACTGTCACATTGAGATGGCCCATCCAAAGGTGCTCCCAACTGAGTGGATTGGTTTATTTTTATTTATGCTGTAAGACAATGCAGATTCAGAAACCCTTTACCTAGATAGCTTATAAACACACAGTGGGCCCGATTCACTAAAGTCCGAAATAAGGAGTGCTATTTATAGCATGCGTTAAAAATCTTATCACTTCTTATTTTTCGCTCGATTCACTAAAAGGGCACTTGTCATAATTAAGAAGCGATGTTCTTGGCGTTATTTATCTTGCGACGACATATTTTCAAGCAACGTGCTGCGTAATATGTTGTGCGCTGGGTAATATATTGCTTGAAAATATGTCGTCGCAAGATAAATAACGCCAAGAACATCGCTTCTTAATTATGACAAGTGTCCTTTTAGTGAATCGAGCGAAAAATAAGAAGTGATAAGATTTTTAACGCATGCTATAAATAGCACTCCTTATTTCGGACTTAAGTGAATCGGGCCCAGTATGTTGTACTGCTGCTTGGAGATCACTGGGGGTAATCCAATGTTGAGATTAAAAGAGGTAAGAAAGTTGGACAATACAGCATTATAAAATCTGAACCTCTAATGAGACAGGAAAGAATAAAACACTTAAATTTCATGATGTAATAAAAAAGGTTAAATATGTGATGGCAGTATCCAATCTAAAGGTGGCTTTGAACACATATACATTTTTTGATAGAAGGGGTTTTATATTTTCCTTGATGTGAACTGTATTTCATGCATTAAACATATCATTGCTCCCTTTTGTATCAGTCACATCATACTGTTAAATAATTATTAGATCTATGTTATACTACCTTGTGATTCAGTCACATATGCTGTTAGGTCTGAATTAAAAGTATGTTTGTATGTTTTGCTGTTTTTTTTATACTGTGAAACATTTCATAAAAGCATGTGTCAGGTGAATGCAGAGGATCTCTTGTTGTTGTCTATATGAATTTTGTGCTCACAGCCTCTTTGCACCCCTGCCCAATGGTTTAAAATGTGATCCTCACCCACATTGGTAGAGTAATTGATGAAAATGAATGGGAAGCCGTATGGGACAACATGAAACGAGGGATTACTTGTGGAAGACAGCAGGAAAATATTTATAAAATAATCATGCTCTGGTACCGTATGCCGGTCAAGCTCCACATACTATTCCCAGAAACCGCACAAAATTGCTGGAGGGGATGCAGACAACCGGGAGACCTACCCCACATATTTTGTCTCTGCCCTCTAATACAACCATTTTGGGATGAGATTTTGACACTACTGCACCAGATAACGCACGTGGCCCTAGATAAAGACATCCTCACACTACTCCTATATATTTCTGAGTATTTATAATATTGACTTAGATATTTCTGATCCATTAAAAGGGAAATTTTAATTTACTGAGGCTTTCTCTTTACCCAACATAAAACAATACAAGACAGCTGAAGAAAATGAGACATGAAAAGGATTCATTCTGTTAATTAAATCGTTTTATTATGGGTTTTCAGTACCATGGAAAATCAGTTCCCCAAAATAAGGCAAACGCTTATAAAAATGGATCCAATCTATAGCATTTTATAATTCTGTAACAAATGCAAACTGTGGTTCTTATGTGTGGTACCTGAATACTTATATTCACATTAAACCTATGTCTGTTGTGGTACAACCTGTATAGACATCATAAACAAATATACTGCTTTTTATTGGTTATTTTGAGATTCTTCAAGCACAGTGTATGTGTAGCCACAATTACTTTAGTAGGGCCGGTATTCATTATTTACCAGCAATGTCAGTAAATTTGTAATCCCTAATTGTTCTCATCTTCCCCAAAACCAGTTCTCTTTCTCTTTACATTTATAGTTATCATTTATTTGTATGTGGCCAGTAAGTTACATAGTCCTATACAAAAATACAGTAGGGCTCATTCACAAACACTGGGCAGTAACCCATTGCAATCAATCAGAGTTTAGGTTTCATTATTCCTCCTGCAGCTTGCTGAGAAAAAAGCTAATCATCGATTGGCTGCTGTGGGTTTACTGCTTAAGTGCAAATTAATGAAAAATAATAAAATAATTAATAAATAATAAAAAATGCTTAAATGAGCCCCAATGTCTCTCACAATAGATTAATAGATGTAGATTTAATAAATATTAATCAACCCTGTTGTCTGTTGTTGCCTGAGCATTCAGGATGTTTTATTCCAGACCAGCCGAAAGGACAACTAATCCCACAGAATCAATCTGATCTCATAACCTTGTTACTTATTTAATAATAATTATTTAATAATCATATAATAACCGCAAAAGTCACTTTCAAAATAAGTTGCAGAAATTTAACCTGCACCTAGGAAGTGATAGAGATGATAAACATTATTTTCTTTGGATTAGTCTATGTAAAATGAGCCATTGTTATAGCAGCATATAAAGTAAACTCAATGAACCTAGCCACAAATGATTTCAAACTAGACTGCCTCATAAGCTATGGAACAGTGTGGTATTTGCATGGGGTTTAAATGTACAAGGGTATCTCCACTGTAAAATATTACAGAAAATGTCCCCAGTGCTAGTAAATGCCCCCAGTGATTTTATGTCTATGAAGTTGAATGTGATGTATGTTACCACAGCTATCGGCAAGAAGCACATTGTCCACAAGTTGTGGTGGATGGATTCAAATTTTTCACTTTGGACTATATTTGAAAGCTCTAAGGATCCACAAGTTGTGGTGGATGCAACTTACCTGGCACACACAATTGCTTTGGAATTCTGGAAAAATCACTGCATTAAGGATAAAAATTATGCTTCACATTGTAATTTTGCACTTTGCACTATATTTGTAAGCTCCAGAGCACTGTAGTTTTATTTGTAGAATATTACTGTAAAACGAAGATCTCATGATTATCTCTTTTTTTTATTACATTCTTTATTTGTTACCTTTAAAATATGCACATACAGAAATAAAGAGGGGCGCACAGACACAATTCATACAGTTTTACATCATGCTAATTAACACAGAGATTGAAAAAAATAGAAAAGGAGGAAAGGAGAAATTATATTTTGGTTCCATGTGCAATTCTACATTCCATTCTGCAATTCTGTTTCCAAACATTGTTACTATTTTATTTTTACTTTAAAAGCAGGTTTAACACAATAAAACAAGTTTAAAAAAAAAAGTTATAAAGAATGTGAATATACAGTAGGACTGTCCAATCTAGGGCTATGCCCACTCCCTTACTGTTAAAGAACATAGCCTGTCATGTTTTATGGCTGGGATTCTAGCAGGTTTAAAATTTGGATTTACCTTATAGTAGGTCTGCTTATCACATATTAACAATATACAGGAATCCCAAATACTATAATGTGTGTTAATTCTTAAAACTTCCTAAATGATGTAACTTGTTCCATCACCCTTATCAGTTTCACCTCATCCATCCACCAGCGAAACTGTCAATTTCCATTCTCAAGAAACCATTTCCTAGCTGCTATCAATCAAAAAATGAGTCCTGAGTTTTATCAGATTGAAGTAAGACCATTGGGGGGTGGTCAATTCAACATCTATTGTTAATGACTAAGACTTACGGGTTGATTTACTAAAGGGCAATAATGCTTATCACATGCTTTTTTGCGTTAAAAAGCATGCAAAAAATAACAACTGGAAGGACTGGAACAGGGAGCACATTTTGCATGTTCAAGAACTCATCCAGGCCCCTCTTAAAGGCATTAACAGAATCTGCCATTACAACATCACTAGGAAGGGCATTCCATAACCTCACTGCCCTCACCGTGAAAAACCACTTACATTACTTCAAATGAAATTTCCATTCCTCCAATCTAAAGTGGTGGCCTCTGGTGCGTTGATCGTTTTTATGGGAAAAAAGAACATCCCCCAACTGCCTATAATCCCCTCTAATGTACTTGTACAGAGTAATCATGTCCCCTCGCAAGCACCTCTTTTCCAGAGAAAACAACCCCAAACGTGACAGTCTCACCTCATAGCTTAAATCTTCCATCCCCTTTACCAGTTTAGTTGCACGTCTCTGCACTCTCTCCAGCTCATTAATATCCTTCTTAAGGACTGGAGCCCAAAACTGCACTGCATACTCTTGATCCGTAAAAAGTTGAATAAAATATAGCTATGATTTCATGCTCAGTATATTTCCATAATCTTTGATTGTATGATCAGGTCATAATAAGGTTTTATGGATTTAAATTTATTTATAATAAAATATAATTTGTGGAGCTGCTAAGTATCCTTGGCTTCTTGGTTTAAGGAAAGTGTTTTTTCATATCCTACAGTAGGTTTCTTATGTCCCCAGATAAAGCAGAGTTTGCATGAGGGAAATAATATTGGGGACTATCATGATTTATGAGTGACTGAGGTTTATCAGTCTCTCTATCACATGTGGTTTATCACATGGCTGAGGGCACCTGGAAAACTATGAATATGTCTAGCCCCAAGTCAAATTTCAAAATTAGGCATAAAATTTTTTCTTTAACCTTTTAAAAAATGTATTTTAAAGGAGAAGGAAAGGCTAATAAAGAGTTAATCTCAAGCTGCAGGCATACCTTCAGTTATCTCAATAGTGCCCTTAAAGGAGAATGCAAGTCAAACTTTAAAAGCATACTGCCCAATAGTCCTCCTATTGTTTAGTAAAAACGCCACACTTTTGGCTCACCTAATCAAATATTTACTCAGTCACACCGACTTCACATTTTCTATCTTTTTTCTTGAACAGGCAGCCATCTTTAAAAAGGTATTCTCCCTTCCTTTCCCTCCTTGCTTCATACTGAACATGTGTTTCATTCCCTCCCCCCCCCCTGGCAGATCCGCTTCTGATTGGTTGGTGGGCATGTGTAGGTCAGAACAGGAGACAGGATCAAGTTACACACATGCTCAGAGAATAGGAAGGCTGCCGCTGGCAGCCTACAGGAAGGGGAGAGAGATTTCAGTGATGTCACTGTAGTCTTCACACTGCTGTAGGCTGCCAGCACCATAACTCAGAGAAGCAAGCAGGGGATCTGGGAATTGCAGATAGATAGATATGCAGTAAGTACTTTAAGTCTCCCCATATTTCACCTGTTCAGATGATCAGAAGCCAAACAGGAAGAAAAAACGCTGAGCTGTGCAAAGAAAGTTCCCATAATGCCTCGCTCCTGCACAGACCAAGTGAACATGCTCAGTTAGTAAGACTATGGGGCACATTTACAAAGGCGTATTTTTGCCGATTTTTTCGGGCGTCCGCACGACTTTTTCGTGTGGCGCACGACTTTTTCGTACGGCGCACAACTTTTTCGGACGTTTGCACGAAAAAATCGGAAAGGTTTTACCGCTGTTTACAATTGTTCGGTACGAAAATTTCGTGACTTTCGGATCACCAATACGATATTATCGTGACTAATACGATTTTTTCGTAAGCATTTTCGTGATATTTGCGATCTTCTGAAATTTTCGTTTCCAATGCGATTTTTTCTCATTCGTGATTCGTATTCGTGGATTAGTAAATGTGGCCCTATGAGTCAGCTTCCTGCTGATTGGCTCAGATCCACATTCCTAAGGGGGGGAGTGAGTTCTTAGCATTCTTGAGGGAGGGGGGAGCAGGAAAGGGAAATACTATTGGGGACTATCATCATTTATAACAAATTTATTTTCCCAAATCAAAATAGCCTAAGACTAGATCTTGTTTTTTATTTTTTTTTTATATTTGAATTTATAGGAATCTGCTGCCAGGTAATTTATATAACTACCAATGCATTTGAATTTGTATGTTAATGCTACAGAGTTTTCTATATTTTTTGGGAGACTTATTTTTAAGGCCTCAGATTTGCTTTCTACACAGGCTTCAGTGATAAACAGTAGTGATGAGTGAATCTGTTCCGTTTCACTTCGCCGAAAAATTAGTGAATCTTTCAAAAGATCCGCGAAACGGCGAAAAATTCGCGAAACGCCCGCGGCTATTATTTTGTCGCTCGGCAATTGTTTAGTCGCCCGCGGCTATTATTTTGTCGCGCGGCTATTGTTTCGTCGCCTGCGTCTATTATTTTGTCCCCTGCGGCTATTATTTTGTTGCGCGGCTATTGTTTCGTTGCCCGCGGCTATTATTTTGTCGCGTGGCTATTGTTTAGTCGCCCGCGGCTATTATTTCGTCGCCCGCGGCTTTTATTTCGTCGCCCGAGGCTATTCTTTTGTCGCCCGCGGCTATTATTTCGTCACGCGGCTATTCTTTTGATGCCCGTGACTATTCTTTTTTGACACTGGCGACAATTTTTGGACGTGCGACGAATTTTTCCGCGGCGAATTTTTTCATCCGTTTTGCGAAACAATCCGCCAATGGCGAAACGCGGAAATTCGCCGCGAATCCATGCCTGGCGAAATATTTCGCCCATCACTACAGTAGTAAATCATCACCAACTGTCACTCTCTTGTGTCTTATAGCTCCTCTTTAGACTTCCATTAGTAAAAGAAATAAAAGTGGGGATAGTAGAAACCCAGTCTCATTTTTAATATCTGTTCAAGTGAGAAGGATACCATTGACTCCTACCCTTGTATTTGGGGAGTCATATAACACCATAATATTGCCGATTATCTCATTTGAATTAAATCTGTGAGTTTTTTGACCTTCAAATGCAGAACATTTGAAAGAAAGATATTTATGATTATACAGGTAATAACATCCATATAATAAGCCAGATTTGATTCAAAAAGAAAATCTGATATCCTTAATTCAATTCTCATGAAATCAAATCTGGCCCAGTAACTGTTATTACTGTTTCCTGCATATATTCTCCCTGTCCAACACTTTGTACAATAAGGTAATATAACAATCATTGACTATAGATGCATTATTTTTCTGCTTTGCCATTTGATCATTGCAAAATGAATTATATGGCTACTGGTCCATATATGGGAACTAAGCCAATGCATTTGTAGTAAGACGGCACCACTGCTGATGGATCGAAACAAAAAGCCATAAGAGTCAATGATCTATATTACCATGTGCCTTCATCTGCTGACTAGGAACAGAATTGAAATACCTCCGACTGATTCAACCACCCAACAGCAAAATACACGTAAGCTCATTTAGGAATACAAGTGTAATGTACATAAAAATTGCCATGCACACAATGCAGCACCCCACAATTCCAATTTAAAAGCAGATGCCACAACTGTTTTTGATTAATCAATGCAGATAATAATTTATATTCACAATGTTAAATCATAGTGTCAGGTTCTCTTTGACGTCCAAGTGCCCCCTCCACACCAAATAACAAGGTTATAGATACTAAAAAAAAAAGTTCAAAGAATGTCACCCTATGTGACCTTCAAGCAAGAAGACATTTTTATATTTAATTTTGAAATTAACATGGAGCTAGCCATATTCTTCATTTCCCAGGATGCCACAGCCATGTGACCTGTGCTCTAATAAAGTTCAGTCACACTTCAGAAATAAAAAGTAATATAATTTAAAAATAAAAAGTACACCATTAAAATCATGACAGAATGCCTTTAAAAGAATTCTGTTATGATTTTATGGTGTAATTTTTATTACTGGCTGGTGGGCATGTGTAGCTCAGAACAGGAGACAGGATCAAGTTACACACATGCTCAGAGAAGAGGAAGGCTGCCGCTGCCAGCCTACAGGAAGGGGAGAGAGATTTCAGTGATGTCACTGTAGTCTTCACACTGCTGTAGGCTGCCAGCACCATATCTCAGAGAAGCAAGCAGGGATCTGGGAATTGAGATATGCAGTAAGTACTTAAAAAGAATTCCTCTAGACTTACTTTTAATTTATATTAACCTTTCCTTGTCCTTTAAGTCTCCCCATATTTCACCTGTTCAGATGATCAGAAGCCAAACAAGAAGAAAAAACGCTGAGCTGTGCAAAGAAAGTTCCCATAATGCCTCACTCCTGCACAGACACCCAGACCAAGTGAACATGCTCAGTCAGTAAGACTATGAGGAAGCTTCCTGCTGATTGGCTCAGATCCACATTCCTAAGCGGGGGAGTAAGTTTTTAGCATTCTTGAGGGAGGGAGGAGCAGGAGAGGGGAGAGAGCAGACAGCTGCATGTCTCTGGCCGAGGAAAACAGACACAACAAATCTTTTGACAGAGAACTCAGTGCAGCGTCTCTGTGAGTGCTTATGGCTGTATTTACCTTTCTGATAAAGCTTAATTAGTTTTTACCTTTCTTTCTCCTTTAATGCAAGACTCTGTTTGGGTAGCACTATTAATTGATGCTTTTTGTAAAAAGTTTTCTCATGACAGAATCCCTTTAATATGTGCTTCTTGGAGAGAAAAGCGAGTTATAAAAAAGCTTTGTTTCTCTGTTTTCAAAATTTCCATGAAAAAATAAATAGGAAAATTACATTCCAAGAATGTTTGCTCCTACTATTCACACAACTGACTGGTGCTTGAGTCTGGATGCTTTAAAGAATGTATTTTAAAAGTAAGATGGAAATGATTTTTGTATATATTTTTCCTGCTTTAGCTGATAAAAGAGATTTGTTTTTCTTTGTTTCTGGCTAAAAGGTTTTCAGTGCTGAATTCAAGCAGAGAGGCTCAGCAAGAAAAATACTTTGCAAAAACCAACCTATGTCCTCAGTGAACCCATTAGGAGTGAAAGCAACTCAATTCTATCTAAGATATTATCCTGAAAATAGCAACTTTTTTTTGGATTTACATATGGAATAATCAGCATCAATAAGGACCATCCTGTTTTCTTTTTCTTTAGAAGAGAATCCTCTTTAATTAATGTCTCAGCCAGTCTAGACATGTACCGATTGAACCAGCTACCAATTATGTTATTCATTTCACCAAAGCTTTGCTTGCTGCTGTTCTTTTAGAAAGCAGAGAGACAAGGACTAGCCTTTGCAGCATACACAGCTACATAATGGACACATAGGAGCGGTGACAAGCTTTGTCTCTTTTGTGTAATTAGCACTGTATTTCTAATCATGCTAGCCAATCAGTTTTATCCATCGACCCGCCACATGCTAAAAAAAAAAGTCAATATGGACAGATGTGTGATTTAATTCATATTTGCTATGCAAAATTCCAACAAAATAAAATTCTGATCCATAGGAAGGCATAATGTTCATTCTAATCTGCTGCTGAGCCAAGGAAACAATTCATTGCATGCATTCCTAGGGTACACCACAATGGCTAGCCTTTGAGTCGCTGTTTCATATCAAATAAAAATATAATTCACAGTGTAGGGTAAATATAGTATAGCAAGTGAAATGCATGTTTTGTGTTGTGCCATCTTTCTCTGTGAATATACAGTATAAAAATGTTACTATTTTACTGATAAATGGACCGAAAAAATGGAAATTTTACAATATTAAACTTCCAGGTGGCCCTTTTCTCTATTACAGCAATACATATGGCTCGATTCATATGGCCATATATGGTCATATACCCAGAATGCTTGGGACCTGGGGTTTTCAGAATAAACCCAATAGGCTTGTTTTGCATCCAATTAGGATTAATTATACCTTATTTAAGGATCAAGTACAAGGTACTGTTTTATTATTACAGAGAAAAAGAATCATTTATAAAAATTAGCATTATTTGCTTATAATGGAGTCTAAAGGAACTTTCTGGATAATGGTTTCCAGCTAAGGGATCCCTTACCCTGTCACATGTTGTAGTAACTATGATTAAACCTAGAATACCTTGGTAAATGACACCAATGCCAAGGTCAGATCAAGCACTGTGACTAAATACAGTATCATCATACTAAAATGTGTGCTAATAGAGCAGTGCCAGTAACGGTGGCTTATAAAATGTCAAATAGTTTAAAATCAACACAAATGAAATATATCATATAATATTACACTGCTTGTATGTGTGTATATATATATATATAAAATCCCTATCTGGCTGGGTCCTTAAGCACAACAGAGGTGGGTCCCAGAGCAACATGGGCGGGTCTATGGGATTGCAGTTTTTTTTTTCATTGTACAGGTATAGGACCCATTATCCAGAATGCTCGGGACCGAGGGTATTCCGGATAAGGGGTCTTTCCGTAATTTGGATCTCCATACCTTAGGTCTACTAAAAAATTTATAAAACATTAAATAAACCCAGGATTGTTTTGCCTCCAATAAGGATTATTTATATCTTAGTTGGGATCAAGTACAAGGTACTGTTTTGTTATTACAGAGAAAAAGCAAATCAGTTTTAAAATTCTGAATTATTTGATTAAAATGGAGTCTATTGGAGACGGGCTTTCTGTAATTCGGAGCTTTCTGGATAATGGGTTTCTGGATAAGGGATCCCATACCTGTACCTGCTAATGAATATGCTAATTGACGAAGGAGTCTATCCCAGAAATATTGCTTCACTTTGAACAAACACGCAGAGTTAAGCCCTGTTTGCATTGCACCTATTGTTCCGGCTAAATTCCTTTTATGCAATATGGAGGGTGCCGTCCCTCTAGACTGAGCACTGGGTTGTACAGCTTGAAGAGGCTGTGCTGGTGAAACTTCCTATGGTCCTAAGCAGAACATGCCACAGGAGGTCACTGTGATATTTATATAAGTTAAATGATTTATTATTTGACCCATAACAGACTTTGTGCACCATTGGTTTTAAATTTCAGTGGTTAATGCTACTAATGATAAGCATGACCCCCAGGACCCCCCCACTACTGCTTCCCGTCTACCCCACCAAATAAATTGCGTGACAATATCATTGGATAATAATGGCCACAGCTTTATTGAACATTACAGACATTAACCATTACATAACCATTACATAACCGTTTATTAACCTGTAAAACAAGATACCTGTTTAGAACATAACCATAACATTGCCATGTAAATGAACGACATGTATTGAACATCCCTAACCAGAGCCCCTGTCAGTCTGCCCTTGCATAACATATCCCACTATCCTCCAGCCGCCCAAGGCCCTGGCTCGGAGGGTACTCCCACAAATCCAGGCTCCGCAAGCCACCAATTAAAGGAAGAGGCCCCTTTACCTCAATCCCACCATCCCCTTCCTGAAGGTTTGCCAAAATTCCATCCACACTCAATGGTCACCCACCTTAGGGGTTAACCATCCCACAAATCCCTTAGTATATATAACAGCACCGCTTCCCGCGGCAGACTGACATGGGCCTGCCCATGCTGTGACAGTACCTCACCACTTACCAGGGTTTTCACCCCTTTGATGACTCTCCCTCCAACTGTTTATCTGCCAGCTTGGGCCCCCTTTTAATCCCCCATGCCCCACATAAGCCACCATATATATATATATATATATATATATAGGGAGGGCGGGTGGGCAACTTCACCTTTTGGCTCCTTTATTAAAATGGTGGCTATCCCAGCCTGTCCACTCCTAAAATGGCCTCTGCCCCTCCTCCCCCCTCTGGCCCCCCCTTTCCTGGCTATCCATTACTGAGCCCCCGCGTAGGGGTGGGCCCAGGTCATGCTGCCCCTCCTCCAACCTGTTCAGCTGCTATCCGTGACATTACATTATTGCTTGAAAGAACTATTGGCTTTCACCAACAGTACAATACTACATTAGTTGTGCAAATTGTATTAACCTTTTTATCTACAATTGGATTTGGATACAGTTGGATTTTGGGAAATATAAACAATTACTTTTATTGTAGTTGGTTAAGAAAGGGTACAATAAAACAATTTTAAACATGTAGATAACCTAGTCATCAGAAAAAAGTAACATTCTGGACTGACAAAAAAAGGGAGGATCTCACTCTGTTCCTCACCAATATAAATGACTGTAAAATCATCATGGCCAAAACCACATTTAAGATATGTTATGACCTAAGTTCTGAAGAAGGACATAGACAGCTCTGAAACACCAAGGTCACTGCAACAGCTACAAATATATCTCAATATTTTGAACAAAGGCTCCGCAGAGATCCAATTCTGAAGACTCCTAAAAACAATGCACTGTTAGAGATTTGTGCTAAGGAAACACCACCGAATATACAGTATCTGAGATGCGTCATCTGACGTTGGAGACAATTTAGGGAGAGAGGTGATCAACGACATGCTTTGGACTTATCCTTTCCTTCAGATGTGTTAGAAAAAGATTGTATCCCTGTTTTTGGTTTAATGCACTAAAGTCTGTTGCTATTGTAGCTGTACAAGATACCTTAATACATTTACACCAAAGCTATATGGTCCATCAAATTCTATTTGTAAGTAAATGGAATACATCTACCTTTTTTATCCGCACTCTGGAATTTAATCTCAACTTTATTTGTTCTCATGAAACTGAAAATACAAAAACTGTTGGCCAATAGTGATGGGTGAAATGTTTCGCTAGGCATGGATTCGCGGCGAATTTCCAAGTTTCACCATTGGCAGATTGTTTCGCGAAACGGATGAAAAAATTTGCTGCCCGTCCAAAACTTGTCGCCCACGTCAAAAGAATTGTCGGAATAGTTGCATGACAATTTTTTTGACGCGCAACATTTTCCGCAAATTTTTTGGCAAATCGAAACGGGACAGATTCGCTCATCACTATTGGCCAAGTATATCATCATATCACCATATGATTTTTTCTTAAATGTAACACAAATGTTATTCCCTTTTTGCTAAACACAGGTCTACAAAGAAATTACTTGACCTAAAAACCTACCTAAAGTCTTATATATAATCTGTATAGAATTTATAAAAACAATTGATATTATGCAACATATATATAGATACATTAATATATATATATATATATATATATATAGAGAGAGAGAGAGAGAGAGAGATACATTTTTCCACTTAGTTATGAAAAAGACAGAAAAACAAAAAAAAATCTACATATCTTTATATAATTTTCTATATAACAGCTTCTGCATAGTTACTTCCTGAATGGATTTAATATGTGGAAATTCCTGAATGTATATTTAAGAATTCCTACTACGCTAATTAGCTACATTTTCACCGTCACTAGAATACAAGCACACCATGCACTTACATATATAATGCCTCTTTCGAAAAATAAACAAAATTACACAAGGGTCTCCCTGTTTGCCAGCCCCTGACTACAGCACCTGCTCCCTATCCTACTAACCAAGCTGAAGTTTAGTATTGGGAAAATGCTAATTAAATATACATCTCCAGGGAATCTCATTGGGCACTTACATAAAGGGGAAGATTTATTATTACTTGAGGGTTGGGTTGGGTTTAGGTATTTTGATGTAGAAAAACACAAATATCATGATCGCATTGTATTGCATCAATTGCCTTTTCCCTCCAACATGCTTTATGTCAGCTTAAAACTTTTAAAAAAATAACCTGATCATATATACGTAAAGCACGCAGATGGCTTGCAAATGAGGGAGCTCAGGAAATTATCAGTGAGGATAAAAGATCCTGGACTAGGGGTTGGCAACAGAGGTACCTTGCTGGCGCCCCTCACTGTTACGCCCTAGGCAGGTGCCTCTTCTGCCTACCCCTAGTTCAGGCACTGGTTATAGTTATTGGCTTTCTTTGTATTAAAGTCAAACTCAAACCTTCCAGACCTTTTCTTGTCATCCTTTTAAACGTCATACAAAGGTATTGATTATTATGGTTACTTAAAAAATGCAGCAGCTTGTTTGTATGCATTTGTTGAGGAGCTACAAAAAGTTGTGCTAATGTTTATATATTGATATTCTATAGCAAATTAAATTAATTAAAAGATTAGTGTTTGAAAGACTTTAAAAAAAGAACTAAAACCCTAAAGATAAATATCTCTGGAAATGCCATATTTTATATACTAAACGGACGCACTAGCTTAAAGTTTCGGCATCTCTATAGTACAAATGATATAGGTTTTCATAGTTGTCACTGGATCTTCCCATCTTGGATTCTGGAACTATCCGGGACACTGCACATGCTCAGTCGGCTCTGAGCAGCAGTTGAGAAGCAGAGCTTGGGGGTTCTTGCAAATTATTAAGCAGAAAATAAAGCTGGCCTGTCATATAAACTGATGTTCCAAATCTGATTATTAAATTCTGATGCTATGGTTATCTAAATGAATTACTAATCAGTGTTATATTGTTACGTTTATATTCTATATAAGAAGTATTTTTGTAAAGTGGTGGTCCCTAAGTTCAGGTTACTGACAGCAGTGCAGAGTATGTGCAGGGAATCAGCAGTAAAGAAGAATTTGGGGAGCTACGGGGGGAATCTTCAGAGGCACCGATCTTCCCTGCTAAAGGGCTGTGGATGCCTTTGGCTGTATTGTGGGTAAAGAACATGTCAACTTGCATCTGAAAATTGCACTTTACATACTGCACTACTTTAGTAAATGCCCCTTTATATACCTAAAGCTAATGCCACACTTGGCATTAACTAATTAATTTCAGCAATGTCACATGTAGTCACATGACAGTGACATGAATACCTTAGCCTATCCTTGCTCACATGGGGCAGATGTGGGCCTAAAAATTGCAGACTAATTGCTCAGGTTGATGCCATTTATTTCACTGACTAAAGGCTCAGGTGGAATGGGGTGGTTTGGGTAGTTTCTTCTTAAGAGTTTTGGCTATTTAAACCACACCTATTGCAGATAAAGGTGTATAATTAAGCACACAGTCATGTTATCAGTTCCAATGTGTGGCATACTGAAGAGTTTAGTGACTTTAGATACCATGATGTAATGCCACCTTAGTTCCTAAAATTTCTGCTCATCTAGAGCCTAGAGCCCTGTTCAACTGTGGTTGTGAAATGGAAATGTTTATTCTCAAAGTGGTAGCCCACACAATCCGATCACCAAGCCTTTATCCCTAATCTCAACTCTCGGGAGTCAACAAACCCTATGAACAATGTTTCAACATCTAGTGGAAACTAATGTTGGAACCTTTGGGCTTATAGTGTACATGGCCTGGTCTTGGAAAGAAAGCTTTAGTGAAATCAATATGTAGGTTCTGCATCCACTACAGATAATAACATTTATTTAAGCAGCAGGAGAGTGTTCCATGCAGGGAGGGACAAGGCTGGTTGAAGCTAAAGTTATACCCTGGTTCCTTACTCATTTCGTTTTTAGGGAGCATGCAAAATGTAATAAATGTTTGGTTTTAGTACAGAATTACAGCATAATCTTATATTTCTTGTGATAGCTGGATGAATAGTGATTGTCAAAGTGATTCATGCGTATGATTCATATTAGTGCACATTGGAAGGAAGCAACTCTGGTACATTGTTTATTACTGAGTTACAGTCTGGCATGATTTGAGTAATATAGCTCCTTTTTTTAGACTTAATGTACACAAGCCACCTCCATACTATTTCAAGGCTCAGCACATTTACATGGGCAGCTCTTCACTATATACAAACTATAAAGGGAATTTCAAAAGTTACATCTTTGAGCTTCATAGTTGCACAATCTCTCTCCACACTTTAACAATACCACATTTACTGCACGTAAGATCTTCTGACCTCTCATAATGATGTTTGTTTAGGGGGCAGAAGATACTGCTGATTCATTGCCTTACAAGTTGAATGACACAAAAAGGGTGACCAAAACCATTCTGAGAGTGCCAGAACTGTGAGACAGAGATATCACCTCAGTGAGTAAGCCGCCACTGGGAGGATATTGGCAGAACTACAAGTGTTTACTACACAGGAGCAGCTGCCTTGGTCCAAGTAGAGTACAGTATCTGTGGGATGAGAACAGTTTATAAAAGCCATTTTCTGGGAAACCACTCTAAGCCTGGTAGTGAACAAATAGCAAAGAGGCTGCAATCTGAAACATTAAAGCTTGCTGGTTTATTGTTGTTTGATGTTATATGTACCTTGTGCTGTTGTTTATAAGGAAATGCTATATGGAATACAATGTGGTTGCAGCTGTAGTATTAAATATAGAGAGGAATTCTAACATACATATGTACCTACATCTCATTTTTCTAGGTTCCCTGTTATGGTAGCAAATGGGTAACATTCATCCAACACCCAAAGAAAATGTCCCTGTTTATCTAACTCCTTACCTGGAATTTATTTAATTGTTGTTGTCTACAGAGTATGAGGTGCGCAATATGACTAACCAAATTATTTAGTATTCTGCTACTGCCCCCTGACACAATTGCCTTTTTTAGGTGGTTGATACATTGCTTAGTTTGTGTGACCTATGATAGAATACCTTAGATAGAATGTATTTCTTGTGTCTGCGTGGCAGCATAACAGATGCAATTTAACAAGCAGCATCAATAAGTACATTGGAAACAGCCAGAAATAAGCGATGAACTAAAGCCATATGAAAAAGAAAAATGGTCTGTGAGATGTTGAAAGGTTCATAATGTTTTAAGAAGAAAATGGGGTGCATCCTGCTTAACTGATTCATAATGCACTTGTACAATGGTACCAGTGCCAAAGCTAAACACTCAGTAAGCCCTAAAGGAAGTTACAGCCAAGAGAGAAAAGTTAGTACCAAATGACTACAGGAGTCAGAGGAATTAGACAGCAGCATATAAAATGCACTAGTTAATTCCTCACCTGCCATCAACTACAACAATCTGCAATCAGCTAAACTGTATTTAAAAAGCAAGATGTAATCTGCAATAAAAAGGAAAAAGGCAGAGCTAATCAGCAAATTGAATAAATAACCCCCCTCCTCTATCCTGATGACTCCTACTGATTCAAACAGCACAGCCAGCCAAGCACATGTTGTCCTTAGGTTGCAAACTGGGCAGAGTCCCAAGTGAGTACCCTTGCAGGAGCCTCAGTCGGGAAAGCAGAGTCTAAAAAGAAAAAGTAACCTGCCAAAGATAGCAAAGGCAGAAAGAAGAAGCTGTCTCCAAGGAAGTAGGGGCTTTCATAGCTTTGTTGGTATTTTTCTCATGTTCCTTCTGTTCCAGAGACATGAATTTTATCCATCTGTTATAGTGTCATGGGGAAACTTAGATAGTTAAAATATCTATCAATATAAACATGCACACTAGGAAATATGCAAAAAGAAAGAACCAGTAAATGAATTACAATATTTACATGTTCTGCTTAGCACTGCGTTATAGCAAAGTTAAAAATAAAGGTGCCTTACATTGCAAAAATCTTCTTTCAGTGAAATACAACAGAGTGCAGGGAAATGCTGTAAATCTGCAGCCAAATCTCGACAATTCTTAAAAGATTTCTTCACAAAGTGGGGCAAATTTACATTGCAGCCACAGCGCCAGTTCATTGTACATTACAAAATGCCAAGAAAAACAGTTATAGGAGTGTAAATATTATGCATCCCCCTAGTTGTAAAGAAATATTGATTTTAGTTTTGGCGTTATGGCCTTTTAAATATAGCAAATATGGAACATTCTTTCCTTCTCCTTACTGAGGGGGCAGTCATGCCGCAGACTAGGCTGAACTAAAAGCTTCCACATAAACAGAAATATAAATTACCAACCCTATTTCACCAGCCGCTATGATCAACAGACTTAAAGTAAAATAAATTTGTTGAGGCATACCTAAAAGACCCACAGCCCATAAAAACGTTCCTGGAGGTATAGGGGCCCTGCATTTAATACAAATTGGTTACCGTTTAAAGGGAAACTAATACCCTAAAAATGTATATGGGTACAAAAGCCACTTTTTTAATATACTGAATTTATTGCACCAGCCTAAAGATTTAGCATCTCGATAGTAGAAATCCAGTTCTCACAGGAGCTCCCCACCTTGAATTTGCTGGAAGTTTCAGTGGCACTCACATGCCCAGTTCACTCTGAGCAGCTGTTAAGAAGCTGAGCTTAGGGGTAGTTGCAAATTATCAAGCAGAAAATTAGCTTTGTCTGTCATATAAGCTGATGCCATAGGGCTGATTATTAAATGCTAATTTCACTGGTTTCTGAGCTGTCATGTAGTAATTATCTGTATTAATTACTAATCAGCCTTATATTGTGACATTTATATTCTGTATATACAGTATATTGTGCGTCGGTCCTTAAGCTCAGTAACTGACAGCAGCACAGGGCAAGTGCAGGGAAGCAGCAGAAGAAGATGGGGGGCTACTGGGGTCACATTTGGAGGCACAGATATTTGCTGCCAAAGGTTTGTGGTTGCCTTGGGCTGGTACAAAAGCCAAAAACATAATATACATTTCTGCCCTACTTTTATAGTAATATAGTAACACTGGCTAAAAAAAAAGACACATCCATCAAGTTCAACCTTTTATGTCTATATAAAACCTGCCTAACTGCTAGTTGATACAGAAAAGTGCAAAATCCCTCTGATGCTCTTGTTTGCCCCAGAGAGGGAGAAATTCCTTCCTTACTCCAAGGTGACAATCGGACCAGTCCATGGAACAACTTGTACAAAGGGCTATATTCAATTTACTCACTTGCTAAAAGCCATCCAACCCCTTCTTGAAGCTATCTAATGTTTCAGCCAGTACTAACAATTCCGGGAGAGAATTCAACAACAGCTCTCACTGTAAAAAAAAACCAAAGCTAAAACCTTTCTAAATAGTTAAATGGAAGCTTAGTTCTCCTTTGACACAATGGATGCATGTAACTTAATGCACATAAATGTCCAGCATTTATTAAAAATATCAAAACAATAATGTTCAGTGTAGATGTACACACACACTTTAAAAGTCTCTCTGCAGATCCATTAATAGAGCCTTGTTCAACTGTAAACACATACCTGGAGGCAAAGGAGCCTTTTCCTTGTGGTCAGTAGCTCCTAGAGGCTGGTGAAAAAGGTTTGACATGTATGTGTGGATGCTTCTTTTCCAGAGCATCACAAGCAAATACCTGCATGACTTAATACATAGACTGACATAAAGCTAATGTGAGACTTAGGGGCGTATTTATTATGCTGTGTAAAACTAATTCGCCGAAAAAACGGAGTAAAAAGCTGTGTAAAATAAATGGAAAAGATTGCCGTCTGAATGCCGGATATTACGCCGGATATTACGTCGTTATTTTCCATAAGTTCCGGTGGAAGAAAAAACGCATAAAAAAATTATGCTGATTTTACACCGTTTTTACTCGGCGAAGCCTGGTGATGTGTGGTGAATTTTCTCGCCCTTTTTTACACAGCATAATAAATATGCCCCTTAGTGGATTCGCTGGTGGTGTAAAAAATTAACCTCCCAACTAAAATGTTAGGCACCCCCAAGTGACTTTAATCGCTTACCTTGTACCCTGGGCTGGTGCCCCTGTTAGGAGAAAACAGCACCAGCCTGGGGTACCTGTAGCGATGCGCTTCCGGCTTCCTTTTCCTAAAATGCCAGTGGTTGGCGCATGTGCAGTAGAGTGAAAAGCCGACTTCTCTGTTAAAGTTTGGCTTTTCACTCTACTGCGCATGCGCGCGTGGGTGAACCAGGAAGAAGGAAGCCCTGCAGCTACCCCGGGCTGGTGCTGTTCTCTCCCAACCGGGGCACCAGCCCGGGGTAAAAGGTAGGTGATTAACATTTTGGCACCCCCAAGTGCCTTTCCATGTCCTTTAAGGACTACGTCATAAACTGAGAGGATTCAGCTTGCCGTTTGCTTCGAAGAGTTCCCCCTCCCTCCCTCGCTCCTCGCAGCGCATTGTGAACTAGATAGCAGGCAGGCTTGACCTTTCCATTGCCTGACTGCTTCAAAGGGCTGTGCCCCCCTCTCTGCTCTTCCCTCGAAGAATTAAATAGAGGGCCAGCTTAAGCTCTCCCGTGCCCCCCCCCCATTACACATAGACAACGGAGCTGAGCTTGTCACACACCAGCTGAAAGCAGAAGGGGTGTTGCAGGTTTGTTATTGGGCATATTTATTCACTTGGGAGGCATTTAAATTAAAACCCGGAAGAGGAGAACAAACATGGCTGCTCCGTGGGTCTGTAATTCGTGCTACCATACGAAAAAACTTTGCAGATTTAGTTTAGAAGGAATTTAAAGCTGATACAAGTTAAAACACAACAGCAGGTGTAAAAAAATATTTAATTGGCTGTCAGTATCGCTTTAAGTTAGTTTAAGAGAAAGAGGCAGCGGGTACTGACATCCCAGGCACATTATATACAGTGAGACGCAGTCTGTATTTACAAAACCAGCACATTATATGCAGTGAGAAACAGTGGGTACTGATGGCAGATATTCAGGCCCTGGCACTATAATACCAGCACTGATCCGCAACATTGGCCCCACTGTAACTAACTAGTTAAAAAATTAGTGCAAAAAACAACAACAACAAATATATAAAAGCACAATTAGCTTTTTCAGGGGGAAAGAGTTAACTTACCATCCATCTGTTAGGGTAGGCGATAGGGATATTATAGATGTCAGGTGACAAAAAACAGTTTAATTTCAGCTAGTGATTCAGCCTTTAGAACTGTATAGTACCTGTGTATAGCGCCTGTGTATAGTACCTGTGTATAGTACCTGTGTATAGTGCCTGTGTATAGTACCTGTGTATAGCGCCTGTGTATAGTACCTGTGTATAGTACCTGTGTATAGTAACTGCCTATAGCACCTGTGTATAGTAACTGCCTATAGCACCTGTGTATAGTACCTGTGTATAGCACCTGTGTATAGTACCTGTGTATAGTAACTGCCTATAGCACCTGTGTATAGTACCTGTGTATAGTAACTGCCTATAGCACCTGTGTATAGTACCTGTGTATAGTAACTGCCTATAGGACCAGTGTATAGTAACTGTGTATAGTACCTGTGTATAGTACCTGTGTATAGTAACTGCCTATAGGACCAGTGTATACTACCTGTGTATAGTAACTGTGTATAGTACCTGTGTATAGCACCTGTGTATAGTAACTGCATATATAGTACCTGTGTATAGTACCTGCGTATAGTACCTGCGTTTAGTACCTGCGTATAGTACCTGTGTATAGTACCTGTGTATAGTACCTGTGTATAGTACCTGCGTATAGTACCTGCGTTTAGTACCTGCGTATAGTACCTGTGTATAGTACCTGCGTATAGTACCTGCGTATAGTACCTGCATATAGTACCTGCCTATAGCACCTGTGTATAGTAACTGCCTATATAGTACCCGTGTATAGTACCTGTGTATAGTACCCGTGTATAGTACCTGTGTATAGTACCCGTGTATAGTACCTGCGTATAGTACCTGCGTTTAGTACCTGCGTATAGTACCTGTGTATAGTACCTGCGTATAGTACCTGTATATAGTACCTGCGTATAGTACCTGTGTATAGTACCTGCGTATAGTACCCGTGTATAGTACCTGCGTATAGTACCTGCGTTTAGTACCTGCGTATAGTACCTGTGTATAGTACCTGCGTATAGTACCTGTATATAGTACCTGTGTATAGTACCCGTGTATAGTACCTGCGCATAGTACCTGTGTATAGTACCTGCGTATAGTACCCGAGTATAATACCTGCGTATAGTACCCGTGTATAGTACCTGCGTATAGTACCTGTGTATAGTACCCACCTGTAGTACCTGTGTATAGTACCCGTGTATAATACCTGCGTATAGTACCTGAGTATAGTACCCGCGTATAGTACCTGCCTATAGTACCTGTGTATAGTACCCGCGTATAGTACCTGTATATACTACCTGTGTATAGTACCTGCATATAGTACCCGCGTATAGTACCCGTGTATAGTACCTGCGTATAGTACCTGCATATAGTACCTGTGTATAGTACCCGCATATAGTACCTGTGTATAGTACCTGTGTATAGTACCCGCGTATAGTACCTGTATACAGTACCCGCGTATAGTACCTGTCTATAGTACTCGCGTATAATACCTACATATAGTACCCATGTATAGTACCCTTGTATAGTACCTGTATATAGTACCCGTGTATAGTACCTGCATATAGTACCCATGTATAGTACCCGTGTATAGTACCCGTGTATAGTACCTGTATATAGTACCCATGTATAGTACCCGCGTATAGTACCTGCATATAGTACCTGTGTATAGTACCCGCGTATAATACCTACATATAGTACCCATGTATAGTACCTGTGTATAGTACCCTTGTATAGTACCTGTATATAGTACCCGCGTATAGTACCTGCATATAGTACCCATGTATAGTACCTGTGTATAGTACCCGTGTATAGTACCTGTATATAGTACCCGTGTATAGTACCCGCGTATAGTACCTGCATATAGTACCTGTGTATAGTACCCGTGTATAGTACCTGCATATAGTACCTGTGTATAGTACCCGCGTATAGTACCCGTGTATAGTACCTGTGTATAGTACCCGCGTATAATACCTGCATTTAGTACCCATGTATAGTACCAGTGTATAGTACCTGCATATAGTACCTGTGTACAGTACCCGTGTATAGTACCTGCATATAGTACCTGTGTATAGTACCCGTGTATAGTACCTGTGTATAGTACCCGTGTATAGTACCTGTATATAGTACCTGTGTATACTACCTGTGTATAGTACCCGCATATAGTACCCGTGTATAGTACCTGTATATAGTACCTGTGTATAGTACCTGCATATAGTACCTGTGCATAGTACCCGCGTATAGTACCTGCGTATAGTACCTGTGTATAGTACCCGTGTATAGTACCTGTATATAGTACCTGTGTATAGTACCCGCGTATAGTACTTGCATATAGTACCTGAGTATGGCACCCGCGTATAGTACCTGTGTATAGTACCCGCGTATAGTACCTGCATATAGTACCTGTGTATAGTACCTGTATATAGTACCTGTGTATAGTACCCACGTATAGTACCTGCATATAGTACCCGTGTATAGTACCTGTATATAGTACCTGTGTATTGTGTGCATATAGTACCTATGTATAGTACCCGCGTATAGTACCTGCATATAGTACCTGTGTATAGTACCCGTGTATAGTACCTGCATATAGTACCCGTGTATAGTACCTGTGTATAGTGCCTGTGTATAGTACCCATGTATAGTACCTGTATATAGTACCTGTGTATAGTACCTGTGTATAGTACCCGTGTATAGTACCTGTATATAGTACCTGTGTATAGTACCTGTGTATAGTACCCGTGTATAGTACCTGTATATAGTACCCGTGTATAGTACCCGTGTATAGTACCTGTGTATAGTACCCGTGTATAGTACCTGTATATAGTACCTGTGTATAGTACCTGTGTATAGTACCCGTGTATAGTACCTGTATATAGTACCCGTGTATAGTACCCGTGTATAGTACCCGTGTATAGTACCTGTGTATAGTACCCGCGTATAGTACCCGCGTATAGTACCTGTGTATAGTACCCGTGTATAGTACCTGTGTATAGTACCTGCGTATAGTACCTGTGTATAGTACCTGTGTATAGTAATTGTGTATAGTACCTGTGTATAGTACCTGTGTATAGTACCTGTGTATAGTGCCTGTGTATAGTACCTGTGTATAGTACCTGTGTATAGTACCCGCATATAGTACCTGCATATAGTACCTGTGTATAGTACCCGCGTATAGTACCTGTATACAGTACCCGCGTATAGTACCTGTCTATAGTACTCGCGTATAATACCTACATATAGTACCCATGTATAGTACCCTTGTATAGTACCTGTATATAGTACCCGCGTATAGTACCTGCATATAGTACCCATGTATAGTACCTGTGTATAGTACCCGTGTATAGTACCTGTATATAGTACCCGTGTATAGTACCCGCGTATAGTACCTGCATATAGTACCTGTGTATAGTACCCGCGTATAATACCTACATATAGTACCCATGTATAGTACCTGTGTATAGTACCCTTGTATAGTACCTGTATATAGTACCCGCGTATAGTACCTGCATATAGTACCCATGTATAGTACCTGTGTATAGTACCCGTGTATAGTACCTGTATATAGTACCCGTGTATAGTACCCGCGTATAGTACCTGCATATAGTACCTGTGTATAGTACCCGCGTATAATACCTACATATAGTACCCATGTATAGTACCTGTGTATAGTACCCTTGTATAGTACCTGTATATAGTACCCGCGTATAGTACCTGCATATAGTACCCATGTATAGTACCTGTGTATAGTACCCGTGTATAGTACCTGTATATAGTACCCGTGTATAGTACCTGTGTATAGTACCCGTGTATAGTACCTGTATATAGTACCTGTGTATAGTACCCGCGTATAGTACCTGTGTATAGTACCTGCATATAGTACCTGTGTATAGTACCTGTGTATAGTAATTGTGTATAGTACCTGTGTATAGTACCTGTGTATAGTACCTGTGTATAGTACCTGTGGGAGTGGGATGAAATCTGCAGCAAAAGTTTAGAGTTGGTTCTCAGGTAAAATTTACAGCCTGCAGATTCTTCTTTTCAGTCTTCATTTCTGCGCTGCCTTCAGTCTGTAATATCTCCTGAGCCCTGTCTGCATCTGTGTCTTGATTGGTCAATTATACTGTCTGTCAAGAAAGCTGTGCTCTGAGAAGAATCCACAAGGAGAAAAATCCAATCAGAGCACAGCTGATTACAGCAGAACCGGAGCTTGCAGGAACAGGAGAAGGTTTACAGGAAATGCAGAAACTGAGTGAGGTGTTTTTTTAATGTGCCAAGCAGGTTTGGGGAGGCTTAGGCTCCCCTAGACTTATTGAAAATCCTCCTATGGTGGTTTGCTTTTAAACTTAACAAATCTAATTAACTGGTTACTTCAGGTAGTCTGCATATAGTGACACTGAACTAGAGAAGGCAAAGATGACCATTTATTACTAAAGCTACACATGCTACAGAAAAACTTCCCCTGGGAAGCCAATAGACTTTAATCCATTTGGCGTGCTGTCTGTTTCAGGGATAAGCTCTTTGACCTTCAACCAATCAACGACCAGCCCAAACACACAGAAGTTTTCTACCCTTAGCGGCAGATTTATCACCACAGATATAGTCAGTCGCCCTCTTTCAATTTATTACTATATAATTTCTAAAAATGTATTATCAATGGGTGAAAGTTAGAACTCACCTTTTGATAAATATGCTTCGGAAAATCCCATAGGAATGAATAGACAGAGGGTGACTTATTTTCTGTGGTGAGATGTAATTTCACACCATGATAAATATGCTCCATATTACAGACTTTGAGGATGATTTAAAACCTTTTGTAAAACGCAGATGGTGGTAAATTGTTATTGGTCTAAGATTTTAACAATTCAGTTGTCTGAATCCTTTTGCCTGTATCTCATGCAGTCTGCTATGCATCCTTGGTCCCATAACTTCATTTATTAGACCACAATGGCCAACCCCAATCTTAACAAACCAGTAACTCCAAGTTAAACATGTTATACACTGTGTTCCTTGACATGCTAGCCCCTTACTAGCACACCTTTCATTAGGCCCTAGGAGCCCATGTGAGTCCTTTACCTACCACTTTACTGGGGCAGGTGTTCAGCATAGGGCTTTCTTGTGTAGGACAGGGATGTGCTCAACATCATGCATAGCATGCATTACTATAAATCTGAACTGGCACAGGGGTGAAGAGAGCAATGATTGAGCGCAATGCTTTGCAAAGTGCATACTAATGGAAAACGCTAGCAATATTAATTGACTGCTCATTTGTTTGCTCATTACTCACAAATATAATTTTTGCCAGACACAGTTAGTTATATAGAAATTGTTATATAGAAATTTCTATAATCTACTGTTTTCATGTTAAGTTTGTGTACATCTATTTACATAAGAAATCTCATGCCTCTAACAGCGCTAAATGGACCAAGAAGGCATTTGTCCTTTTTCTTCTCTTTATTATTATTATTAATAACACTTATTTATAAAGCGCCAACATATTCTGCAGCGCTGTACAATAAGTGGGTTTCATACATTGAACATACAGAGTAACATATAAAACAATCAATAACCGATACAAGCGGTGAAGAGAGCCCTGCCCAAAAGAGCTTACAATCTACAAATAGAAGCGATAAGAGTTAAAAATGTGGTAGCTTTTAACATTTGAATAAAGTATGATGTAATTTATGTACCTCCCTCTGTATAGCTTATCATTAAGTCATTAAGTGTGGACGAAATGTTTTGATGGACAATAAAGGACTTTGAACAATAATAATCCGGTGTGCAAGCGTTCTACAAGAAAAAACTATGGATTTCTCCCCTGGCTATGGGTTCAGGGCTTTTGCACCCAATATTATTGGGGCATTATTGATATCGGTGAGTTACTGCCTTGTTAAGTTGCTATTGCGGATTGGGAAATTTCTGTAAACTCCCTCGTTTGCACAGGACTCGGGGCATGGTGCACTCGGGTCATGTTATTTATGAGGTGAGCTTTAGTAAAGTCTAATACATCATCTGAGTTTTCGAATTGTGGAGCATACGTTTCTTGGATGAACCGTGCACTTTTTTAAAGAACTATATACACTGTAAATTATGACCCATGTTTATCTCTATGGGTCATAATTACTAAAATGATTGTATTCTAAACAGCTTGTCAGTAAACAGCTATACAATTATTGGCCCTACAGCCCTGTTGGAACTTGAATTTCAGTCCCTATAGCTAGAGAATAGCTCATTTATATAAATGGTAGCATAGCTACAGAGACAAGCACACAGATTTTACAGCCCAGGATAGCATTACCTTGCATACATGCCCTTTTTTTTATTTTTTTTGTGTGTCAGTGGCCCTTTAACATTAAGATGCAGTGTCCGACTCCACCGAACTGTGCACAGACAAGATCTGTCTGCAAATGAATGGGGGATGTGTCAGGCATTTGAAGGTATTTGTATCAGATAAGATGGAAAACCCTAGTGATGGATGTTCAAAAGAGAGACAGGCATTGCACAGAAATGAATTAAACACATCTGCAAAACAAAATGGATGCTGTCACTTCTTCTTTTTAAATAATACAATTATTATTATACAGTTATTATTTCAGCTCTCTTCTAAGTTAAAGTTGATTAGGATAAAAAATACCTAGTTTTAATAAAAGCTATTTATTTAAACATTTAATATTTCCAAATAATTTATAGATGTAACCAAACATATAAATTAACTGGAAACCTTAAATAATAGATGGAAACAAATAGATGACAGATAAAAAGGCAGACAGAAGTATAGACTGATAGACAGAAAGTCAGACAAGAGTAAAAGAGTGCCCTCAGAACAAACTATATGCAGATATGACATTATCACTCCCAACCAGTTGAAGAGAAGCCAATCAGTTTCCTTTTTTTACTGTAATAATAAAACAGTACCATGTACTTAAAGGTAACTAACTAAACTAAAACAATGACTTTTAGCAGACTGTGATCCAATTTACGGAAAGATCCCTTAACTGGAAAACCCCAAGTCCCAAGCATTCTGAATAATAGACCTTATCTTACCTGTATAATGTTGTAATGTGCCTCCTCTCCTCTTTCATTTATACAAACTGTTTACCCTGTTTATGTGATTGTACTGCATATATACTGTATTCTTCTTTTCATTCTTCACTTCATTTATACAAACTATTTTACCCTGTTTATGTGATTGCATGGCATATATACTGTATATCTTGTATAAAGCAAATAAAGGAGTAGATGAACAGCCAAGGCACTGGCCACTCTATCTTCAAACCACCAGGTGAGATCCTAACTACCAAGCCTCTAAAGTCACAGAGAATGCATGTGCATAGCACATCAGGATAGTCTTATAAAGCCAAAAACCAGAGGGTTTAATAATATATCCATATTTATTAAACTCATGTAAATGAGGTTTTTCATATTAAATCTTCAGTAGAGCCAAATGGCTTTTGGAGGGCACTGATTATCAGTCAATGCAAATGGTATTTTCATTCAAGATTTCCACAGAGTAAATGCATGGACAGGAAAGGGAATACTTTTGGCAAAGGAACCCTGAGCTGCAGCTTCATTAGGCCCTGTCTAATCTAGCCCTGAGTAATTAGCATTCTAAGATAACAATATGGCCAGTGCTTTATCCTGATCTGAACTATACTATTAATATACAGGATACATTGAAAGCCCAAGCAACCCCTGTACATTCATTATTGTAATAAAAATATTTCCTGCCTTTATTTTCCTACAGAGCTTAGTATTTAACCCTGAAACATGCTGAGATTATACATGCAACTAAAAATAAAGCTCTTCAGTTTGCTAACACTGCAGATTGAAAGTAGCTGTTGGTTGCTATGTATCTTCTGTTTCTATGGCTGTTATTCACGGACCTGTAATATGGCTTAGGATTGCACGTGTTGGAATAAAAATACCTGGTTCATATTATTTTGTCTGTGTAAGAACATTATTATCTCCATGCATATTATTCTCCTGTTATTTCAGTGAAGAACAGATAGAAGATAGATTTCCATGGTGTTTGTTTCTACTCAGCTCTACAGACAGTTAGTGAGTTTAATAAGAAGACAAACAGTAATTCACAAAACTCCTTTGTTATGTCACCTGATCACGAAGGCAGAAAAAGGGGGAAAAATTAACAGTGATAAAAGCTTTGTCCGATTCCAGATAATATCAACATTCTACCCATCTTCACACTGTGTTTGCTGCTGGCTGTGACACACATTGTTAAACAGATAACCAAAGCACTGCCTCAGAGATCCAGCATGTGCTTGTTAACACTAATGGTGGGTTTCATAGCCATGCAACAGTCTTTCTATGGAACACAATTTTTTTTTGTTTGAAGCAAACCTGATATCTTTCTGGCTCCAAAGAAAGGATTTACACCCTCAGTATAGCGTGGTCACACACAAAAAAATGCCATAAGGCAGCTTGTATCAATGGAAAAATACATATATGAAGTAGG
Source organism: Xenopus tropicalis (assembly GCF_000004195.4). Lineage (NCBI taxonomy): Eukaryota > Metazoa > Chordata > Amphibia > Anura > Pipidae > Xenopus > Xenopus tropicalis. Next base: position 78,235,780 of record NC_030683.2, read on the forward strand.
GCTCAAGTAATTCTATTTTTCTTTAAACATGTAATACATAAAAACAGGGTATTTTGCAAAAAAGTATTTGAATTTATTCCTGTGAGTTGTTTCAGCCACATTTGTGGTTCTGTTTTAGCATTTGTAGGCATTAAAGTACCAGTGCTTCAAGTGGCTAAACCAGCATACATAGTAACAGTAAGTTAGGTTGAAAAAAAAGACACACGTCCATCAATGTTAATTTTCTATGTCTATATAAAATCTAACCTGTTAGTTGATCCAGAAGAAGACAACAAACCCTTCTGAAGCCTTTCCAATTTGCCTAAGAGGTGGAAAAAAATTCCTTCCTGCCTCCAAGATGGAACCAGTCCCGGGATCATTTTGTACTAATGGTTATTTTCAATAACCCCGTATTTCCTCAAAAAACCATCCAACATAAAAAGGGTTATTTGCTTTGAGAGCTTTAGTTTGACAAATATTGCAATTACTGTGTATATTGAATTTTTAGAAGGCATATTCCTGTATATAGTATCAGCAATACTAATTTCAAAGATCAATACTATTTTTCACTTAATATATAGTACCTTTTTCTCAGTAAGATAACCATTGAGAAACTAAAGAGGGCTATATACAATAAAATCACAGGTGCTTTTCTTTAGGATTTCTACAGTATGCCATGTGCTTTGAGTATACCGACAGAACTTCTAATCATGGCACATACCACCAACATTATGTTACAAAAAAGTTTTGGAGTGCTGTCTATTTTTCAGCCTATGACCATGCTAAAGCACTTACAGCGTTCTCTGCTCTGGAAGTGACATTTTCTGCATTCTGCTCTGTTAACTCTACAGAAGCCTCCAGCAGTCCTGATTAATATGGACTATTTTTTTTAAAAAAGAGATCTGTTTGCCTATGGAGAATCAAAACGGTTCTGTATTGAGGAATAATAAAGGAATATAGAGGCAAACACCACTGCAGAGACTGAAATTCCCATATGTGAAAATATGGGTAAATTTCTAATAGGTCTGTGTATAACTTTCTGTTCTATCATGGCAATGAGCTAATAATAAGGTAAATGTTGGATAGAGAATGCTGGTGGATAGGGGATGCTGGCAAGGCAGTCTAGAAGTGCAGGACAAACGCTGAAAGGAGTATTAATGCCCTGACTATTGTTATACCCCCATGTTATGCTATGACTTACACAGGAATAAGAGAAAGAACAAATAGAGGAGGGGTGATTAAGATACAGATGCAGTGGGATGTACACATAGAGAACATTACATTATATGAGAGAACGCTAAGCTGGAGTTAAACAAAAACACCCCAATGACAGGAAAAATGATCCATATCCCTGTTTGTAGCACTACATACAAGTCAGTAATTAGGAGAGGCAAGTGGAGAGCTTCCCAGGAGGGCCTACCACTGTATTCTACATACAATTGTGAAAGGATTGCTTCTAATCTTAGTCTGCAAAGTGTAGAAACTACTGTAGTTACAGCTAAACTGTGAGAAAAATACATATCATTAAAAAATAAGGCATTAAAAGGATTGTATACTTTAAAATGAACATTTGTATGGTGTTAAACCTAGGCTGGTTTACGGCACAAGTGGTTTACGGGGTGCTATTGCTTGGGTAGAAAACCTGTTCCATTAAAAGTAATGGGCTCATTTTTTAAGGGAAGGAAAAATTTAACAAGCCTTTCACATTTAACAATATATATTTTGCTCTAGAACCAGTCATGCCAGCATGGAAATAACTGACCAATTAGTCAGTGTTTAGCCAGGAGATATTTGGGGGGGTCTCAATCAATTTAAAAAATGCTATCTGCACTGTAGTGAGTAACTACAGCTCAAGAAAAAACTGTGTAAATCATAAGGTATCTGTATACCTGTATATCTGTATAAAATACAATCAATATATCAGCCCCTTAGTTGCATTTACTATCCTATAAATGGAAAACTGAAACATTAAACATGAAACAAATCCTGCAAATATTCTTCTATACATTTACATGCCCTATTCCTTCACCTTATTTCCCCCCATTATCTCCGCCTACATCTGACTTGATTCAAAGTCCTTGATCAATAACCACTTGCTATAAAAGGATTTCTGTATGTATTGAAATACACAAATCTAGACACATAATCTTTGAAAGCCATATACAATAAAAGCCAAAGCCTTCATTGAGCATATACCGGTAAACATGATCTGCACCTCAGCTGTCTAAAAGGTAATGTGGTTGTGTTGAAGGCTTACAAATAAATACCAGATGGCAAGTACAACAGACTATTGCAAAGAATGGTTAATACTTTTCTTTAGCTAGGTAGATAATAATAATGTTTATTGGGCACCTTTATCTTTTTGATCCTTGCACTACTAGAATTATTACTTGCATAACTGGAAAATCATAGGGAACACAATTGACAACATTTATCCCTAGTGCTTTTGTTGACAACCATGCATGGGCCCCAAAACTGACAATTTGTCTATTAAGTTAAATGGCTGCCATTTTATGGGTCAGACTCAAAGCTCTAGTAAGAGAGTATTCATACTTTCACCTTTCCATTTAATAGTTTGTATTAACTGCTGTATTGGAAGCACTGTTTACTGTTATTGTTACTCCTATCAGTGTATGTAAAAGTTCCTATTATTTAAAGGGGCTCTTTACCAAAATTTGGTAAAGAGCCCCACGCAACACAGAAACCCCTAATTTACCTATCATTTTAATGTGTTCCTTCAAAAAGTATAAATAAATCCCATTTTTTATGCTCAAAACCAGCTGCAAAACAGTTCTTCTCTTTCTGCATCATTTGAAATACTGGCAGGGGAGGAAACCAGAAACCACGAAAAGGCTGCATATTTTTTAATTAATGTATATTGCAAAGTTGCTATGACATTTTCTTTTCAAAAAGCTCAAGTTGTGTTTGGGTGGACCTCCACTTTAATTCACTTAGCTATAAGTAGTTTGCCTTAACCAAACCCTATGGCCCAATATCGAACTTCAGTTCAAAGATCTTTTAACAATATGAATATTCATCTGCCCATGGGATACTGGGGTGGGGGTATTATATGAATCAATAATTACATTCACTGAAATGTCCTCCTACAACTACTATCAGATATATCTACTCCCTGGATATCCAGGGAAAAGGGTAAAATCCTTTGGTTTTCTGCTGAAGTGTTATCAGTTCAGGCGTACTAACATTTGTGACTTGCTTGTAAATTACAACACTGAGTAACATTTCTGCTTTACTCTATGGTGGGATGATCCAGCATTGTGCAGCAACGGGTAGCAAAATATAATTTCTATATATAGTATTGATACTTTTAAAATACAAATCAACAGAGCAATATCTAATGGAATAATCTTGGAAAAGTGCCATTTAACTGTATTTATCAAAAAAAACCTGCCACATATAGCAGAGGGTCCAGATATTTTTTTTTACACACAACATAGAGACACTTCTATCTCAGCTGTCAGGAAAGAATTCTAAAACAAAGAAAAATGCTGAGGCAGACCTGTCTTGTTAAATACACAACATTTCTTATAACTAAACAAGGCCGTTGCTAGGATCCTACAGAAAAGTTCATCCTAAATAAATGTTTTCCTCAAACAACAGCTTCAAATGAATCAAATAAAGAACCAATACACCCTATATTAAATGTGTCACTGGCTGACAAGAATCCTAGTTCAGGTGTTTTTTAAAAGAAAAAATATCAGAATACAGTGCACTAGCGCTTTACTGGTATAGTTTAAACTAAAGGGTAATACCTGCCTGCCTATAAAGTATTCAAGGACCAAAAGAAAGCCCCAATCTGGGCAGAAGGTATAATATCTGCAAACAGTTGTTTTTATATATTATATCTTTTTGTTTTGGATATGGCTATTCGATAAATACATTTTTGTACCCTACATTGCTTCCGACAAACTATCTCATTAATTATGAATACACCTTTAAAGGAGAAAGAAAGGTAAAAACTAAGTAAGCTTTATCAGAAAGGTCTATGTAAATACAGCCATAAGCACTCACAGAAACGCTGCACTGACTTCTCTGTCAAAAGATTAGTTGTGTCTGTTTTCCTCTGCAGAGACACGCAGCTCTCCGCTTTCTCCTCTCTGCTGCTCCCCCCTCCCTCAAGAATGTTAAGAACTCACTCCCCCCCTTAGGAATGTGGATCTGAGACAATCAGCAGGAAGCTGACTCATAGGGCTACATTCATCAAATCACAAGTTCGAATCCCGAATGGGAAAAATTCGGATTGGATACAATAATTTCTGAAGATCGCAAATATCACGAAAATGTTTACGAAAAAATCATATTAGTCACGATAATATCGTATTGGCGATCCAAAATTTTCGTACCAAACGATTGTAAACAGTGGGAAAACCTTTCTGTGCATAATTTTGGAAGCCTCCCATAGGAGTCAATGGCACTCTGCAGCTCCAACCTGGCCCAAGGAAAGTCACGATACCGAATCTTGAATGAATCTGAAACTTTCGTACTCGGTGTGAACGCTCGGAGCGTTCGTGCCTTAATAAATGTCCCCCATAGTCTAACTAACTGAGCATGTTCACTTGGTCTGCATGTCTGTGCAGGAGTGAGGCATTATGGGAACTTTCTTTACACAGCTCAGTGTTTTTTCTTCCTGTTTGGCTTTTGATCTGAATGGGAGAAATATGGGGAGACTTAAGGGCACTATTGAGACAACTGAAGGTATGCCTGCAGCTTGAGATTAACTCTTTATTAGCCTTTCCTTCTTCTTTAAGTCTACTAGGAAATCTGAAAATGAATTTGGAGAAAAGGTTTTCTCAGTGAATTGAATCTGTCACATTATACTGTATATGGATTATATATGACCCAGGGAGCATTTAGGAGCATTATAGGACATCAAGCCGTAAGAACTATACATAGATTATATAATGCTTAACATGGGCCTTTGGGTGTGCTCTCTAAATGATCGGTCCACAGATGAAGGGCCACACACAGCATAGCCACCTTTTTATTGTTATGTTTGCACATGTTTAAAACAAATTTTATTTCGTTATATGTATGGCAAGCTATAGGAGGCTTATAATTTGCATATAATTAAGAGTACAGATGGAAAAATAATGTCCACAAAATTTGGTAAAACTGGCAATAGGTTTTATATTTGTTTGCCATCATAGTTATATAATGATTAGTCTACAATGGAAAGTCTTGGCAAGCTAATGATACACTGATTACATCAGCCCTTGAAATACTGCCTATATTGTGCCAATATAACTAGTAGTTACAAGTATTAATGAACCTGTAAAATATTGCAGGAGACTCATTGGGTTAATGACCAAGACCTATCCAAAACAATGTTTTGTAAGAGATATCTGAAAATAACTTGCTAGTGTTGTTGTTGTATCTGTAATAATAGTATCAAGAAGGGGAAGAAATGAGTATCAAGAAGGGGAAATGGTCACCTAATAAAGAAAACTAAGTGCTGACAATTACAAGCTATATTTGCATGTGCAGAGAGGGTGGCAAACATGGCATAATATTGTGCTGTGGCTATGTGGGGCCAATAGTGGGGGGAGCACAGCACTACTACAAGCAAGTATAAAGTAATATTTAAAGCAGGGTTATGGTGTAGTAGTAGCCATCCATGTGATGTTTATTTGCAAAGACTATAGTCTCTGTACTGTACTGATGTAGTCATGAAATATGACACATCTTTTTGTCTAGAGTGTTCATCATAATATATACAGGTACGGGACCTGTTATCCAGAAAGCTCGGGACCTGGGGTTTTCCGGATAAGGGATCTTTCCGTAATTTGGATCTCTATAACTAAAGTCTGCTAAAAATCATTTAAATATTGAATAAACCCAATAGGCTTGTTTTGCCTACAATAAGGATTAATTATATCTTAGTTAGGATCAAGTACAAGGTACTGTTTACAGAGAAAAAGGAAATCATTTTTAAAAATTAGATTTATTTGCTTATAATGGAGTCTATGGGAGATGGCCTTTCCGTAATTTGGAACTTTATGGATAAAGGGTGTCCAGATAAGGGATCCCATACCTGTATATATGTATTAGTAGTCCCTATCTGATACTACCAGGTTTGATAGGCCCATCAAATTATATTCTCAGAAAATGCAAATGGTACTGTATAAATCAAATGTATAAACCAAAAATCTGTGCTTTCTGAGTGTATACACTTTATTTTTATTGTGAATATATATGGATATAATGACCAAACTGTCTAATTTACTTATGTGTAAAAGCTGAATGGTTGATAGGCAAGCCTGGCCTTTTTTTTACATTTGTAAATTAGTTATTTGTGTGCAGTACTAAAGTTGAGGCAGCCTGTTGAAATACATTAGTTTACAGTTGTATAGTTATGACATGCCAACAAATGATTTGACAATTTGCTGGTTATTAATATGCATTTACTTTATGATAGAAGGGGTTTCGCAGTGGTTGGATAACTGGTTTCCCCAATGGTAAATCTTGGTGCAGTCAAAGCCTGTGTCATTTCTAGAAAGACATGTCAGAAAGTCATATTTCTAAAAGGCTATATTATGCACCAAAAATAACATGTATATTTTGGAGTATATTTACATACCTATTTATATTGCTGTAGAGTTATTGCTAGCACTGAGCTTCTCTAAAGTAAAGATTCCAGGAGTACAAATTATAAAAGGATATAAAGAGATGATGTTTACACCAAAACCATACATACACCTGGAAAAAAATATTGCTGTACATGGAAAGAATTTGGTGAAAGAACACTATATAATGGCAATGTCACAGGGAGATTTGTTGCCTGCGTTTGCGGGTGACAAATCTCCCCCCCAAAAAAAGATCAACATGCTGATATGACTTGCATACTAAGGGGCTGATTTACTTACCCACGAACGGGTCGAATGGAGTCCGATTGCGTTTTTTTCGTAATGATCGGTACTTTGCGATTTTTTCGTATGTTTTGCGATTTTTTCGGATTCTTTACGAATTTTTCGGATCCAATACGATTTTTGCGTAAAAACGCGAGTTTTCCTATCCATTACGAAAGTTGTGTAAAAAGTTGCGCATTTTGCGTAGCGTTAAAACTTACGCGAAAAATGCGCAACTTTTCGCGTAAGTTTTAACGCTATGAAAAATGCGCAACTTTTTACGCAACTTTCGTAATGGATACGAAAAACTCGCGTTTTTACGCAAAAATCGTATTGGTAACGAAAAATTCGTACAGAATCCGAAAAAATCGCAAAACATACGAAAAAATCGCAAAGTAATCGCAAAATGTTCGTTTTCAAGTCGGAACTTTTCCAATTCGGGTCGGATTCGTGGGTTAGTAAATCAGCCCCTAAGAGACAATCCACATACTGTATATTGTCACCTTTGTCCTGAATAATTAAAACAAGAAAAAGTGAAGAGTCACCGAGCTTCGGCTCCTCCTTAGTTACTTCTGACTGATCAAATGTGCCAAAATGGGTGCAATCAACCAAATTGCCCAATCTGGGTTGTATGGCCAGCTTTAGAACTTAACATTACTTATGCAATGTAATTAGCTATACAAGCATCTATACAACTTTACAAGACACAAACTGGTTTTTATTACTTGCAGCTTTGCGGTCACATCAAAGATTTAAAAAACTCCAGCTTTTAGACAACGGCATGCAATAATCTGTGATGAAAATGATATTTCTTGGCTACATTTTGCTCAGTTGTTAATATCACCCATCTTCCTGTGACTGCAAGTCTCTTAATCTCCCTGTGCCTCAGGCAACAAAACTTGAATTGTAAGGGACTCAATGTGCCCAGAAAATTATTTTTTCCTATAAATAAATATATATTATATTGTTTAAGATAAACTGGTAAAGGGGAAAGGAATGCTGTAAAATACAATCAGAAGCAGGCCCAAATTGGCAATCTGTGGGTTTTGGTAAATGCCAGAGGGGCTGCTGTAAGATGCCATAGACAGTCACTGTTCAGTGGGTTGTGGAGGGCTGTTTGGGCATCTGTGTACTTGAAATCCCAGGGTCTATTTTGGATCACAGGCCAGACTTGATCAGAAGTAGTATATAAATTTGTGTGTTTGTATGTGCTTTTATGCTGGCAGAACATGTATCAAGCTATCAGAGAGATGGACAATGGAAGCCAACATGTAGTCCTGGCCCAGGGCATGCACTCCTGGTTGGCGATCACTGTAGAACTGCATAGGAACAGAAGTAGGATGATGGAGTCAGGGGGAACTGCACTTGGTGTAAAAGCTAACAATTTGTGAGGAAGTTTAGTTTCTCTTTGACAAATGCTGATTCATATGCTGACATCTCTGGTTAAAATCGTGGCAGTCCATAGATTCTTCACTACTAGATTTACCAATGCAAAATTCTAACTGCAGGTTGTATATTTGACCATTGGAACAGTAGCTATCTTGTTCCTTAATATAAGAATTCACCACATATTATGTTGTACTATTATAAAATATCATAAACTAGTATACAACAATGGCTCTTTATCTGCCATTCTAAATGGTCATCTTTATAAGCTACCTGAAGAATGAACCCTTTCTTAGGCCTTGTCAATATTTTATTTTACTTTTAACTTATTTAATGTACAGCAAAATACTATTTCCTTCATTTTCCATACTACATGAAATGGGAAAGAGTTTTTGTGACAATAACAAATTAACAATGGCTTCTATAGACAAGACAATCCTACCAGCAGAAGTAGAAACACCACTGTGTAGGTAAAACAAAGTAATATAAGAGTACATCCTTTTGTTTATTTTGCTATAAGACAAATACCATATGGAAATAATTAAAAAAAAGAATTAGTATCCTTATATTGCATATGAGGAAATTGATTGATTTTGGCATCTTGGCCTAAGGCAAATTAAAAGTATTAGAAGTCACACCACTTCTTAATTAACTCCCAAGACAGCAACAGTTCTTTGTCTGTGTGCAATATCCTAGCGGTATCAGTTGGGCCCTGTGTTTGATCCATGGTTATACTATGGCTGAAGCACCAATGTATGTTCATCCTACACATAGGTGTCACAGTAAGCTTCTCCTCCACGCTGTTGGATGATGCCTAATAAACTTTACTACTTTATTATACCTAAATGTGCTCAACTGCTACCAGATAGAATATTACGTAAGAAGAAGGTGACACATAAAATGCGCTCTGTACTTGTTTTGCCACTGAGATCCACTATATAACCTCAAAATGGCAAAACCACCAGAGAATGAAACAGGCAGCCACAACTGACATCCTTCTATATCAGGCCAGGAAAAGTCAAAGAAATGTGGAAAAAGGATTAAAGTGGAAAAGGATTATAGTTCTTATACTGTGTTTATACTTTACATTGGACATGAGTTTCTTTAAATAATCTTTAAATATTCACTTTCCTACCTTCTCATGATATAACACCTATGCTATTCTCACAGGCATTTCCTTTCAATGTACCCACCATGCACATTCTTATAAAGAAATCTACTCATAGGATCATTTCTAGGCTATTTGCCTTTCTGCATATTAATATACTGCTGCCTCATTTTTTTAAGTATTATATTAAAAAAAAAATTTTTCATTTTAAAAGCCTTTTATGAGATATATCCTCCCTCTTCTAATTTGCACATATTTTCCAAGCCAACACCTACATTCCACTCTTGAGCATCTTGTATCAACACCCCGCTTAAATAAGATCTTATGACCATAAACTTGAAACTTCTAACCTCACCCCACCCGATATTCTTCTTCCAGTCCTATTGTCAAAACATTTCTAAAACCATTTAATTATCATGTCATTCCTAACTTAAAAGACCTGACATGCCTAAATAACGTTCACTAAATTCTACACTGCAACCCATAGGGCTGCTATATTATATCCCACTTATAACATACAATTGAAGTTATGTGTTAAAATTCCATACTTTACTCTTTGTCTTTTGTTAGCACTTAAAATTGTGGGAAATGTATTTCCATTCATGCTCCTGCACAGCATCATATTATCATATTATTAACATTGCCATAACTTATATGCTTTTAATCCATCCAGTAATTAAAAAATATAATCAATATTTGTGAAAATATTATTAATAATATGAACAATTGTGACATTTGTTCAGCTCTCTGAACCTGGTTTACAAGGGAAACCTTCTACAAATGTATAGTGATATGCCTATACTGACACTTGATTTTAAATCCATGTTGCCTAGATGATCACCCATTAGCTATCTTTCCAGAATGAGAGAAATCCCAAAACAATACAGTAAGTGGGAGACCTCTTGTTATACAATTTATGACTCAACTTGTGGTGATGCAAAATGCATCACCATATCCAGGAAACCATCAACCACTAAGGGTCCTTTAACCTTTCTCATTCACCTACATGTCAAACTGTGCCAGCCATATCCATTCAGTGATGTTGGGACTGTGCCATTAGTGGGGAAAGATGTGCCATTTGGTAATGGAATCCATATTGCCATTGTTATCACACATGCATCCACTGAGCCGTGAAGAAGCCCCACATAACCTGTGTCACGCTGCAGTGCTTTTTGCTGGTTTATACAGTGTATATACCCCTAGTCTGGATTTATTCACTCTGAAATGTCTAAAAAAGGTAGAATGCAAGGGCAATATTCTTATTTTGGCCTTTTCCATCATGCACATTTGCATGCAGTATAATAGGCCTTACACCTCCATCAGAGTGCACTATATTTTACAGACTACTATCTATTTGATTAAATAGTCTGTTTCATTCAAATACAGAGAAGATAAAAGTTAATTTATGTTTCAAAATATCACCTATTCTGTCTGACAGCATTCAGCTACATTAAAGAAGTTCTAAATGGTATGCTGATTTATATAGAAGTGAGCAATATAAAAAGCATCAGAAGACAAAGCGTTCAATAACCGATATGCAGTCGAGATGAAATTGTTTGAGTTTGAAACTGGAGGTGTGAAGCATGCTGGGAATTCAGAAGAGATGCTATGAGGTCAGGCGGCAATGTACCGAGCTGTTTGTGCTACGCCCCAGGGTACTCTGCGCTGCTCTCAAAGAAAGGAGAAATTAGAAAAAAAGAGGTAAAGTGTATTCACCAGCAGCCAGGCACTGCAGCCTTTGTGTCTTTCCATACAGATGTAGCTTCATTTCTGAACATTTTTTTCACATTCAACCTATTACTTGTTTGCATCAAAAGAGGTGGGGCTCAGCAAAAAGTCCAGGGCAAGTGAATGGAAGTCGCATGGCGTTGCGCACAACACTTTTTACCATGGAGCGTGATATATATTTCTTAATCACCAGAAAAAAAACAAATGCAGTTCCTTTGAACACTACCATTGTGATAAATAAAGTTTGCTAATTGCATTCACCGTACTCAATATTAGATGCAAGGGCACAACTCACAGCTCCCAAGAGCCTAACCCGTGGATTTTTAAAGCTAAACATCACAAGTTAGGGTCTCAGGGATTGAGAGGGGTGCAAAGCTACTGAATGCACCAACCAGGAGATATAAAATACAGATATATAATGGCATTTCACCATTCCAAGCAAAGAATACCTAGAAACGTTTTGCAATGCAGTGCATTGTTTCCCCCCTCCTGGCAGAGAGCGGGTAAAACTCAAATGGTATTACAAAAAGAAAGCCGTACAAGCGTTAATAATACACTTGTTAATACAAAGCAGATATTTTTTATATTATCTCAATTGTGGCATCAACACACCAAACCCATATTTGTCTGCAGTACAAAATTCAAAAGAATATACACAAACCACATAGACTACGGTTTTATTCAAGGAGGTCACAGCAATAATTTTGAGTAGGAAATATATTTATGTTAGAACAACATTAGGTTGTTCACAATTAAATTTCAACTCACCATTATGACATGTGGGATTCCATTCTTCAGAGTGCATCGGCTGCATTTAGCACCAGACAGTAATATGAACAATGAAAAGTGTTAGGGCTAATTTAGTATGCTATACTCATTTTTTTTTTTTTTTGTAAAACTGATTTCTACAGATAAATTTAGCAATGTATATATTAACAATACACACTCTCTCTTTATATCTAGGATACTGGGGCCTCTCTGCTTCTTGGCTGAATGTCAAGGGAAATGATCAAACCAAGCTCCAGTCTGTCATCTGGTATCCACTAAACTCAAGAAGGAAAAGAAGGGGGAAGGGTTCAGGGGAGATGCAACTCCCCACCCACTGTTTGCAGACACCTATATTCTTGCTAGCAACCCCCATGCCCTTAAAGCATGCAACAGAGTCACTGCCAGTCTGTTGTGCCACTTCCATGTAGGTTTGCAGTGTGGAGCAGCGTTACACTGCATTGCATACAATAAGCAGCCCCCCACTGCTCATTATACTAAGGCTGCAGATCCCAGGTCTTCTTGCTGTTACTCCCAGGGGCCCTGGGTTGGGTGTCTTCATACTGAATATCCTGTGAAATCCTGAGTGAAAGAAAAATCTGAAAAGCCCAGCTGAAGAAATCAAATCTATGCTTTCTATAATGAACAAACAGAAGCAGCACAATGGTGAAAGCTGTAAGGTTAACTGAGATTGCAAGCTTTCCAAGCATTACGGTCCTTTCCATTCCGTTTTCCTTTCTGCAGCTGAAAGCAATTATAGCCTGCAGTGGATAAATAAATCTACACAGAAAATAGAATTATACAGCGACACCAAGTTCTACAGCCGTATCTGATTCCTTGTTTTTTCTCTGCATCCCTGACGTTGGAAAATAGTAATTTTCTTACCTCTTCTTCATGCACTAGAGATGTTTTGTTCCATCCCCTTTTCCTCCTTCGCACCTGGTATTTCTCCCCAGATCCTTTCACTTTCTTTTATTTCCCTCACCCACTCTTTCTTCCTGGCTTTCTTCCTTCTCCTGCATACAAAAAAGGGCCCCATAGACATTAGCAGCATGAAGTGACTGCCTTGTAGAAAGCACATTTAATCTTTACTGGCTCCCCTATGCTTCAGCAAAAAGAAGTAGAGAGGGTGGGGGAAACTAAAAGTAGCAAGGAGGATGGTGAGGGACAGCAGCATCAGGCACAAATCAACGACAAGATGAAATTTCCTTGTACACACTGCCCCCTTTCTACTTCAGCCTCAGCTCCTGGAAAGCTGCAGGGTCTAATTACATTCACTGCCTCTATAGAGCTGGTCATAGCACAGATTCCATGCATGCCTGCAAATTCTCTAACAGCACTAGGAAATTATATCTACCTTTAGCTTCTCCCTGCTTTACCCCTGAGTATAGTATAGTATTTAGCATTGTCACTTACCTCTTTCTACCACATATATTAGAGAGAGATGCAATCAGGCTAAATCAGTTATGCAGTTCCTTTAAGCTTTAATCACCCCCAGCTCCAGGTTAGACCAAAATATACCAGTTACCAGAAATAATACCAAATATAATTAAAAATATTTCCAGGCTAGACACTGATCATGTGTCTACTTTAAAATAAGTCAACAGTTATATCAAGTAGCTCTCCTTGCAGTTCAGGACAACAGTGTCTGTATACAGTTCTATTAATTTTTCTTCCTCACTGACCGTATACAGAGTAGTAAATGCCTACAATATAAGAACACTAACTAAATTAGCCTGTCTAGCACCTTGAGGTTAAATCACTCTTGGTGACATTTGTAACACTCACAAAAAAAAACACTTTTATGTTCTCCATAAATAAAATGCAGCCAGGATGGAAATAGCACATTGCCAACCGGTGGTATCAGTAAAAGAAAATAGGAGCAGCATGTCAAATCTGTAAAGCAATGGCATGGTTTGTTGAATTTTTTAAAGAACAAGGACATAAGAAGTAAAATAAAATAAAATAAATAAAGCAAAAAATTGCATTCAATGAGCCCTATGTATTTATAAATGAAATTTCTACAACAAAAAATAGGTTTTGGGGCTATGCATAGAAGAATAGTTTTGAAATTACCTACTCCTCTGTATCTCTGACATTGGAATATAGTAAGATTAAATTCTCATTTAAATGGTCGCTCCCTGGCATTGAGCCTGGACAAAAAAGTCTTCTGATTGCATCCTTAAATCAGTTAATATCTTAGAAAAGAAAGATGACTTTCAGGTAGCTGATATGCATGAATTACCAAAGGTTTATTCAGTGTCGGACTGAGATGACAAGGTACCCCCAGAAAGCCCTGGACCATGGGCCGACTCTCAAAACTTTAATTCCTCCTCTTCTCCCTCAGACTATTATCCTAGTCTCTTTTCTCTTCATACTATACTTTATTCTTTCATCTATCAAGCTTCCATGTTCCCATACAGAAATAGGGAATGACCATGATGAAATAGGCTAAACAGATAGAAGAAAGAGGACCCACTTACACCTGGGCCCACCGGCAGTTTTTCTGGTATCCTGGTTTGCCAGTACGACACTGGGTTTATTCATACTTTTGTGGACACAGATTGCAAAGCACAATTTTTCAGTTCTGTGGCCTAACACTATCTTTCCTCAAGTGCTAGTGCATTAAAGCAGCAATTTCTATTTAAACGCCGAGTGATCTGCCGCCCCCCCCCCCATCAGACAATGAACCAGCAAAACTATTGAGTCCATTCAGATTATAAAGTCTATTGCATAGCATATTAGAAGAATGAAAAAAAGAAATAGTCCATAATATGTAAATGCTTAACATGGGTTGATATAGGGGGTGAAGGGTTTAAAATGCTTTCATCTGTAACCTGCACCAGATAAGAGATCCAGAGTAATCCAACACACACTGTGCTATACATCTCTAAATAAAACTTGATTCAAAAACTCAAGTTGTGAGGCTTCCAGTGGTTTTGGTGAAAAATCTGTAAGGCCTTAATTCTAACTACTTGCCATTATGTAAAAAAATACTTTGCCATGAAAGAAATCTACAGAAAATATATTTATAAAAGAACAAATTAATTTTGTCTGTCAGATTTAGGAGTCAATAAGGACCCTTTGTTACAGCACGAAGCAAGAGTCCCACTCACTCAATCACCCACTCACTCACTGGTGTTCTCAGTTCTATCCAAGTCGCTTCCTCAGGTGAACTGTGTTTCCAAAGAGGTGGCATGTTGCCCAGAGCTTTTGCATGTAACCATTTCTTTAGAATAGATAGAAGATCTATTAACTACACAATATGTGATTATACTGATTGGTATCTGGTTGATTTCCTAAAAACTTGTGCCTAGAAGCAAGCTCTTATGATGTTATAATTTAATTTCAGAGCACCCGGTTATGGGCTATATTAATTGGCACTTATACAGTAACAGTTATATGCCTATGGTCTGGGAATTCCATTATTGGTTGTATATTATGGTATATTTGACCTGTGAGATAGCTTCCCCATTGGCCAAGAAGGGTGTTGGAGAGCCTGGGATAACAGAGTGCCCTAAGGAAAGTATCCCTTTAGTGTAAGTTTTGTGAACAAGGTATTTACAATATAACTAAAACTGGAATAGTACACTCTAGGGGGCATATCTATTAACATCGGAGACAATCCCCAGCAGTGATGTTGCCCATAGTAACCAATCAGCAATTAGATTTGAATGGTTCCTTACAATTTAGAAAACAAAACAACAATCTGGTTGTTTGCTATGGGCATTATCACTGGTGTTAATAAATACACATCTAGGGGTGTAAGGGAGACAGACCAGTTAGAGAGAGCAGCACTGAGCTCCTTTATAGGGCTGATAGATTGGAAATAGCTCTCCTAGGTGATAGTCTGCTTGAAAGTGAAGGGACTATAGTAAGGAGATGTCTTTTTCTAGCACTTTTCACTGAGGTTTTCCGCTGGAGAACTAGACAACTAAAATCTATACACTTAAAGGAGAAGGAAAGTCAAAACCTATTAAGCACACTATTAAATAGTACTACTATTGCTGTGTAAAAATGCTATATTTCTGGCTTGCCTAATGAAAGATTTACAGAGATACACATACTAGAACCTACATACTTGTTTCAGTGAACGGCGCCGCCATCTTGTCCAGCATGTCTGTATGGGCTGAAAAGCACAAGCCAGCCCCCCCTCCGATCCCCGATCCTGTCACAAAGCCTCCGCCGCTCCCCGCTCCTGCCACAAACCCCCCCGCTCCTGCCACAAACCCCCCCGCTCCTGCCACAAACCCTCCGCCGCTCCCCACACCTGCCCCCCCGCTCCCCCCACCTGCATGTTCTCCGTCGCTGCATCACCATGGCAACCAGATGCTCCTGCTGTGTGCGCATGCGCCGCCTACAGTAACAAGTCGCCAAGTCTGGGAAGGAGCGATGCATTATGGGAATCTTCTCTACACTGCTCAGCGTTTTTTTCCTGTTTGGCTTCTGATCATCTGAACGGGAGAAATATGGGGAGACTTAAGGGCACTATTGAGACAACTGAAGGTATGCCTGCAGCTTCAGGTTAACTCTTTACTAGCCTTTCCTTCTCCTTTAAAGTGTATCTTAAGCCTACTAAATACATCTTCACAGTGGTGTAAGTGTATTCTGCCCTGCTAATGAATATTGCTGCAACCAGTCTACCTCTATGCAAACATATCTCCCACGTGAATAGTACTCCCTGTATGAGAATAAACACATGTTGCTTGTTTAAGAACCTCTGGCATCCAAAAATCCTGATTGTGGAGTGTGAGCGTTGTAGTTGAACAATGCTGGTTTCTTATTCCACACAACATATCGAGGGCCCAACTGAGAGAGAGGGTCTTTATGTAATAGTGTTCTACCTGAGGAGTCGCTAAACTCTACTGTACTGTAATACTGAACATCTGTCACTGTAATTAAGACATTCTTGTATCTTAAAATTAAATTTTATTTCTTTTAATTTCGTAGAATGCCACTGTGTACTTTGGAAATATCTATTTGTGAATAAACATTTAAAGAGTTTATTATTAAAAAATTTCCATTTTCCACAATGCCTTGTTTGCAATTTTACTAGTTTTATATACACTTGTATGAAACCCTGTGTGTGCTGGCATTATATATATATATACAAATATACTGTATATAGTAACATTGCTCCAAACAATATTTTAATTTAATTAGGCAGAATTTTATTTTTCCCATTTTCCCTTCTCTGGACCCACTTGCTCTAGACTAGAGGTAGGGAACCTATGGCTCGCAAGCCAGATGTGGCTCTTTTGATGGCTGCATCTGGCTCGCTGCCAAATCTTTAATAAAAAGAATAACGGGGGGCGTGAGAACATGTATCCGCCGAGCGCAGGCCACTCCCTCCTCCGCATCCGCATCCGGCATCCTTAGGACCCACCCTACCTTGCCCAACAGCATCCGTGGCCGAACAGGCCTGAAGCCGCATCGTCCTCCACAAGCAGCCGCAAATCAAGGCCCCGGTATGGCTCTAATGGAATTACATTTTAAAATATTTGGTGTTTATGGCTCTCTCAGCCAAAAAGATTCCTGACCCCTGCTCTAGACTGTACTGATTACTGCAGACTAAGCCATTATCATTCTTTCCTTTTGATATAAGGGTTGTACACCTTTGTTCTTTCTAAAGTCTGGGGTCTCAGGCTTCCTGCTTTGCCCTGGACTGCCCTTCTCTAAGGGCATGTAAAGATGGGTGACCTGTACTGCAGGCTGCCATGTTTGTGTTGCAGTAACCCATTCACCATTATACATGCAAACCTTGTGTACAGCTGCTAGTGGGTGTGCATTAAAATGTATTTGAAAGCTGGCTGCATCGCCTGCCCTGATGCACATTATATGCATAATTAAACTGATAATTAGCACTGCTACAAAGGGGAATTAAACAGCTGCAGTCTGTACTACACCAAAGAAAATGTCTTTAATATGCTGCTGGGAAATATAATCCTCGCTGATTTTACAAACACACATACCTTGCCTGTTACAGAAGTAAAGACCTTTACTTGGAAGCTTAATGCTTAGTAGGACTGAGGCAGTTATATTCCATAGCTACAACTAAATAAACCCCGTCTAATTAGTACTAGTAGAACTGTGGCACTGCCCCTTGAGTAGAAGAGAGGCAGCATAAAACCAGTCCCAATGAGATTAATGCTAACGACACACTTTGTGTAATGACTGATGGCAGCAGAGAAATTCAGACCATTTTCTCCCCATATGTGCACACATTGACATAATTGGAATCCCCCTTTTCACTTCAAACCTGATAGATTTTTCTAGAACTTCATTTTCTAGATAGGGCACAGTTTGGACATTTTTGGCATTACAGCCACTTGAATATCATATGGATGAAGCAACCTTTTTCCAGCCATGGTAGTGGAGCTTTGGGTATCAGGGAAACCCCTGCCAAAAGGTAGAGAGGCAAAATATTTGATACCCAAAAAAACATTCACGAAACGGTATCCTCCATTAATTGGTATCATCCCTTAAATTGCAGGTAACAAAGTGATACATAGATTGCGCACTTCAACTGCATGTGATTTGTCTGTTACAAAAAATAATATTGTGTAGGAAACAGGAGTAGGTATTCAGGAGTGTAGGCGTATAGGACTCCCTTTTGTCTCTGTGTCTGTATCTTGTGCCTCATTCACATAAACAGACTCAACTGGCACACTAAGCATGCCATGGCAAGAATGGGAAGTAGTCAGTCTGCTCCAGAAACATGTCTAGCACAAAACAATATGGTAATCAATGAAGTAAACAGAAAATGCATCAGTGAATGTACTCTATGGAAGCTCTATATATAGTTTTATATATGGATGATGGCAATTTATGCCCACAAGAACCCCATAATTGCCATTTTATGTGATGAGGCAGCTGCTAACTAGCAGCCTTTGTTAAAAAATATTATTATCCTTTATTTTATATTACACTGATATGTGAAGCAGGATTTTACAGAGATTGTTATCCATACCAGTCCCTGCCTGAACCTTATGAGTTCCCAATCACATTTACTCACAAGGGTCAGTTTCATCAGGAGCTAGTTAACTTGCCTGTACGTTACAGGAGTGTGGGAAGAAACTAAAGCCAGAAGAAAATCACAGAGTTGGCATACAAACTAGAGCACCCTGCTTAGCACTAAACTGATGCCCCAGCGCTGCAAGGCAGGAATGCTACCCACTGAGCCAAAATTCTAACTTTTACCTTTTACTAGTCATAACATTAGCCACAGCTGGTGTGCTATTGGGAATCAGTTTCTACAGCCAGTGTGTATTCATTTTATAGTTCTACCAATTTCTTGTAAATGTTCTAGAAAGACAAATTTACTTTTAACTAACTAGAAAATGAAATATATCTAGCTGTGCAGCAACAGCTGAGGTGCTGGGTGAGAGGGGTTATAAGGGCCAGGGAGGGGATTGAGAGTGACGGACCTAGGGGAAACGATCGATCACGCCAGAGCAAAGGAAGCCCCAATAGCACAAAAAGTCACGCGGTATGGAAAAAGCTGTCGTAAAAAAAACACCCATGGACTTCAATGCTTTCCCCAGTTTTTGTCCGTTTCAAAACTCTTTTGGTGAAGTGAAACAGGACAGATTCGTTCATTGGAAGATAGTTGAAGATAGTTGGAAGATAACTTTTTCAGCTAATTGTCCAGATATGGTATTGGAATACTATGGGGCAGATTTATCAAAATGTGAGTTTAAAACTTAAGTCATAAAAACTCACCCATGTCCTATTCATTCCTATGGGATTTTTAGAAAAGTATTTATCAGTGGGTGAAAGAACTCACCATTTGATAAATGCGCTTCTAAAAACCCCATAGGAATGAATAGAACATGGGTGAGTTTTTACATCTTAAGTTCTGAACTCATGTTTGGATAAATCTGCCCCTAAGAGTTCTCATAAAGGCCACTACAGAAGACATACAGAAGAAAAGATTTGCAAATGGATGGTGACTGGTTCTGTGACAGTCTTTGATAGCAATCCTCAGGAAGCACTAATACTCTTGCCAAATCAGCATTTGAAAACAGGCAACCTGAAATTGAGCTTAGCCATAAAATCACCTGTTTGAGAATAGAAATTGCTGTCTTGGTGCCTTCATTTTGGGTTATATGTTTTTCATAAAAGTGTTGATCAAATTGTGTACACCAAATTGATTTACCATGAGAAATTTGCCGAAATGTTTGGGCATAAAAAAAAACTGAAGAATAAACCTCTTTGCCTCTTTCTCTTAAAGGGACCAGAACCAAAACATGGGAGCACACCTGATTGCCATTGAGAAGACATGTTCTTTGAGCAGTCTAGCGCAAACAAAACAAGGGCTGGGGTTTGAGGCCAGCTTGAGTATGCAGCCTTTGTTTAAAATGTAGAGCATCCCAGTGTCGTTGGAGACCTTTGCCCACTCTTGAAGCTTACCCACAGTCAGAATTGTTCAGTCTTACGGGACTCCTCTGATTTGTCTCTAATCTTCTGGGGTCTGCCTAACTTGTCACAGACAGAAAGAGGAAAGAGAAAGGACCTATCTTCACTTGGTTGCCAAGTAAAACTCTCTTGGGAAAAAAATATTTATCCTGAGCAAAATTTGTTCTTCGAAGCAAGGCTGGCTGCTAAATGCTTGCCAGAGCACATGCCTTGGCGCAGCAAAGGCCAAAGACCTGACTGTCATTTTGACTGAAGAATTACAGATAATCATTTGTCAGTTTGATGACCTTAAGGCCTTTAGATATTCTCCACTTTTTTTTGCGAATCTTTTGAAAGATTTGCAAATTTTTCCGCAAAGCGAAATGGGACAGATTTGCTCATCACTACAATTATGTAGTAGCTTGAGGTTAGGAAGCACAAGTGTTAACTGCATTAAAACCTTTTTGCATACTTGATTTAAATCATGATATAAACTGAAACACAGCCACTGGCAGTGCCTACTAAAAATTTTCAGGGAAACAGTCATATTGTCTAAGGATAATCTGATTTAGACAATGCACACATTTTAGATGGCTTTCTGTCATGGTTTCTGTCTTCTAAGTGGGAGGACTTGGGTAGAATACAAAAAAAAAAAACAATAAAGAAAATTAAAGCAGAAAAAGTAGCATAGGCTAAATAACCCACAACTTACTAGAACCTTATGGGTATACCCAGATGCTGCACTACTAAAAAGGGAAGGCTGCAGGGAGCTAACAACTCAAACCTATTTAAAATACAGTGGAGGAAATAATTATTTGACCCCTCACTGATTTTGTAAGTTTGTCCAATGACAAAGAAATGAAAAGTCTCAGAACAGTATCATTTCAATGGTAGGTTTATTTTAACAGTGGCAGATAGCACATCAAAAGGAAAATCGAAAAAATAACTTTAAATAAAACATAGCAACTGATTTGCATTTCATTGAGTGAAATAAGTTTTTGAACCCCTACCAACCATTAAGAGTTCTGGCTCCCACAGAGTGGTTAGACACTTCTACTCAATTAGTCAACCTCATTAAGGACACCTGTCTTAACTAGTCACCTGTATAAAAGACACCTGTCCACAGAATCAATCAATCAAGCAGACTCCAAACTCTCCAACATGGGAAAGACCAAAGAGCTGTCCAAGGATGTCAGAGACAAAATTGTAGACCTGCACAAGGCTGGAATGGGCTACAAAACCATTAGCAAGAAGCTGGGAGATAAGGTGACAACTGTTGGTGCGATTGTTCGAAAATGGAAGGAGCACAAAATGACCATCAATCGACCTCGCTCTGGGGCTCCACGCAAGATCTCACCTCGTGGGGTGTCAATGATTCTGAGAAAGGTGAAAAAGCATCCTAGAACTACACGGGAGGAGTTAGTTAATGACCTCAAATTAGCAGGGACCACAGTCACCAAGAAAACCATTGGAAACACATTACACCGCAATGGATTAAAATCCTGCAGGGCTCGCAAGGTCCCCCTGCTCAAGAAGGCACATGTGCAGGCCCGTCTGAAGTTTGCCAATGAACACCTGAATGATTCTGTGAGTGACTGGGAGAAGGTACTGTGGTCTGATGAGACCAAAATAGAGCTCTTTGGAGGAAGAAAAATGCTGCCTATGACCCCCAAAACACCGTCCCCACCGTCAAGCATGGGGGTGGAAACATTTTGCTTTGGGGGTGTTTTTCTGCTAAGGGCACAGGACAACTTATTCGCATTAACGGGAAAATGGACGGAGCCATGTATCGTGAAATCCTGAACGACAACCTCCTTCCCTCTGCCAGGAAACTGAAAATGGGTCGTGGATGGGTGTTCCAGCACGACAATGACCCAAAACATACAGCAAAGGCAACAAAGGAGTGGCTCAAGAAGAAGCACATTAACGTCATGGAGTGGCCTAGTCAGTCTCCGGACCTTAATCCAATAGAAAACCTATGGAGGGAGCTCAAGCTCAGAGTTGCACAGAGACAGCCTCGAAACCTTAGGGATTTAGAGATGATCTGCAAAGAGGAGTGGACCAACATTCCTCCTAAAATGTGTGCAAACTTGGTCATCAATTACAAGAAACGTTTGACCTCTGTGCTTGCAAACAAGGGTTTTTCCACTAAGTATTAAGTCTTTTTTTGTTAGAGGGTTCAAAAACTTATTTCACTCAATGAAATGCAAATCAGTTGCTATCTTTTATTTAAAGTTATTTTTTCGATTTTCCTTTTGATGTGCTATTTGCCACTGTTAAAATAAACCTACCATTGAAATGATACTGTTCTGAGACTTTTCATTTCTTTGTCATTGGACAAACTTACAAAATCAGTGAGGGGTCAAATAACTATTTCCTCCACTGTATATTGTAGTCCCCTGTTGGCCTGAACAAGTGACATACCACCCAAATTCTGAAGTGATGACTGCACTGGCATTTCAACAAAAGCCCTATTTGACATAGTCATTTAAGTTTATAGCATATCTTTAGGTCCTTGTACTTTTCTATTGTTGTCTATGGAAGGGATTTGCCGCCAGCAAGTGGTAACAAGCGGAACTGCAAGTCCTAGTCATTTCTGAAAATTAATATTTCCAAACTATGCACTTACTAGATTTTGCCATGGCCTTTATGTTAATCAACTGTACATGCAATAACATATGTACTTTTACCTGTGAGTACAGGGATGCTTTGCGCAGCTTCTGACACGTCATTTAGTGATTATTATTATCACTTATTTATAAATCACCAATGTACTCTGCAGCGCTGTACAATATATGACTATATACATTAAAAATACAGATGTACATACAAAGCATCCAATAAATGATAAAAGTGAATAATTGCTGAAGCCTTTGAGCTCGAACACTCATAAAGAAATTTGTGTATGAGTTAAGGAACTCGCGTGGGGTTTCAAGGAAAAACCCTCATTAATTGAAGTATTTTTCCCTGTGTGGGCTTTCTTAAATAAGAAAATTTAGCTCCTAAGAGCTACCATTTTTTTTTTATTTAAGAAAGTAGCTCAGGGAAAAATACCTAAACTAACTCGATTTTATTCCCCGTAACCCTGTGCGAGTTCCTTAATTCACATGGGGTATCTTTTATGATTTCTTTTTTAAAGACATATGAAAATAAAATGCTGCATTTTTAGGTAAGACTTGCTCTAATTACAACAATGTGTACCATACCTACCATATATGATATCATCTTTAAAATGTTTTTGTACAGCACTTGTGTTTAGCAATTGTGAAAAAACACAATGGTAAGTTATGAAAATATTTTAAATGACTTAAAATTCCTTGGGACTAACGCTTGAATCATGGAAACACGCAGAACAGCTGGCAACTGAGCTTTTTCTTGTATTACAGAGAATATGGTACACCTCACATTAGAATATAGTGTTCATGCATATTACTGTTCTACTGTTCTTATTGCTCATGCACATTACAGATTTATGTGTGATTGGAGTTAGAAAGAATGTCTGTAAATCAGATACAAGTATATGGACTTGCAGACATGAAGAGTAACACATATTGGCATACTTGGGTGTGTTTTTTAAAGAGGTTGCATCCAAATGCATGACGTGGGACAGTCATGTACTTAGAGAAGGGAGAAGGGTTCATAAATTCAACCCCCCATTATGATACCTAGAACTTAGCTTCACACAGAGCCTTATATGACTAAATCTTTTACAGACATAATTCCAGTCCCTGTAGTCTATATTACAAGCTGCTGATCAAACCTGTGTAACCCTTCTTGGCATACTCCTGTAGAATAAATAGATCATACTCATTTATACCTAGTATTTTACCTGTTGGCCATCCGTGAGCCCTGGCCCCTATGTTTGTTGAGGATACTGGGAAACTAGGATTCATGGTGCAGTTGCTCAAACAAGCGGGCACTGAGGAATACATATCAGGGGGTTTTGATGCAATATAAACAAAATAAAGAAATTAAATGAAGAAATGTAGCAGGCGTCTAATAAAAACAACACTCCTACACTGGGGACACCTGGGACCTGTCTCACCAGCAGATACAACCACACTGACTGTCTTACTAGCACAGTCCATTTACTATAAAAGTCCCCAATCTACTCTGGATGGGATAAAGAAAAGCACAGTTTAATGCAATGTGTCCCTTCCCAAGTCCTCTTAATACTCTAGGTAGCGCTACCTTACTCAAAGTAACTTGGTAGCCGCTCCCATGTAGCAGTTATATGAACAACACCTATTCTTACACAGGGGCCCCACACTTCTATCCTTGGCAATATCCTCTCTTTGGTGGTTCACTCACCGGGGTCCACACA
The DNA here is from genome assembly GCF_000004195.4 of Xenopus tropicalis. Taxonomy (NCBI): domain Eukaryota; kingdom Metazoa; phylum Chordata; class Amphibia; order Anura; family Pipidae; genus Xenopus; species Xenopus tropicalis. The sequence continues at coordinate 78,260,333 of NC_030683.2, forward strand.
GAGGCAGACACATTGGAGCTTACAGGCAGCTCTGCAGCACACACTCTCCATAGTGGTGCCAATCACTTTCTGAAGATCTAGCAGTTTGGCATGGAAAACAGGATGGACTTTCTCTGTGCAGCTGGAGCTCTAGGGCTCATCTCTTGGCCAAGTTCAACAAGGGCTGATGCAAAATCCTGTCTGGTTTCCTGGACAGTATCTCTCACTCTCTCAGGGAGCAACAGCAGGGGATCCTTTAAAACCTCTGCTGGCCCAGTAGATTTGACTCCAAAACCAGACTCTCTCTTGGTCCTTGTCCTTTCCCAGATGTCCTTTGTAGCTCCCAGCCAATCGGATAGCTCCCTTGCCTGTAACTAGGCAGGATAATGTCAGAGGCAGAACAGATGGAAGGGTTCTTTAAACCCTATAGACAGCCATGCAGGTTCAGATTTTAGTCTTCTTTCAAAGAACATTCAAATATCAATTGTATGCAACAATCTAAAACTAACATTCAGACTGAAATTGTAGGATAAAGCCAAAGCCAAAGCACAAATCTGAGGATGTTCTGAACATGAAATAGTTGTCAGACACCAATCGTACGAAAGTCACTTCCTGGAAAGTCCCCCAAGGATATTGTCCGATACACAAAAAATGTACAGATTTTATCGTTATCTGGCCATTTTCTAACCTGTCCGATCAACCAAAGCATCTTGTTATGAATATGTCATATTCAGGAAACTGGTTCTTTTATTGATGAAAGATAAGGGAAGATTTTCAGAGCAGGGTAATCTTTTTGTATTTCATGTCTTTGCAAGGTCATACTACTGTATAATTTTTCTATCTTTGTACTCTTTTTTTATTCTTTCTTCTTTCTAACAGTGACGTACACTACTAGCTCCTGTGTGTTCCTCACCATGCCCCTAACTGTGAATGTCTTGTAGTTACCAAGGTTACCATTAAATAATAAATATCCAGTCTAACAAGCACCTCTCACTGTTCTGGCAGTGTAGCTTTGGTGGTAAAATTCCACTAACTTCCATAAGCTATACATTTTATCGTACACCTCCAAAATACTTCATAGAACATGCTGTTATTTAGCTTCATTATCTTCTGACAAACATTGCGTAGGGGATGCAGTGAGTTAAAGGAGAACTAAAGCTTAACAAAAAAATAAGCCAGACCATTTAGCAGTGAAGATTTGTGTCTCAAAAGATGCCCCCAGTAGCTCCCTATATTCATCTCTGTTTAATTAGTAATTATTTAGTAATAAATCCAGAATTAAATTAAATGGCATCTGAGAAATACCAGAATTAGTATTCAGCCTCAGGCCCAAATTTGTGGAGCCACAAAGGCCTGGGCCTAGGGCGGCACAAACCTGGGGGCGGCATGCCGCCGCACCAAAATCCTAAAATTTTTGTTCCCATACAGAGCAATGGGGACTTCTCCCACTGCTCCGTATGGCAGTTCGGCCTACCGCGCATGCGCGCCCCCCCCCCGCTGTTCGCTCATGCGCACTCCCGCTGTTCACACATGCACGTGACCGGGGGGTTGGATTGAGGTGGCCGTGCGACCAGGGGCGGCCTCGGGGAAATCCAGCCCTGTTCAGCCTTTAGCATCATTTTGTTTAGGATTTCTGATGACCCCCTAACATGTGGAGGCTTATTTATCAAAATTTGTGTTTGCGACTAGTGATGAGCAAATTTTTTCGCCAGGCAGGAATTTGCAGCGAATTTCGCAAATTTTTTTGTCATTTTGAGAATTTTCCAGCAAACCAACAGAGAACAGATTCGCTTATCACTATTTGTGACATTTTCATATTTTTTTCCTAATGCGATTAAACTCGAAATGTTATCAAACTTACATGTTTGATAGTTTATTAAAAAATCTGAACAGAAAAAATGACTTAGAGACTAACATTTTGGCACCCCCAAGCCTTTCCTTCTCCTTTAACTTCCTCCAGCTCCCCCCTAGTATCCTCCAGCACCCCCCAGCATCCTCCCCAACATCCTTCAGCTCCAACACAATGTCCTTCTCAGTGTCCCCCTGCTCCCCCCACCACCTGTCTGTTGTGTCCGTCCGCTTCCTCCGGCTATGTCCTCCGGCTCTTCTTCTCCTCATGACATCACACTCACGTCTCTCAGGAGCACCGCAGCTTCTGCACCTAAATGAATGGAACAGAGTGGTAAGTAGTAGTAAGTGGTAGTTGTAGGTAGTAGTAGTAGTAAGTGGTAGTGGTAAATGGGCTGGGCCAAGGTATTTTGGCACCCTAGACAAGGGCTTCAATCAGCGCACCCCCCCCCCTTCCTGACTGCCCCATGTACGTGTGACAGGCTGTCAGCAGCCATTTTATTGCCCCATGTGCCTGTGACAACAGCCGTCATAAAGCCACTATGTACCTGTGCCAGCAGCCATTACATTGCCACATGTATTTGTGCCAACAGCCATCATATTGCCCCCATGTATTTGTGCTCCTCCCGTCCCTAGCGTACGCCTGCACCCCCCACCACTTGCATGCTGTGTGCGACTGAATGGGGCAGTGCAGTGACATCACGCACCGCAGCATAGCGCGTAGGCGCGCCGCCCTCACAAAATTCAATATGGCAAGTGGCAGCAGGCCCTCATACCTTCCGCAGTCGCGGATTTTTTTTTAAATGCCCTGCTTCCTCTGGCTGCGTCCACCAGCTCTTCTTCTCCCCGTGATGTCACAAGCACGTCTGTCAGGAGCACCCGCAGCTTCTGCACCTAAATGAACAGAGGGGTAAGTAGTAGTAAGTGGTAGTTGTAGGTAGTAGTAGTAAGTGGTAGTGGTAAATGGGCCGGGCCAAGGTATTTTGGCACCCTAGGAAAGGGCTTCAGTCAGCGCCCCCCCCCTTCCTTATTGCCTCCATGTACCTGTGCCAGGTTGCCAGCAGTCATTTTATTGCCCCATGTGCCTGTGCCAGCAGCCATCTTATTGCCCCCATGTACCGGTTCCAGCAGCCATCATAAAGCCACTATGTACCTGTGCCAGCAGCCATTACATTGCCCCATGTATTTGTGCCAACAGTCATCATATTGCCCCCATGTATTTGTGCCAACAGCCATTGCCACCATGTTCCTGTGCCAGTGGCCATCATATTGCCCCCCCATCTGTACTTGTGCCAGCAGCAGACAATCCCTCATATTGCCCCAAGCCCCCAATCTGAACCTGTGCCAACAACAGCCATCATATTGCCCCAAGCCCCCAATCTGAACCTGTGCCAACAGCAGCCATCATATTGCCACAAGCCCCCAATCTGAACCTGTGCCAACAGCAGCCATCATATTGCCCCAAGCCCCCAATCTGTACCTGTGCCAACAGCAGCCATCATATTGCCCCAAGCCCCCAATCTGTACCTGTGCCAGCAGCAGCCATCATATTGCCCCAAGCCCCCAATCTGAACCTGTGCCAACAGCAGCCATCATATTGCCCCAAGCCCCCAATCTGAACCTGTGCCAACAGCAGCCATCATATTGCCCCAAGCCCCCAATCTGTACCTGTGCCAGCAGCAGCCATCATATTGCCCCAAGCCCCCAATCTGAACCTGTGCCAACAGCAGCCATCATATTGCCCCAAGCCCCCAATCTGAACCTGTGCCAGCAGCAGCCATCATATTGCCCCAAGCCCCCAATCTGTACCTGTTCCCCCTGCAGCCATCATACTGCCCCATGTATTTGTGCCAACAGCCATCATATTGCCCCCATGTATTTGTGCCAACAGCCATCATATTGCCCCCATGTATTTGTGCCAACAGACATCATTATTGCCCCCATGTATTTGTGCCAACAGACATCATTATTGCCCCCATGTATTTGTGCCAACAGACATCATTATTGCCCCCATGTATTTGTGCCAACAGACATCATTATTGCCCCCATGTATTTGTGCCAACAGACATCATAATTGCCCCCATGTATTTGTGCCAACAGACATCATTATTGCCCCCATGTATTTGTGCCAACAGGCATCATTATTGCCACCATGTATTTGTGCCAACAGACATCATTATTGCCCCCATGTATTTGCACTCCACCTTAACTTACTCCAGCTCACCCCAGCATCCTACCCCACATCCTTCAGCGCCACCTTAAATCCACCCAAGCGCAGACTGCACCACGACCGCTTTCCTGCTGTGTGTTAGTTACGGTCAGAAGGACAGCGCGCAGGCAGGACGGTGCGCAGGAAAAAAGGCGCGAAGGAAAAAAGGTGCACATATAGAATGGCCGCAGACTGAAAGGTGCAGATTAGTGACGTCAGTGATGTCGTGCACCACAGCGCGTAGGCGCGCTGCGCTCAAAATTCAATTCAGCAAGTGGCCCGTAAATAGAATCAAGCTGTCATACGTTCCCCCAGCAGCAATCATATAGCCCCATTATTGCCCCCATGCATTTGCGCTCCACCTTAACTTGCTCCAGCTCACCCCAGCATCCTACTCCACATCCTTCAGCGCCACCTTAAATCGTCCCAAGCGCAGACTGCACCACGACCGCCTTCCTGCTGTGTGTTAGTTAGGGTCAGGACAGCGCGCAGACAGGATGGTGTGCAGGCAGGACGGTGCGCAGGAAAAAAGGCGCGAAGGAAAAAAGGTGCGCATATAGAATGGCCGATGACTGAAAGGTGCAGATTAGTGACGTCAGTGACGTCGCGCACCACAGCGCGTAGGCGCGCCGCGCTCAAAATTCAATTCAGCAGGTGGCCCGTAAATAGAAGCAGGCTGTCATACGTTCCCCCAGCAGCAATCATATAGCCCCATTATTGCCCCCATGTATTTGCGCTCCACCTTAACTTGCTCCAGCTCCCCCCAGCATCCTACCCCACATCCTTCAGCGCCACCTTAAATCGTCCCAAGCGCAGACTGCACCACGACCGCCTTCCTGCTGTGTGTTAGTTACGGTCAGAAGGACAGCGCGCAGGCAGGATGGTGCCCAGGCAGGACGGTGCGCAGGAAAAAAGACGCAAAGGAAAAAAGACGCGAAGGAAAAAAGGCGCGCAGATAGAATGGCCGCAGACTGAAAGGTGCAGATTAGTGACGTCAGTGACGTTGCGCACCACAGCACGTAGGCGCGCCGCGCTCAAAGTTCAATTCAGCAAGTGGCCCGTAAATAGAAGCAGGCTGTCATACGTTCCCCCAGCAGCAATCATATAGCCCCATTATTGCCCCCATGTATTCGTGCTCCACCTTAACTTGCTTCAGCTCACCCCAGCATTATACCCCACATCCTTCAGCGCCACCTTAAATCGTCCCAAGCGCAGACTGCACCACGCCCGCCTTCCTGCTGTGTGTTAGTTACGGTCAGAAGGACAGTGCGCAGACAGAAAGGTGCGCAGACAAAATGGTCGCAGACTGAAAGGTGCAGATTAGTGACGTCACACACCACAGCGCGTAGGCGCGCCGCACTCAAAATTCAATTCAGCAAGTGGCCCATTAATAGAAGCAGGCCATCATACGTTCCCCCAACAGCAATCATATAGCCCCAAGCCCCCCAATCTGTAGCTGTGCCAGACGCCATCATATTGCCTCAAGCCCTAAATTGCTACCTGTGCCAGCAGCAGACAATTCTTCCAATTGCTACCAAGCCCCAAATCTGTACCCGTGCCAGCAGCCATCATATTGCCCCATGTATTTGTGCCAACAGCCATCATATTGCCCCATGTATTTGTGCCAACAGCCATCATATTGCCCCATGTATTTGTGCCAACAGCCATCATATTGCCCCATGTATTTGTGCCAACAGCCATCATATTGCCCCATGTATTTGTTTTTGCTCCAGAGTAGGCCTTGTCCCCACAATGACAGTTTTTTAAAAAAGATCCTGCGACGGCTCCTTTAAGCATGAAATTTGAATCACTCCTCTAGGAAAGCTCCTCACACAACTTCAGCAAATTTGAAGTGTGTGAAGCAATTGGTTCTTTAGAAATTCACTGTCAAAAACTGTGAGGTGACCAAAAACGCGCAATTTTGAGTCCTATCGACGCCCGTAGATTGCGCACCGTGCGATGGAAACTTGTGAGTCAGGTGTTAAATTGTTCCCCTTGAGGAGACCTTCAAATCCCCACGTTTTTGTCTATCAGTAATGGTTGCTTAGATTTCAGCTTTCGTTATGCATTATTGTAATCCCCATTCACAGATATTGGGAAGGTGGTACAATGTATCCATCTATGTTCCCATATGTTGTATTGTTCCCACACATGTTGTAGGAGCTCTTTTGCCTTTTCTGTGTGAGTATGATCCTGCCAGTAGCATATGCTTGTCTCAAAGATTAAGCCATGCACGTGTAAGTACGCACGGCCGGTACAGTGAAACTGCGAATGGCTCATTAAATCAGTTATGGTTCCTTTGATCGCTCCATCTGTTACTTGGATAACTGTGGTAATTCTAGAGTTAATACATGCCGATGAGCGTTGATTAAGTCCCTGCCCTTTGTACACACCGCCCATCGCTACTACCGATTGGATGGTTTAGTGAGGTCCTCGGATCGGCCCCGCCGGGGTCGGACACGGCCCTGGTGGAGCGCCGAGAAGAGATCAAACTTGACTATCTACATGGCCAGCCGGGCAGCTGCCGAAGGACCTGGGAGGCCGAAGGGAAGCCGGGAGTCCCGGGCGAAAAACAGCATTTTTATGGGCAATGCTGCATTACAGGGGGCAAAAAAAGAAAAAAAAATTCCACCACCGGGGGCGCACTGGAGGGTGCGGCCGGCCTCTTCTACCTCCAGGGTTCAAAGAACTGACGGGGGGCACATTACCGGCTGAATAAATAAGAAAATGCCCGAAAACTCAGAGGTAATTCTCTCTCTATCCATTGGGGCGCTGCGCGGGGGGGGGGGGGGTGGAGGCGCCCTCCCAGGCCCAGGGCCCAGCTGAGTGGCCACCCGCGGGCCCAGGAAGTCATCGGCAATCCCGGGCGTCCAATGTGCCGAAATTTTTTTTTTCCCCCGCGGGGGGGGGGGGGGCACTTCGGAGGGGCACCGTTGGCCTCCAAGGGTGAAAAAAAATACGCCTAGGCGACGGCGACGGAAAAGAAGGCACGGTGGGGAAACGGCAGGCACATAGCCGAGGAAATAAATAAATAGAGAAGTAATTCCCTCTCTTGCCACTGGGGGAGCGCTGCAGGGGCATCAACACTGGGTGTCCCCTGCCCAGCCAAAGTTCCAGGAGCCTGAGGAAGGGAGGGGCTGCAGTCCTGGCTATCCCCTGCCCAGCCAAAGTTCCATGAGCCTTGGGAAGGGAGGTGGCTGGGCTGGCTACCCCCTGCCCAGCCAGAGTTCCATGAGCCTGGGGAAGGGAGGGGATTCAGCACTTGCTCTCTCATGCCCAGCCAGAGTTCCATGAGCCTGGGGAAGGGAGGTGGCTGTGCTGACTACCCCTGCCCAGCCAGAGTTCCAGGAGCCTGGGGAAGGGCCTCCCTTAAAAAAAAAGTTGTATAAAGATAATTTTGTCTTCATGTCATATACACATTTACCATTAGATGGCAGCACACTACAGCCATTAACATAATACTGCAGTAGGTGCTTGGCACCCAACAGATGGCTCTTTTTTCTTAAATTAAATTTGTTATGTATGTTAAATAAAACAACCAGAGATGAAGCTGAAGCAGAATGAAATAAAATTTCTTGAATAGCATTTTGTTTTCCCATAGCACTACTACTAACTGAATCAACCCAAAAAAGACAATTTGAGTGAGGCAAAATATCTGAGCTTATGTACAATGGCAGGGAAAGGTGCAAGGAAACAGCAAAGCTCAAAGGGTTCCCTGGTATGCCTACTACTTTCAGATTATTCAGGATGATCTGTTATTGAAGTGAAGAAGGACTTGATGCACCTTGCACACAGAACATCAACAGATGACATTTTCTATCCTGCCCAATTCCCAAATGATCGATCTATACTACATGGATATGGGTTGTGGTCATTCTTGCCTCATACGTGCATGGGTAATTATACAAAGCTTTGTATAATATTGGTACATATATGGGCAGTTCTTATGTCCCAGGATGAAAACTAACCCTAGATTCACCATTTCAAGTAACATTCCTAACAAATGTCAGGACAGGTTCAGGCAGTAAGAGACCAGTAGCACAAAAATTGGTTTTCTATTCAACTACAATGTACCATTTGCCTGAATTGGTATAAACTGTGTGATGATTCTAAACTGGGCTACAGAGCACATATTTACACAGCAGATAACAAATTATATATGTAGAATACAATGCTTTTAGTTCTTAAGGTGGCCATACACGGGCCGATTGTAGCTGCCGATATCGGTCCCTTAGACCGAGGGGCAGCAACGAGGGGCAGGTTAAATAATTTATTCAGACCGGGGGCAGCATCGGCTCATTGATGCGGTCCCCGAAGCGACTTTGCCCATTAGCACCTCTATAATTTGATCATTTGGCCCCAGGTCCGATGGAAATTAGCCTACATTCGCCCAATATCGCCAACCCGTAGGTGGAGATAGCGGGAGAAGATCTGCTCGCTTGGCGACCTCCCCAAGCAAGAGGATCTTAAAGTGTATGGCCACCTTTACAGATGATGTTTAAATGTCATTCAGATGTATTACAGGTATCGGACCTGTAACCAGAATGCTCAGGTCCTGGGGTTTTCTGGATAAGGGGTCTTTCCATAATTTGGATCTCTATACCTTTAGGCTACCAAAACAATAATGCAAACATTAATTAAATCCAATAGGATTGTTTTGCCTCCAATAAGGATCCATTATATATTAGTTGGGGTCGAGTACAAGGTACTGTTTTTTCTTTTATTACTGAGAACAAGGATATCAGTTTTTTAAATGTTAATTATTTGATTAAAATTGAGTCTATGTGAACTTCCACTAATTCACATCTTTTTGGATAACAGGTTTCCGGATAATGGATCCCATTATCTATTATACAGTGCTCACATCCCTTGAAACCACTAAAAAATTTTCCATTTTTTTTTTTATAATGAAAATGTACAGTATGTATCTTTATATTAACTGAACCAATCCAATCCCAGAAACATAAACACTGGATTATGAAGAGTATAGTAGAAGGAAAGTCATTTTGGCATTTTACTGCAAATAGATTTGCGGCATTAGTGCCACCTAGAACAATATATTTATTTTGCAGAAACCATTACCATACCTGAGTAAACAGCTTTAAAAGTTTTACTTGTTTGCTTAAGATAGAAGCTGCCATTTTAAGTAGCTTCCTGCCAGCAGTCTAGCCGTAGTCTAGCTCAAATCACACATTAAGGGGCCCATTTACTTACTCACGAACGGGCCGAATGCGTCCGATTGCGTTTTTTTCGTAATGATCGGTATTTTGCGATCTTTTCTGAAAATTATCGCGACTTTTTCGTTACCAATACGATTTTTGCGGAAAAACGCGAGTTTTTCGTAGCCATTCCGAAAGTTGCGATTTTTTCGTAGTGTTAAAACTTGCGCAAAACGTTGCGCCTTTTAAGTTTTAACGCTATGAAAAAAGCGCAACTTTTCGCGCAAGTTTTAACGCTACGAAAAAATCGCAACTTTCGGAATGGCTACGAAAAGCTCGCGTTTTTTCGCGCAAATCGTATTGGTAAAGAAAAAGTCGCGATAATTTCCGAAAAGTCGTAAAGGCGCCGAAAAAATCGCAAAAAATACGAAAAAGTCGCAAAATGTTCGTTTTCCAATCGGAATTTTTCCAATTCGGATTCAAATTCGTGGGTTAGTAAATCAGCCCCTAAGGGAGTGGGGAGGGAGTTCTCATGGGTGGGGGAGCAGGAGAGGGGAGAGAGGAGAGAACTGAGCAGAAGGAATTAAAGATGTTTCTGAGAGATGAAGTCAGACACTGGAACATCATGTTTACAAAAAAGAGACAATAAATCCTGTGTTTCTTTTGATAGAGTGCAGCATTACTGTAAGTGCTTATGGCTGTATTTACATAGATAAAGCTTACTTAGTTTTCTGATAAAGCTTACTTAGTTTTTACCTATCTTTCTCCTTTAAAGACTGAAGTGGGAAAATCCAGAAGGATGTATTATACCCATACTATGATGTAATATATTGCCCAAAAAAATTACCTGGGTCCTACAGAGTATAGAGTTTTGGTATAGGATCTATTATTAAAATTATTGGGACCTGAAATTTTCGAGATAAGGAACTTAGTCTGTAAATTAGATCACCATACCTTTACAGATGAAATAAGCCCAATGGGATAGTGTTGCCACCAATATGGATTTATGCAGCTTATCTAGGATCAAGTACAAAGTACTGTTTTATTATTACAATCACTTAGATTGTAAGCTCTATAGGGCAGGGACCCGCTTCCTACTGTGTCTCATACCACATGGCACTTATATATATATATTTATTGTATTTATTTATTATATCACTTGTCCTCCCTGTGTGTAATTTTGTATTCTGTAAGACTGTACAGCGCTGCGTACCCATGTGGCACTTTATAAATAAAATTATACATACATATATACATACATACATAGGAAAAGAAAATCATATTTTAAAATTAAAATCATTTGATCAAAGTGGAATCTATGGAAGATGGTCTTCATGTAATTCAGAGTTACCTGGATAATTGGTTTCGATACAGGAATCCTGTATATGGTAATATATTATCTGTACAAGTTGCCTACAGCTGTCACAAGAGGATTCTTAATTTCCTCCACCCTAATAATTTTGATATCATGGCAATACAAGTAATTATAGGATACAGGTTTCTAGGAAACCCCACTCTGCAGATGGCTATTAAATTCAACTGTGGTAAGTTATGCCCTTTGTACTCTCCCAAACATCTTTGACTAATTAAAATTTAGAGATATAAGTGCTCTGTGGTATTACATGGTTAAGTGACATATGTAATAAGTCAACACTGAAATGGGAATAAGTCTTAGTGGATAGCCCTGTCCTGAACAACCCCACAACAGGTCCTAATAGGCCACAGACCTGGATCCTGTTTTGTGATAATAGAAAGTTTGAATGCACAGTCACAATGTGTGATAACAATTGAGAATACTCATAAAAAGGGACATCTATATTGTGTGTGAATTCATATCCATAAAGATGTACATTGCTGAACACTGTGCCTTTAAATTGATATTCATGTTATTATTCTTTCCCTGTTTGTTTTTATAGGGATTCATTTGAATGTTTGAACATGTTTAAAAAGTGCCATAAACTGTTTCTATTAGTTGTGTGTTGTTTTGAGATATATACAGTATGTATACATTATATGTATAAATACATACAGCTGCATCAAATAATGGGTTCCGTGGTTACCATAGTGATGATATGCAGATGAATTTATCAAGAGTGTTTTCCATTTTATGTGGGTGATTTGAGAATGTGTTTATATACTGCAAGTGTGAATGAGGCCTCCAGGTGAAAATGTATCAATGTGTGATGTATTCTAACGCCTTCAACATGGGATTTTCACACCTAAGCAAATGTTCATGCCTGGTCTAAGCAAATTTTTACATCAACACTGAATTTCTACAATAAATACCTGTAATACGATGCATAAAAATTGTAGCATCTTCATTGCAAAGCAGGTTTTAAAAAGCTACCCGTATAATATATAGATATTGTCCTAAAAAAATACCAATTGTCGAGATATAGAACCATGAATATAACATGAATTCTCCTAGAAACACAAGTTAATCTCCAGCATTTATTTTCCTGTTATAACGACCTAAAACAAGAGGCTGCAGAATGGGTTAAACAACATTAAACCATATACAGATATACCTACAATGCTGCTAAGCTGTTTAGGGCAGAATTATGTAACAACAGATTTATTATCCTCTAAAAACAAGTGTGAACTTGGAAGGGAAGTTTTGGGTTGGGCCATTATGATGATCATCATTATTCACTGGCCTTAAGTAAGAAACTAATAAATGTTCATGTGTCTATAACTGCTTATAACACCAAGCTTTTATGTAGTCTGTGCCGCAATGCCAGCATTGCAACCAACAAAGGAACCTACAAAATACTCAAGAATGACATCCTTACAAATGGTGCTTAGTGATATCAGTTATAATCAGCGCCTAATCATGTGTATTATAAGTAAACTGTACGTATATTAGAATTTATCTTGGCGATCTATGACCTGCATGAAAGTACTGTACTTGGCATTGGCCCAGCTGGGGTCATAGATCTTCATGGTCTCTTCTCATATCCTTATATTTTACAATAAGGGGTATATTATTCCATATACTTTATACTTATTTCTTTTCTGCTCTTTTGTTTCCGTTAGTTAATTTCTTTCGATTTATTTAACACTTTTTCATACCATTATCATATTCCTTTTCTCTTTTTACACTCATGCTTCTCATTTTTTTTAGTAATTTTTCAGTTCTAGGTAATTGGCTATTTTAAATGACCCTGCAGTTACAAACAAGCACAGATGTAATATTCCATTCTTACAGATCAATATGTCAGAATCTATATATTTTGATGATTTAAATTGTTAAAAGGTTATTTCAACTGAATCTTATCCCAATTTGTCACCTGCTATGATTTCCCCAACTACTTAGTATTAAGAATAGGAAGGAGAATAAAACGGCTGAGACTTATGGGTTGAACATTTGACAGACTGCAAGGTGACAGGCAAATGAATGTTAGGGGCATGCTACAGACCCCCCTCACAGGGAAAAGGCTCAGCTCCTCTTGCAAATAGGAAAGGTTGGGTTGTGGTGAGTCTTATTAATGGGGGAGTTTAATTTCTCAGACAGTAATTGGAGAATACAGCCAGCATAGTTAATAATCAATAAAAAAACAGTTTAATAAAGCTTATGGGGACCCAGCGAGAAAGGGCGCTATATTGGATCTCTATCAAACCAGTATATAGTTATCTCTAACAAACCAGAGTAAATTGCAAATGTGCAACTACTAGAACATTTGGGTAAAAGTGACCTTAATTAAGACAAGTTGGGGGTCAGACATATAAACACTACAGCAAGTGTTGTAAAGCAGAAATCAGGAAGGAAAAATAGAAAATGAGAAACTAATTGCATCCAAAGCAAAGACTAATCCTTAGGTACAGCTATGGGATCCCTTATCTGGAAACCTGTACTCCAAAAAGATCCAATGGTTTAATGTACTGTAGTTATGATTGTGGTGACACCCTAATGATTCCCAGAAAATACCAACACAAATAGGAAGTAAACCCAGATTTATTACACTGGGAACTGGGCTGAAGCAAATACAGATAAATGCAGAAAGTATGAACAGGCAGCAATGGCAAATGTAGTGCAATGCAATGTAAACCACACTAACATTTGAGTTTTAACAACAAAGTAAATAAACACTTTGTTTTCACTGTAATCCACTGTGGATTATTATTACTAATCCACTTTGTGTTGGTTAGTAATAATGATCCCACAATGCATTGGTGCAGTGTGTGTGTCTCCTGTAACAACTGACACAGAGTTTTCCTTGTGTAGATTCTGTCTGAGGGAACTACGTGTATATTGTACAGTCTATCGCAGTGTTGCTGCTGCTGCACAAGTTAGATATATATATTAGTTACCCGTATGTCAGTACTGTGGCACACTTACTACTGAGATGTGAGATAGGCAATGTGTTTGGGAGCGCAGGTCTCCCCTCAGTACTGAGTTTGTGACTAGGAATGGCACTGGCTGGATTTCAGTCATTCCCAAACTGCACAGGGGGAATCTCTGTCTCCCATGCAGCATCCACACACACACACATGCACTCTGACCAGCAGCTCTCGCCCCCTCAGGTCCACTTCCTTTTTTTTCTTTCTTCCTCTTCCTTTTTGGAGCACATCCTCTCCAGAGCATGGCCTATAGTCCCTTCATTCCTATTACTATAAATACTGCTGCAGTCCTCATATCAACAGTGAAAATCCACATAATGCAAGGAAAGAAGTTTATTTTCAAGGAAACCAGCTGGGCTACAGCTATATTCCATAAAATCCACTTTAAGCAAATAATTCTAGTTGTTTAAAAATAAAAAAAAAAGTTCCTTGTACTTGATGGAAACTAAGATACTATAAATTATATTTGTGATAAAATAATCCTATTGGATTTATTTATTGTTTACATTTTTTTTAGTAGACTTAAGGTATAGGGATCCAAATTACAGAAAGACTCCTTATCCGAAAAACCCCAGGTCTGAAATATGATATCTGCTGTAGGTAAACGATGTGCAGTTACAGTAGATGTGGCCTACTTGAATTTTACCAAAATTTTCGACACGGTTTTTACACGTTTGCTTTTTTATTTTTATAAAATATCTAATAAATTAGCTACAATTTATTTTAAAAAAACTAAAAAATATATTGCTGACTGGACTGTTTTTTTACTACAACTCATTCTACAAGATCCTATAGCTTTTGTTTAAGATAATCCTATACTAATCTTTCACCAAGTAAAACCAAACCCTGAATCTATGAACATTCTACATACTCGCTGTTGAGCCCACATACAGGACATTGTGTCTCTTAATGTTATTTATTCTCATGGTTTTGAATCAATGTTAGCCATCTGGCCACTCAAGCACTTTGTAGTTCAGTTTAGGAGCCTTCTTACCTGATGACAAGGATACAGACAAATATACATCATTGTTACACCTGTCACCCCACTACAGCTCTATAGATATAAAAAATTATTGGTGAACTTTGTATAAACTACTTGCGAAAAAAAGCTTTAGTTCCTAGTTGTTGCTCTGTGCTGCAACCAAATACAATAGAAAAAAAAAGCTTCAGCAGGTTTGCAACCTACTGGAGGGACTAATTTTATGACCTAGCAATTTATGCTGATAGTTTACCAATAACAATATTTTAGAATGAAATGTTAAATTTTTTTTTTTTGTGAATGATAACTCAAACCCAATCCCAAGTATCTATGCATTCATATATTTAAAAGACTATCTTGATAGACTGCACCAAGAAAACAAGTCAAAATGATTAATTGTTATTGATCAGCACTGGATTTCTACACACAGCACCCAGAGACTGCTCCATGCCCCCCTCCTCCCCCGAATTGCGCACAAGCACATCTTTTTATCTCACACTCGAACACTGTGGGCAGCAAGCCCAGAAATCTCCAGCACTCCTAGACCCCAGTGCCCCAGATGTGAGCAAAGTTCAGGTGTGGTCGGGCGGCATTCCAGCTCTAAATTTGTGCTGCCCTAAGCCCAGACCTTTGTGGCCATGCCACAAATCCAGGCCTGTTATTGATGCTAATTTAGCCATCTGTCTTGGGAAGATTATACTATACATTTCAACATAGAACTGTGTGTTTATAAAAGCCCTTTATGTAGTTCTGGTATTGCTGCCTTCAAAGTAATAGCGGAGTCCTATACTTCCTCATTAGATGGGTTTGTATAGGCTACAAGTGATCACAGCTAGGTCTTGCCATACCAAACTATATCCGCACAAGACTTGATACAAGCAGTGGACAAAAAAAACATTACATAGTCAATAAAATAACTCAGCTTGTGGACCACACCCCATACATACACCCTTTCAGCTTCTTTTTTAATGAAAACACAATACAAACATTGACTTTTGCTCTTTCTTTTTATTAACTTAACACTTTAAACAATCATAATTATGCTTGATATTCTCATCCTTATTTTATATATTTAAACATGCACTGCTGTTACTTGGATGTAACACCCTGTGCGAGAATAGGTCTGAATGACTCAAATCTGTAGTACTGAGAGCAGAATCAAGGGTTACTGAATGTGACAGCATTATTTACAATATATGGCACAAAAGAAAGGACAAATGACTAGGCACAAAGTGTCAAACCCTTCCTAATAAAAGTGAAAGATTTAATCTCAGAATATCTTTTAGAAATAGGGTGCCATACTGTGCAGTTGCATGGGTGTTTTTTATGTAGAAGAGCGGGTTTGCTTGCTGTTCACTACTCACTAACTAACCATGCTGAAAACAAAAGCCAGAGTATTGTGGAAGGAATAAATAGTCTGGTAAGTGCTTGCAGAACTGGATCAGTAAATTAAACAAAAACATACTATTCAGAGCAACTTAAAATCATTTTTAAATGGATCCATTCCTAATCTTAAGTAGGCTTTATGTTGTGTTCATTTATATTAGCTAGGCAACAGCATTTGAGAGGATGGGTTGTTACGTGCATAGAATAGGCCCTCTGAATATTTGCATATGCGTGGGAGCTTTATTGCTTGAACAGGCATTCTCCATACACATCAATACAACAGTGACTTCATTTAAATACACTTGGGGTGATGATGCCTAGTGAAGTCTATAGTTAATGCCGCAGCTGCAGCAAGCTATATGATTGCCTCGTGTATAAAAACTACCAGGGGAAGTATGTTTTAATGAGCTAGGGACAGGGGAAATTGGTGCTCCAGATGTTGCAGATATAAAGCACCAGCCATCACAAAAGGGGAAGCATTGACAATTCCTTTTATTAGGCATGTCCATACTTTATAAAAGTTACTTAAAATGAGGGCAAAGTACCCTTTAATCTATTTCATTTAATATATATATATATTTCAAGTCAAACCAAAATGACTTATGGGTGGTGTAGAAAACAAAAAGGCCAACTGAAAAACTAGAGCAAATGCTCTTTTCTCCCCTTTTATTCCTCATAATTTATATTATTAGATACAAAAAGGAGCATAAATACTCTCAGTTGAGTATGTTCATACATTATCTGCTAATGATATTAAAATATTTTTTTACCATTAATATCTATGGCAGGAAGAAGCCTTGTGCAGCCATATCATTTACCTTCTCATTACCCTTATTTGGCAATTCTGTTCAGCATAACAATCTTAAAAGAATCTTAAAGAATATTGTATTCCCACTAGTCATTTGTTACCATCCAAATGAATCTTTTAACTGCTATGTAATACAATATATCCCTATTCAGTGGTAAATAAAATTACAAATAGGAATATTTTTTGGCCCCTGGAAATGGTCCTACAAAACTGTTGGATTCATATCGTACCTGCATTAATAGTAGTTCTAACAATGTCCCATTTTTTTATTCCAGTAATTATTCAGAAGTCTCCTTCTTAACTACTGTTCAACTTATCCATCCTTATCAACTAGTGTACCCCTTCCTTTACATGCTGTAGCAAACCACTTCAAGGCACATTTTTTTTATTTCTAGTAATTTCTTTTGTACCTTTTTGGGGACCTTTGTCAATAAAATAATCAGCAATATTAAATTATGGGGATTGTATGTGAGAGTGAAGTCATTGTTGCTAGATAGTTGGCATCAAGAAGTGCGCTTTTTTCTTTCGGTTTTCATTCCCATAATTCCCATTATTTACAGTAGCTACAGTAAATGAACTGTTCTAAAACAAAGCAGTTTGGAGGTTACAAGAGGTTTATCTCCTACAACTCCACTTGCCATCAGATAATTAGTAAGAGATGATAAATGGGTTTCTTGTTCAATAATACCAGAGGACAATAATTTGATAACTGCTCAAAATTGCTCCTCAGGGTTCCCAACAGCTCAGGCTTTGAGGCATGCAATAAGGCACCTGCAAACCAGGATGGCTCTGCAATGGAACTTTGCTGTCCATATCTGATCAAGGATGGGAATCCTTCCAATGTAAAACTGCCATAAAGGCAGAATGTATCACAATATTTAACATCCATAATCATGATCTGTCTATTGGTCTTATAAGTTCTTTTTAAATAAAAATGTACTCAACCCTTTTGCTGGCCCACTAAATGCATCACAACCTTTAAAACATCAGAAATACATGTGTTTTATTAATGCCCTGCTTTGACCCAGTTCTCCATATCATTTCTAAATGGGATACACAGATTTTCCATTTATTACTTGGGAAATCACACCAATTGTATTTAATTAAATATCCGAGCATCAGTTTGTAGAATGTCTCTTCTCTTGTTCAATGTGCAAAGTTGTGGTCCCTGTGCTAAATCTTCCTGTAAAAATGACTTGGAATATTTCATCAGAAAAATCTTTAATTTCTTTTGATTTATTGTTTGGTTTTATAAATAAAAACCCACACGGATATCTGATTTATGATCAAAGGAACCAGCCAGCCATGACGTTCTGCTGAAGAACTAGACACTGTGAATAAAAACAAAGGAGAATTATTTTATTGGATTTTTGGTAATAGATAGCAGATGAGAAGTCACATTTGTAATACCTGTTTTGTTACAAGAAAAACACCCACACATAAGTATTCGTAACGCTTTGACAAATATCAGTGTGATTTCAGAAAATGTTACATGAACAGGTGTATACATACAAATTTACTATTTACCAAAGCCAGATATATTTGTAAGATGTATGAAAGGGGCTGGAGTAAATCTGGTGAAAAATCACTGCTTTATATGTAGAGAAAGAACATATTCCATGATAATCTTTTGCATATTAAATCAGTGCTAAAGTCCCTACTGTGAGCAGTACAAAGCCTACAACATTTATACATTTTTTTTTTGCTTTTAAATTTTGTTTATTAAGACCTTATGGCACCAGCATATTAAGCTGTATAAAATGTCCAGGCAGTACTGTCTAGGTTTCTTTGCTTCTAGTTTCTACAAAATAGGGGTTAAATGGGCCTCAGAAGCAATGGTCAGAAAAGTGAGACATTTTCTCCAACTGTTACTACTTTGGTAGATTTAAAGGAACACTAACACCAAAAAATAAAAGTGTACCAAAGTAATTAAAACATAATGTTTTGTTGCCCTGCGCTGGTAAAAGTGGCGTGTTCACTTCAGAAACCCTAGTATAGTTTATATAAACAAGGCTGCTGTGTAGCCATGGGGGGAGCTATTCACATTGAAATACGGCTAAATGAAACAGGTTACATAGCAGATAAGATCTGTGAAACACCATTGTATTCTACAGAGCATATCTGCTATGTAACCTGTGCCTTTCTCCTGTTTTCCAGCTTGTATGGCTGTCCTGTAGCTACACAGCAGCTTATTTATATAAACTATAGTAGTGTATTTGACACAAACACACAACTTTATCAGTGCAGGGCAACAGTACATTATATTTAATTAATTTAAAACACTTTTATTTTTTTGTGTTACTGTTCTTTAAAAACACACGTAAGGTGACATTAACCGGGAGGGTTGTTAGCCACTTTTCAGCAGACAGGAATGCTGGACTAAGGTTAGCGATTATGTTTACTGGGAGGTGCCACGCACTGGCACCCCTAGTGAATATCACTTTACTTGACTCTCTAGTTGGCCTTCAAAAATCCATATTTCATATTTTTCTGTTTTTAGACAGAATTGGATCTGGTGGGAGAGTAGCCGTAACTTTTGGAAATGGGCACTAATATAGCAAAACTTTCCTTATGTCCTGACATTTTGACTATTAAGCATCCTGACTGCTTAGCTAATGTCAGATGTTTAGGTACCAAATGAGAGTTTAAGGCCACATGTTAATTAGTTTCAATTTAGGTCCCTTTCTAGTCATATTCCAGTCTCTCATTCAGACCTCTGTCTGGTTGCTATCTTAAACAAGACCCTAGCAACCAGATAGCTGCTAAAATTCCAAACTGGAGAGCTGCTGAAAAAGCTAAATAACTGATAAACCACAAATAATAAAATTTGAAAACCATTTGCAAATTGTCTCAGAATATCACTGTCTATATCATCCTAAAAGTTTATTTAAAGGTGAACAACCCCTTAATAGGAGAAGCTATTATAATAAAAAATAAACCACCTTCACATATATTGATTATTCTTTTCTTGTAGTTTTTAAGAAGGAATTATTTGTACAAGCTAAAAATTAGGTTAAGGAAGAACAGCCAATCTCATTTGTGTGCCTGCTTTTCACATTGGTACTAATTATATTCACCCAAGTGCAAATAATTACATTGCAACTGTATTTTATCTATGCAGATTTTGTTCACAGCCATTGATGCTTACATTTAAAAAATTTCTAAACTGGTAGGTGTCTTACCTCTACAACTCCGACCATCCTCCTGTAGAGTACCAGTAACACAACTACAAAGTGGTCCATCTAATCTACTTGTGCAAATCTGTTCACAGCCTCCATTGTCTTCACACCAGTCTAGACCTGGTTAACAGAAGGGAAATGTAGATTTAATACTGTCGGTTTTAGTTAAGAATGAAAATAATTGATATTTTATATTACAGTTTAGATTAGTGTTTTGGAAGCTTTCAGGCTACACTCATTGGATGGCAATACATTCACTAATAAAATCCCATGAAACGAAGTGTATGATTGTTGGTTCATGTATGAAGACTTGCTGATCCTGACCAATATCCTTGTACTGTGGATATGAGTCAGTTCAGGGATTGGGTTGTTTTAAAATCATATTTGCAGATGCACCATATGCTACTATATGATACATTTGCAGATAATAACATGAGCTGCAGCTCCTCTTCATTCCTTGCTGTTCTGTTTGAGCTGTCTGCCTACTACTCACCTGTTCAGCCCACTAACCACCTGTTCAGCCTGCTAACCACCTGTTCAGCCTGCAGGCCAGTCTGTCAGATAGCATACCTTGTCGGCCTGTGTATTTGTCGCCATTATGCTCACTTATAAATAAGTTGAGCCCTGGGTGAACTCCCTGCTCCCAGTACAGTACTTTAGATGTCACTTCTTCATAGAATCTATTTAGATTTTTACTTTTCACATTTTTAATTCTAAAATATCAATCCAAAGATTTTTCTTTTTTCATATCTAAAAATTAACATATAAGAATTGTTCTGCAGCAGAAGTGTTAAAAAAAGAAAGTTATGTTTTCAGACGCAAATATATATATATATATATATAAATATAATTGTAATTTTGGTAGTTCCCATTCTGTAGTGGAGGCCTTGGTGTTATGCATTCAAAGTCTTTGTGAAGAGCTTCTAGCTTAAACCTGTATAGTCAAAAGACTGTGGTTGAAATATTTTTATTTTCTAAACTGGGTTGCTCTAATAGTGGTTGAGGCATTATCAAAAAAGCAGGTTTGCTAGATATTAAGACTGTCAGTTGACCAGGAAATATACCCCCCCCACCATCCCTTTTGACATGAGCTCAATCAGGTGGGCTTATGTAAAATGGGCATTAAAACAATCTGTATGTCCAAAAATAAATATAAAAGTATTTTTTTTACACATACATACATACCTGATTACATAGTCTAAAAGAAAACCATGATAGCATTTCTATGTGCTTGGTGGGTTAGTCCCCCATCTCACTTGGGTGTCAGTGTCATGCAACCCCAGAGAACAACACCCACCCACAGACCAGTCCAGTAATCCATCACTTCACAAAAGAACCAGGTAAAGGAGGGGTTGCATGACACTCTGAGGATATCAGGGATGTCTTTGAAAAAACATTGCTCATCTATTGCATTATCCTTAGGCCCAAATTTGTGGCGAGGCCACAAAGGCCCGGGCCTAGGGCGGCACATATTTAGGGGCGGCATGCTGCCCCGCCGCAAACAAATTTTGTCACTTCGCTCGCATACGGAGCAATGGGGACTGCTCCCCACAGCTCTGTATTGGAGTATAAATGCCTTTGCATGCGCGCTTGCAGTGGCGCGGGGGGGGGGAGAAGAGATGTTCGTGCATGTGCGATTGGTGACATTGTTCGTGCGTTTGCGCATTCACGCGGGTGCCTAGGGGAGCCCAGATTTGAAATCCGGCGCTGATTATCCTCCTGGGAGACTTATTCACAATAATCAATAAATTACATTATTTAAATATGTAATAAATGACTTCTATAAGTTCAAGCAAGCAAAGCTGTAATTCCAATTCAGTAGTATCATGTTATCAGTACTAACGTTTCCTTCGAATTGGGCCAACCGAAATGATTTGCTCCTTTGAATCTTGTGTAAGGTCTGAGGCACTCCTGGAATTCTGTGGACAATTCTGCAAAAGTGAAATCATTGTCGAGACAAGAAAAAAACAGAGCACGGTGCTTATTTTAAGTTTCCCATAAAAAATAAATAGGTTATTCAGTTATGGGTTCAGAACTGAAATATTACATTGAAGTGATTGTTCTTTTGCCAGTCCCTATTTTTTTCCAACCTTATTTTTAGTCTATATGTAGATTAGGGTTGAACATTTATTTGCATATTAGTATTTGATTGTAAGCACAATTGTGCAAAATCTTTTAACAATAAATTGATATTGTCTAGAGCTTTTATCACATGAGAAAGTATTTGGATTGAATTCAGGTACAATTATGTAATAAGTGTCTAAGGGAATCATGGGTTTGGCGTGTGCCTACTATATAGTATATATACTTAGGGGTATATTTATCATGCTGTGTAAAAAGTGGAGTAAAGCATTACTGGTAGTGATGAGCAAATCTGTCCCGTTTCGCAGGGACAGAAAAATTCACGAGACGCATTTGTCGGCCGTGTCTTTTGTGTCATCCACGTCTATAATTTATCGCCCGTGATTTTGACGTGAGTGCGCAACAAATTTTTCCACGGCGAATCTTCACTGAAGTTTCGCGAAACAATTCGCCAATGCCGAAATTCGCTGCGAATCCATGCCTGCCGAAAAAATTTGCCCAGGGCAACCAATCACAGAATGATAAATATACTCACTACGTGATGAGTGACTTTTTTCAGCAGGCATGGATTCACTGTGAATTTCAGCATTTTGCCATTGGTGAATTGTTTTATGAAAAAAAAAAAAATTGCTGCGCATCAAAAAAAAGTTGTGGTTGCAGCAAAATAGCCGCGGTCATGTCGAAATGGGCACGGCCGCATCAAAATGGATGTGACCACGTAAAAGAAAACCCACGTTGCGTGTATTTTTTACCGTTTTGCGAATTTTTCTGCAGTTTTGCGAGTTTTCCAGAAAAGCAAAATAGGACAGATTCGCTCATCACTATAAATACTACATAAATATTTTACTACAAGTAATTAAATGAGATTAATCATTGATGCTGTAGTCAAATTCACTGTATCTATCCAACATATCAGTGGCAGCAGCACTGGACTAAACATGTCTGTAAGTGTTTGTGACAAAGTGCTTGTGAGTGCCTAAAGTTATCAATACAAAGGTAAATACTCACAACTCTGCAGGAATTTTTTTCAGCATCACACAAAGATACAGAACAATGGAGATGAACCTCATCGTAGTCGCCAATAAACTTAAAGACAGTGACATGGAAGCGGCAGGTGAGGGACATCCCATTTTCTTCAATTCCAATGGTGTTGTCTTTGATGTTTGGGCACCTTATAAACAACGATAAAATATCTGTTTTACAGATGAAGTCAAGCAAAATGCAAATATATAACTGATTTGCTTGATATACTTGATTTTGGGTTATTTTAAATAAAGGTTGCAAGGGGCAACTCCTATTGACTTCTACTTGACCTCGACAGCTTTATATAGCAACATTTGTATATCCATTTCCACCCATTAAATTTCATTGGTTTATATTTAAACTGATGCCATTATTTAAGTATTAATTCCAGGGTTGATAAACTTTCCAAAGTTAGTCACTGGGTATTTGCCAGCCAATCACATTTCACCTACAGTATTTACTTTCAATGGTGAAGTGTAAAATGCTGTCAGTCCCACAATTTTTATGCCTGGCCCAAACTTTGCAAAGTTGGTCACCGGGGGACTGCAATTCAAAAATAGGAAAAGTGGGTTGGGCCACAAACAGCCAATCAGATTTCATCCATTGAATTTTATTGGTTTAAATTTTAAATTATTCTAGTGTCATTCTCACACTATTTATGCCATGGTGCCCATTGTTTGTCAGTGGGTGACTTCAACTTAAACTTTGCATAGACAGTCACTGGGTAACTGCAGTTCCAGGTTAGAAAAAGTGGGCGGAGCCACCAACCGCCAATCAGATGTCACTCATTGGCTTTCAGTGGGGAAATTTAAATTGCTGCCATTCAGACACTATTAAAACCAGGGTCCCCAAACTTTGCACAGTGTTTTTTCTATATAACTGTGGTCCAAGGTTAGAAAAAGTGGGTGGAGCCAGCAACAGCCAGATTTCATTCAGTGACCTCACGTTTTTCAAACCAACATGAAGTTTGTTCTCAAACTTCACTTTCTAGTTTACACCTGCTGCCTGAATGATCATCCTCATACATGGCATCAATTTATACTAAGCAAAATATTAAACCTTGTAGAGATTGCTCAGGATCACTTTATTATCAACTATTTACTTCTATTTCACTTACATATAAAATAATATTTAAGGGATTTTACAAACTGTGAAGCCTGGCAGTACCCACCGTCAGATCAATCAAAAATTATTGGAGTAACAGATGACTTAGTACCCATGAACCCATGCTAGGCACTGTACACTATTATTTTATGCCAGGAAGCTTATTGCAATAACATGGATAAGGCCGGAGTGGTAACCCAAACAGATTTAAAAAAAACTCTATTATGTTGTGGGAAAATCATTAAAAACTGCTTTACACTAGAACAGTGGTTCTCGACCTTCCTAATGCCGCGACCCTTTAATACAGTTCCTCGCGTTGTGGTGACCCCCAACCATAAAACTATTCCTAAGATCATCGGAAATATGTGTTTTCTGATGGTCTTAGGCGACCCCTGTGAAAGGGTTGTTTGACCCCCAAAGGGGTCCCGACCCACAGGTTGAGAACCGCTGCACTAGAATAAAGAAGCTCATGCCTTGTCTGTTGATTAGTAGTACTGCTCACCATTTATTATCTTCCAAAATAGTGTTTTTGCCATCCATCCATCTGACCTGTTCTTTATTAATATGTAAATAAATAAAATTTGTGTATTATGAAAAATATCCTTGGATATCCTTTAGTGTACTAACCCTCCTTCAATGATGAAGTAACGCAGCTTGTCATTGCTATCTCGTGATGGTGTTGCATAACATTTGTTCAAAACCAAAATCAGATGGGTGGAATCTGCTCCAACGACAAAAACTCCAACAAATAACACATCTCTAGTGGTAAGCACCACCTCTCCTTGACGGTATGGGTGCTTATATGATGCATTTTTGTATAGTGCCATTTTGGTGGTGAAACTGCCTTCTTGAGTTGGGACTGTGAGGTTAATGACACTGCAAGTAAAAAAAAACATATAATGTTATATTCATAAAAGCTTCTTTATTAAGGTGCAAATACTAGGTACCATTAAGAGGTGCAAAAATCACATGCACCTAAGGGCTTGCAAGGGGAAGCCTACAAGATATGTTTTACACTGTGGGTGCATGTTTCACCTGTCTGAGAACCATTCACAGACACAGGAACATTTCAGGGAAACTTCATGTTTGTTCCTCCCTATGTAGATAATTAAATTAGACATGTAAAGATAATCCCCCTGCATAATGTACTCCCACTTACAACACAATCTCATAATGCTAATCTTATTACCTACCTCACTAAGACCAAATCATTGAGTAGCTTCAAGTTCCCTGTTTGTCTCTTTAACTATTACTTTGTGAGTTAAAATTCCTCAAGAATCCATAGAAGATCAAATGTGTCTTTTATAATTTTAAATGAAAGCAAACACTCCTATCTTTAGTATTCAGTACCAAATGGGGTTACTTTATAGACTGAAAGGGGTACTAATTTTGGATTCTGAGTTCATAACAGTTACAGCTGTAAGGGGGTGGGAATAATAGAAAGCACAGAATTGTATTGCATTGGTCTTATTTACCTAAACAATTTCCTACTGCAGGTTGTTTTATAAGGCTCCGAAGCATTTATATCGCAATGTCACCCACTGTAACTTGCTGCACTACCATCCTCCTATTTGTGTCTGAAAGTTACCATAACATTTAGATTGTAAGCTCTATGGGGCAGGGACATCCATTCTCTTGTCTATATAATTCCTAACTGTACCTTGTAATTATTTGTATTTTTTATCATGCATTGTATTTATCTATTATTGAAATAACCGCCTGTTTGTTGTATTAATGTCCTGTTCTACTGTACAGAGCTGTGTACATAAGTAGCGCCATATAAAGATATACATACATTCATTAAATTGTGGAAGCAGAAGTGTAGCCCTTTAATGTTACATGATAGCAACGATGAGAAAAGTAGCAGTAGTTTTCATCACTGCCCACTCACGACCCAGCCTGAATATAAGTTAGGGTCAGTTTGGATGCTTTCCAACATACTTCTGGAAGAGCAGCTTCAGTGTCATTTAGAGGTAGATTTTTCTTAATCAATTATTTGCTGTCTTGAAAATATGAAACTTTGGCTGTGAGACTTTGGCAATGTGTCCATAAGCTTGTCATTTTGAAACTAAAGATATTGCTTGATGAATGTTGTCACCCAGACTGGGGCTTCAACCAGACATGTTTCATGGTTTTTCCCCTGAAACTGGAACTAAAATAAGCTTTTCTCATCAAATTGAATCTGGCATTATATTTTGGGTATTGTTCCTTGAAAATGTAAGTAGTAAGGACATTAATAATGTAAATCCCAAATAGGAACAATGCAAGTTTTTTTTATATATTAATAATGATGAACTTAATCATCGCATTTATAATAAAAAGAGAGAAACCCAAAATTAATATAGTTGGACTTATGTTTCACAAGAAACATCTGTATTTTATGGGTTTAGTTCTTCCCCTTGGGGAAGAATGGAGCCTAGCTATTTCATTTATTTATTTATTTTTTACCTGATAGGAGGTATGCAGTCAAAAAAGGACTGACATTTTCTTTGCGCATTTGTAGCTTTTTGAGTTGCTGAGCATTTATCCTGGCCCCAGTGTCATAGCAAGAGCAGATTTAATAGGTGGTAGATTTTAGGAAATGAAAAAAAAAAAACCGTTAAGGAGAATTTATTTTCACATTTTAGACAATGTGAAAACAATTTAGTTCCTATGGGTTTTTTTTTTCTCAAAAGATTCCTTAGTGCTGGACTCCTTTTCTGCTGCACTAAAAGCTCAGACTCCCACCACTTCCAATTATTATGAGAAATCACAAATAATTCTGCCAGTCGCTTCTAAAGGTCAGAGAAGGTTACAGCTAGAGAAAAGTTGTTAAGAGAAAAACAGAAAATGAAATGACTCGCACTTGTTACAGTGTATGGAAAATAAATAGAAGCTTATCTCTCATAGCCGTGTCCTTTTAAACATTGTACAGACATTTGGATTGCCCATGGGTTCCCTGCTAATAGTCAAAAACCTGTGTGCCAAATGAAGAACATTAACGTACTGTGTAGGACATGATTTTAAACTCTTGGTGCAGATCAGATTAACAAAAATCCATCAAGCATACTCTTGATTGACTCAATGTAGATCGTGGCTTTTATCTGTAGTTTAAAGAATTACTAAATTGTTTCTCTTAATGTTTTGTAATATGACACAAGCATGACTGAATATACAATACACAGAAATTATACTGCACCTTATAGAGAAGCTGCCAAACGTCAGAGCAAAATCACTGCTTTACTTTAAGTGCTATTAATCTGGTCATGGAATTTGCATTGATTAGTCTGTTATTTGTATTGGCTGCATTTACAGGCCAGTTATATGAATTAAGGGAGCCTTGCAACTATAAAAACTGGCCCCAGGTTATGTGATCATGAGCACAACCTCAGTTTGACTGAATTAAGGGACAGAATATATTACAATTATTATATATATAGATTGTAAGCTCTACGGGGCAGGGACCTCCTTCCTCTTGTGTCCTCGATTCTTAACTTATTGCTGCTGTATTTATCTGTATTTATTGTTATATTTTGTATTTATCTATTATCTTATTAACACCCTGTTTGTATTAATGTATTCTACTGTACAGCGCTGCGTACATAAGTAGCACTTTATAAATAAAGATATACATACATACATACAATTATTATTGCATACAAAGACATTTTTAGAACAGGGATCCCCAAACTTTTTTACTCATGAGCCACACTCAGATGTAAAAATGTTGGTAAACCACACGAGCATGAAAAAATCTTCCTTAGGAATGACAAATAAGGGATGTAATTGGCTATTTAGTAGTCACATGTGGACTGCTGGCCTGCAGGAGGATCTGCATGAGTAAATCTGTGTTTCTGTGCTTCCAAAACTTGCCTCCAAGCCAGAACTACTTTGAGGTCACTGGGGGGCAACACAGTGCTCACAAGCCATTGGTTGGGGAACACTGCTTTAGAGCCTTTGAGCAGCTTGGGGCAATAATAATCCCTTTCAGGTCCACAACTGGTGGCTTAGATAATCAGTGAATTTAACAGCTGCACTTTGGGCATATTTATCAAAATGTCAGTTAATTTTATTTTTTCTCATCAAATAATGCTCTCCAAATTATTGCCAAAAAAATTCTCAGATTCTGCATTTAACAGCTGATGCACACATGTTTCACAATTACAAAAATGCTCATAAATATTTTTTTTATATCAATGGTAAAAAAAAATGGTAAAAACAAAAATCTAAATCTGAGAATTCTTGATTAGTTTCATTGAAAAAAAAAAAAAAAAGCTGATCTGCATGATAACTTCTCTGCCAAGACTGGCCAAATGCAGCTCCATAATTATCACTTCCTCTGTCTACTTTCAAGCAGAGTTTTTTAAGAACAGTATTCCTTTTAATCCTTGTAAAGTCACAACCTCATCTTTACTTGTCATTTAACTGCTGCTTTATGAGCCATTTGTTTGTTTACTCTGTCAGGGGAAGTTGTCACCTAAGCACAGCGGTCCAATCACGTTAGACAATTATTGCCAAGTTACATATACATCTGCTATGCTATGTTACAATAAAGGGACAGTGATGGCAATATAATGTTGCCAACTGCTGAGGAAACTAGTAGATTTAAAATAAACTGAAAAGTGCACGGTAAATCTGTAGAAAAAGCATGAATGCCTAGAAAAGAATAGAAAAGAAGAAGCAGCTGTAGCTGAGTATTGTTAATGTTGTAGAATATCCTGACGTCACAAAGGAAGACTTATTTATAATAATGTAAAAAATTAAATCTATACTGTGGTTTAAAAAATAATATTAATAATAATAATCAAATATGGAGAAGAAGAAAAAAATAATAACCACCTTGAAGGATATAATTGATTTTAAGAAAATGTATTTACCTGAGCATTGGCCTTATAACAGAATCTAAAGAGATTTTAATATCAAGTTCATATGCACAGGAGAACTCCACATTGATGGTTCGATCCCTTGTAATTATGTTTCCTGTGTTGTTTGCACTCTCTATCCAAACTGTGTTCTTGTACATGATGTGAGTACCATTAGACTGCAAGATGGAAAAGATTCAATTGAAACAGATAAAGGCATAATTCTACAACTGTAAACAAACAGTTAATAGGTAGCCAATAATGCTATGCCCAGGAAGTCTGAGAAACTTCCTGCACAAGTCTGGGCTGACTTTCTGGAAAATGGCTAATGCTTGACTGTTACCAATGTTAGCAAAAGATGCTCTTGGCATAGTCAGCACTAGTATGACAATCTGCTATTTCAAACCAACAAGACTTCTAAGCAGAAATTAAGTGGTTTTATTAGAACCTTGTAACTTCAAATGAGTTTTGTCAACTCTAGGAATAAATAATATAAAATATTTGTTGAACACAAAACTTTTTATCTGAAAGCTCTTTGAGTGAATATAAATAACCAAAGTGGGGTAAAACTGGAGCTAATAGAATAGAAAGTGATCATGTGTACCTGTACAATGTTTCCACAGTTCCCTTTTGTATTATTTATCTGAAAAGATATAAAATCTTCTCCTTCTATCCCAGGACAGTGTCTGTCATTAATTCGAACACCTTCTCTTTCGAACCCAAGCTGGAATAGCTTACACTTTGATATTGACACTTCCATCTGGGCAGCCTTACAGGTCACTTCCGCATCAATGATATCATGAGTGTCTATGATGACATAATAAATTATTGTATTTTATTATAATTTTTTTCAACCACAAAGATAATGTGCAAGTACTGGAGGTACCACTAGTAATAACATGGTTTATTATTTGTACTTCTAAAAGAAGTTCATTCATTTAGACAATGTGGTCATTCCAATAAGTCTAATATCCTACTACTAAAATGACAAATATAAATAAGTGATCCAATATATATGCACATTTGCAATGACTGTCCCTACCATTTCCATAAGCAGGAGGGTCCATGCATCCACACAACTCTCCTCCATTGTCCACTTCACAGCTTCTGTTGGGACAGTCGGCACCAACACAGGGATCTTCAATCACTCCTGCTAAAGATGAGAAAAAAAAACAATACACTGACATTAGGACATATGTTTTGTTGTTTCTGTGAACACTGTATACAGATTGGGGGCTTTTTTCTTTTAAAGATAAAAACATTTGTGCTATTCTGCAACAATGATTGGGTGTTACAATTACTGTGCTCAGAGCATGCTGTCTTGATAGACCCTTAAAACAACATTGCAATACATTAATAAAATCTGGCCTAAGGTTAAAGCAGAGCCATCTGTTGTAACAACTTTTAGGAGAGCAAATCTGCCCCATATATTAGCAATCCCCTCCCACTGCCTAGGTCCATTGCTCCAAAGAGGCTGAAAGACCTGGAGGTACCTGGGATAGTAGCGTGGCTTCCTGTGCCAATATACTGGTTGCATTCCTTATAGGAGGTTTCATTGGGTGGAGCTAAGGTTGGGATATAGTCTTCCTGAAATTTTCTATGTCTATGTTTATAACCGGACACTTTTATATAAACAGGATTTGTAAACTTTGGGTTTTTTGCAGCTAATCTTTCTTTGTTGAAGGTGATTAA
This sequence comes from Xenopus tropicalis, assembly GCF_000004195.4. Classification (NCBI taxonomy): domain Eukaryota; kingdom Metazoa; phylum Chordata; class Amphibia; order Anura; family Pipidae; genus Xenopus; species Xenopus tropicalis. Next base: position 78,290,963 of record NC_030683.2, read on the forward strand.
TAAAAACACTAAAGACCACTTTACAAAGAGATAGCACAGAGCTCAACCTTACAGCAATTTTCTTTTTCAATCCACTCAGTGCTGAGAATACCAAAGGACCTGCAAGCCTCTCCGTAGGCAGCCAGCGATCCACACAGTTGGTGCTTTCTATTGTTATAACATCCATCTAGGAAACATGATTCGTAGAAAGGAACAGGATCCAGAAGGCCATAACATGGCTGGAAAAATCCCTTCATGTCAGTCAGTTTGAGGCAGTAGCCATCGCTCTGCAGTGCCTGGATTTGTACATTGTCACATTTTGCTGCATACTGGGAGTACTGTAGTTCATTACAGCTGTAAAGATAGTAGTTAAGAAGTCAATACATGTAAATATTTACCTTTTTGTCACTTCTGTTAGAAAAACTAACTGATTGGCACTGTATAAATGTGTTGTGTATTTAAGAAAAAAAGAAATGTAATTCATTGCTTACTGGCAAGTAGGGTACAATTCATTTATATCATACCACCAAAAAGAAGCAGTTACTAATTTCAAGCTAAGGGAATTATGTAAAAAAAAAAATCTTAAAGCGTATGTTTACCTTTAAAACACTTTAATAATATAAACATACTTTCCCATTTAAATATTTACAATTTGTAGCCATTAACAAAAATGAACCCTCCATAAGAAACCTGGCCTCATGGTTGCTAGTGGAAATGCCCCAATGCATGTCATTGATTTGATTGGCTATCATGATTTAGCCAATCAGATCAGGAATATGCAAATGACGGAAGCATGCGCAGTAAAGACTGATGTCTGCACTTCCAGGTTGAACTTGCAATTTCGCAAATCTACACACAGGATGTTTCACAGCCTGGGTGTCGGTGATCCCTCTGCCTTGGACAGAAAGCTGATTGCTAATGATCTTATAAGTGCATTTTTGTTAATACAAACTAATTGTAAATATTATTTAAAATATGTTTATTTCTTGTTTTAAAGCTGAACCTCCCCTTTAAATTTCCCCACATCTAGCAACTCATATGAACCAATTAGATGTTTGTTTTCAAACAGCTGACTAGTAACCACATTATATATATATATATATATATATATATATATATATATATATATATATATATATATATATATTATAATTAAAGACCTGCATCTTTGGTCTGGGTGATTCAATCACTTGTCACTGAATCTAATCAAACCACATGGGAAGGGCTCAAGTTCTCCTTCTGCCCAGGGTAATTAATTTCTGAACTAGCTCAGATTAAATATATATTGGAAATTACATTGTTTTGGGCTTGTACTTGAGGAATATGGCGAAATTTAAACTATGTGCAGTACTGAGGTACCGAGGTATATGATACAGAAATTAATAAGCCAGTGTTAACAAGCCATAGTTATATCATTAAACGAATGCTACTGCTCAGAAAAGATGATTTCTAGGAAAGGCTTTCCCCCAGTATACAGAATTATTGAGTAAAACTAAGCAGTTTTTAGACACAGTCGCAAAATAAAAAGAAAGGTTGACAGCAAGCCTTTCATTTCTCAGTGCTACATCCCAAACCAATCTGAATAATAATCTGCCTCTTAATTTCTATACACAGAGCTACTGAATCTATCACGGAACATTCAAAGTAATGTTCTTCACAGCAATATTCTGTTAAAAATGTGAATTATTCATACACTTAGCAAAGCACTTAAGCAGCTTTTTAGCCCGGTTTATTGTTAATATCTTTAATAGGACATGAACATCAAAACAAATTGCTTTTATTTATGTCACAAATGCTTTTGGAAAACTGAATAAAGCAGTATCATATTCCAAAAAGCAAAATGGTTTTCATGCATTAAACATTAATAATGACTGCTCCTGTTTTCATGCAAAAAAACAAAAAATCCCAACTCCTGTTTGTTAATGATACAGTCTTTATCCGTTCACTTCCCTTGCAAACACAGCAGGCTAGTCATGTATTATACAGAGAGCAACTATCATAGCACAATCAATAATTCTCTATGTATAAGAGCTTGACATTTTATTGCTTACTATATAATAGCAAGGCAAAGTCATACTAAGATTAAAGGTGATATAAACTCTCAATGGTAAACACGATCAGTGTGCTCTCCTGAGCATGTTCGAAATGTATTATTTTTGTTCTGTGACAGATCTTTTGGCAGGTGCTCCAGGGATTTCCCTTCATGATAAATTTACTTATTTTATTTTATTTATTTTTCTTAAACAAGCCTCAAAGTATTCAGCCTGTTTTAATTTTGAGATAGGAGCCGTCACAAAAAGTTATGAATAATGTAAAACACAACTCACTGTAGTGCTGACATCCCAAAAGTCTGTTTGGGTGGAAAAATAAAAGGAGAATCATAAAATTTTTTTCAACATTTGCATTTATTCATCTGAATAAATATATTGATTGTACGTAGCTGTAAGTGCTAGAGCCAATGGCATTAGGGTAAAATGACATATTACAGGTATAAGGCCTTTCAAGCAAGGTGCTAAATAGCCTGTTTATGGTTAGGATGTAGATACTGCCCAGCATCAAATGTATTTGTTTGTTAGTAACAGATGGACTTGTGCTACATCTTCCTTTGAGATCTGCGCAATAGTACTATAAAAAACAGTTTTTATAAATGTACTGTAAAAATCAGAATATTATGACTGCATAACATTAATATTTTATCTGCAATCTAATTAACACCATGACAGCCCTGCAAACCACAGTGGGCTGTGTTCTCACCTTTTTTGCATGCCATTGGTTTTCCAGCTTTGAGCTAACACAACACTGCTCACCACAGGCTTGCCTCTTAGAGTCACATAATCATCTGTTAAATCACCATTAAAATTCCCACAAAGGCCACAGACTTTATTTTGGAGCCGTTCACTGATGCTGATTTTAATCACATTGAATCCATTATAGTAAATCTGAATGTCAGGGCTTGTGTCAATCACCAAAAACCCTTCCATGCTGTATATTTTAGTTGAGAGCCCTGTGACAAATGGGACAGTCACCTGTGTTCCATTTACCTGTAGTACAAATAAAATAATAGTTAAAAAAAGAAATCGGAACAGCAAAATACTAAATATGTAAAGATGCTTTGGTTTAATATAATGGTCTGTTTATTAATATACATTGGAATACAAACAGCTGTGGAAGCTCATATGCAAATATCCATGTAATTCTTCAAAATATACAAATGATTTTAGAGCAAATGTACATAATTACATATAGGAATATGTAAATAAATACATCTGTTACCATATTATGCAATTTCTTCCCATACATTTTAATAAATATTTTTTCTGATTGCAAATCAAGGTACATTGGCAGACAGATTGGTACATTAAATTACTAAAAGGCACATCATTTAAAGTGATGAAGCCTATACATAATTCTCTATTTGCCTAGATTGCCAGACTTGGCAGGGGACAGCCAAGAGAGAAGCACTAGTTTTATTTCCAAAGACTAACAGTGACATTATTTCTGGCAGGAAAGGAGACTTTTTTTGCCAAACATAGTTGGGATGATGGCTACGCTCACTGCATGAGTATGAATTCTGGATTTTTTAGCAGAAGATATACATGTACATACTTTTTTATAAATACTGAACCGTAACATAATGTGTTTACATCATATGGTTTCATTATTGGGCCTAAAAATGTATATTTATATTATATTTATTATTTATATGTAGTGCCCTATCTGTAGCTTTTATATTAAGGGGTTTATTTCAAATAATTACCTTCACCGTGTTTCTGTCATTGATGAGAATTTGCTCTTCATTAATATAGAAGTAAACAGGTGAGATGACAGTCTGGTTAGGGGATGACCACTTATCGAAATTAATAATCAGCTGGAAGGAAATATCTGGCAATTTCTGGCAGATGGTGGACAAGACAAAAGCACAGTTGGCAGGGAAGCGGAGGAAGGCCCCATCAAATGTTCGGAAGACCCCGCCTCCAGCAGCAATGCAGTACGAGCTTTTTTTGGTAAAGCAACCCCTCACTCCATTCCTGAGTGCACATTCTTCATCTGACTTGCAGTGCCTGGGGTCACACTGGATAAGATTCCTGCCAAAGCATCGACAACGCCTGGTACAGTCACTGTTCCAAAACAGCTGCTTTGGCTAAGGACACAAGAGTAAAGCAATTAGACTGATGAGCTACTAGATGAAACATCAAATATATACTGTATATACATGAAATGTGTGTTTTGGCTTTTTCATTTATTTTCTAAACAGTCTAAACAAAAATATACAAAACCAAGGTGTTAGAATCCCTAGTGAATAATGTACCCCTGTTGTAAAATATAAGCATATTATAAGTCTTCAAGGAGTTCCATAACCATATCAAAGCACAAGGTCATGGAACTCCAAGGTCACTTCTAATATTCTCATATGTTCCATAAGGTGTACTTCATATATTATAACATATACGTTTCTATGAGCCACGTGACAGAAATAACATAACTAAGCGCTGATTATAGCTAATGACACCCACAAGCACAGTTAATAAGATTATAGTTTATAAAATATTCACGGCTTTTGTGTATTATAACCAGTATAAACTCAGTATTGCACTTCATTGCAATATAGATAATATTTTAGTAATAAATAGTAATAATGTATAAAAATGTTAAATACTTAAAATGCTCTTATTCTAGATACAGGACCAGTTAATTCTCAGCATTATGAATTTGAATTTTAGCCCGCACCTAAAGATCTAGCTTCTTTTTCTTTAACAAACTTCAGTATTGAACACAATAAATATCTAATTTTCAGTAAATGAATTACAATATGTCATTGGTTACTACAGAGATGGTTTTCCCTGCCATTCTCCCTGGTTCTCTCTTTAGTATTTTGTCACTTTCCATCATTATTTGTATCTGTCAGTATTATTTGCCTTCAGTTCTCTTGTTGCTCTGTGCACATGACATATCCTGTGTGCCTTCCTAGTAGTGTTGTCTTCCAGGTCTGCAAAACTCTAGATTGTAAGATAAGTTGTAGCCACCCTTGCCTCATAGTATTTGCCATCAGCATAACAGCCACAGTTGTGAGGTAGAATGCAGCTCTTTCCATTCAGGACATATCCCGGGTCACACTGGCAGCCCTCCACGCAGTAATGATTGCAGTCACTTTTTAGTCTGATGGCAGCACAGCGGGGCTGGCACACACTAACACAGCTCTCATAATGGCTATAGGCAGGACATGTGATATCTACAAGTTACATAGACAAGGAAGGTTAGAGAAAGTCCATATCAAAATTCTGTTCCGGGTTCTGTTTCACATGTCCGTTATATTAAGCTTTCTCACCTAATATTAGAAAATATATCTTACCAGTGCCCTAGCATTTCAACCAGCATTCAAACATTCTACACATAACACATAATTGATAACTGATACAGGAATGGAACAACCATCTATCTGTTGTTTATGTAGTTGAACAACATTTAGTCGTTAACTCAGTTTTTCCTCTAAATCTAGAACAAGTTGTGCATCAAATTATTTTATCAGTTTCTAAATGTATTATAGAAGATCATTGAACGTTACTGTTCAATAAACAGGTATGGGACCTGTTATCCAGAATGCTCGGGACCTGGGGTTTTCTGGATCAGAAGTGTTTCCATAATTAAATCTATTAAAAGATAATTTAAACATTAATTAACCCAATAGGGTTATTTTGCCTCCAATAAGGATTAATTATATCTTAGTTGGGATCAAGTACAAGGTTCTGTTTTATTACTACAAAGAATTTTTTTTTTTTTTAAATGTGATTATTTGATTAAAATGGAGTCTAAGGGAGATGGCATCTCATAATTCTGAGCTTTCTGGATAAAGGGTTTCTGGATAATGGATTCTGTACTGTATAGATTCATTTTCTGAATGTATTTACATGTTATTCACTACTGTACGTATTTGTGAACTTTTTCTTTTAATGGATATTTTAATTGTAGTAAGAGGCTACCCAAATTAAAAATCCAAAAACCAAATGTATTTAAATCCACTGTAAATAGTTTATTAAACCCACTCCCCTCCCCACAAAACACTTAACAAGCACTTGTGCCCAAGGGAATGCTGAACTCTGGCCCAGGGGCAAGGACCTGTGCCTTCTGACACTCCTTCACTTAGGGGGTGGGTAGGGGGACACCTACATGCAGGTGGGGGATGCCTATGATACAATCAGCGCTGTATTCCTTAGGGACACAGCAGGTCACTGCACTTTGAAATAGAGGTCACATACCAGCGGCCATTCCTAGAGCAGAACTTAGTGTACAAAATGATATAAATATCCACTTGTACTACAGACTGACTGGCTGTCATTCTTTATCTAGTTATACTTATCACTACTAACAGTAACTCTTTATAATTAGACCAAAGATTTTAGTAATGTTCTTTGTACTTGACCCCATTTTACTTTAATGCTTTAATGGACTTAGAGGTCCATTCGGATTTTCATGCTTTTTAGATTCAGTCATTTATTCTGAATTGAAAAAGCACAAAGAAAAAAACATGTGGAAAACCACAAAAAACACACCTTTTGACAATAAAACCAATGACAGCATAAAAAACCTGCAATTCTCTAAAACTATGAAGCAAAGATCTTCCAGTTGTAAAAGGGACATCTGCCATTGACTTGTATGTACAAGGTTTGTGACAGGTTTTAGATTAGTATTTTTGCCTTCAGGTTTGTCATGGTTTTGTCACATAATAAATCATGAAAAAGTGTGTTTTTTTCCATGACAAAAACATGAATTGTGAAGAAAAAAATTGAGCATTAGTAAATGCCCTCCTAAAACTATAGAGATCCAAATAACAGAAAGATCCTGGAAAACTCCAGGTCCCAAGCATTTTGGAAAACATGTCTTGTTATCTTAAATATCTTCAATTGTTCAAGGATAAATATTAAATATATATTCCAAGTGAAATCATTAAGCACTTACTTTAACTGATGACATCAATGATCATTGATAAATATATATTTTACAGATTATTCGCGTCATCTTTCTTAATAAGATGTAGTTGTGGTATTAATAGCTTTCTACCATCCATTCTTATTTTTTTTTTTATTTGCAATAAGCCTTTTTTATTGTTACGTATACTGTTGACTTACAGCAGGATGTGTAGTTTCTCCAGCCTGTGACAGCAATTCCTTGGGTTTGACAGGTGCTTGCGTAATTCTGTAGCCAGCTACAGGCAGTCTGCACAGCACCTCCATCAATACATGAGTCAAACAAACAGTTCTTAAAAAAGAAACTTGGGTTAACTTTACTATGGCACTTGGCAAATACACTGTTTCTGTTAGGAATGAAGCTGCAGAGCTGCTGTGCTTTCCACAAACCGTCAACCTTGGTACATGTCGGGCACCTGTCTCCACATCCAACTTGGCAAAAAGTATCTCTCTTTACCCAGCTTTGGCCAAACTCATTGACATTTGTGCTGACGAAGCCATTGGAGGTCTGTAAGTCATCTTCTATGTTGCCATTGTACCTGCCACAGAGGCCGTATGTGCTGTTTTGCATGGCTCGTGGGATGGTCACAGACAAGAATGTCTTCCAGTCATACACCACTTTCAGCCCAAATTCTGTTTCTACAACAATGTGGAAGCCAAAGGCAAAAATATTCACCTTACCGTGACCCAGCCTTAATGGCAAGTACAGTCGTTCATTGTTTACCTAATATAAAGAGATTAAGAAAAAAAAGCAAATATTAATTTTATCTTTTAATATATTAAAATTATTCATCAGTATATGAACCTAATTTAATAGCACACTGCAACAATCATGGTTATCAGGCAATCATGGATAATTTTGTGATTGAATAACAATTGCAGAGGAAGATCGAATAGAAAAAGGCAGGAAAGTTGCTTTCTAAAAAGAAATACAAGTATGGGACCAGTTATCCATAATTATCAGAAGCAAGGGTAAGGGTTCTCTCCATAATTTGGATCGCTATGCATTATATCTGCTGAAAATAATCTAATCATCAAATAAACACAATAGGATTGTTTTGCCTCCAATAAGGATTAATTATCTCTTAGTTAGAATCAAGTATAAGATACTGCTTTCATATTCTAAAGAAAAAGGAAATCTATGGGAAATGGCCTTCTAGTAATTTGGAGCTTACTGGATAATGGGTTTTTGGATAACGGATCCTATACCTGTCAAAGATATATTCGAACACAAAAGTCATTGGCATTACTATTACCAGTCTTCCACACACTACAGAGCAAACTGTTACTCAGAAAAGTGCTCCCTTCTGATATAGAAATTAACCCCTATCAAAAATGGCTATTTATTCCTTTCTCTGACTAACTTATGTTTCTTAAATCTGTTGGCAAACCAGCCCCCAAGAACACAGAACAAATATGCTTCAATTCTCTTCTCAAATCTCAAACTTCTTCCTTCAACACCAATCCAGTTCAAAAGACAAGAACCCACAGAGTACCATGGTAGTATCACACAACTACAAAATCATTATGATTGTCCAAGTATATAAGGGAACCAGGAAACAACTAACCTGTAGCTACTATACATATGTAGATATACATATATACATGCCATAGTAATACTCGACAATCATTCTTTGGTGGAACCGTGCTATAAAGTTTGAACTGAAGAACCTTCTTAGTATAAATACAAATCCCCTTCAACACAAGATTAAAACAATAAATAAACAGATGTGCAGTGCCATTGGCATAAACATTCCTCACCAGGACTGTGTGCTTATATGCCCGATAGATGATAATGTTGTAATTATAAACTTCCACTTCTACTTGCTTCACCCATAATGCCAGTGATGGGTCTCTGTCTTCATTCTTAGCAGTGACTGTGAATTTTGGATAGACATCTGCCTTAAAGTTAGAAGCAGTAGTACATAGAATTAGGGAGCAGCTGCTTTGGAAATCAAATGGCAATCCATCAAATGTAAGGTAGTGGCCATATCCAGAAACAATGCATGATGCATCTGTTCGTGGCTGACAAAAGTATAATCCATTGTCCTCCATACAGTATTCATCCTCCTTACAAGGAGTACTTTCACAGTAAATACTGTTGTCTGATCCATTACAGTAGCAAAATGACTTACAGTCTAGGTCCGCCCAAAAAGTGGCATTGGTGGAAACTTGGTGGCCTTCATAACTGCAACCACATTCACTCTTTGGAACACAGTAACTGCCTCGCAAGGCGAATCCTTCATCACACTGGCATCCTTCTGTACAGCTATCTGAGCATACTGGTCCTGAGGCAAGAGTGTCACAAGTTTCAGTGCAGGTTATGCATTCATCAAAGTGGCTGTTTTCAGGGCACACGAGAGCTGAAGGAGTGTAATAAATCAAGTAAGTGGAAGGAAAATTACAGTACATTTTTTAATCAAGTTTTTTTTAAACATCCAGTTCCTAAGGGGAAATATTATATATGTGTGAATCAAGCTCCTAATTTAAAATGTAAATTGTATCCTAGAATTTGGATTAAAATAATGGAAGGTTATACAGTATTAAAACAGCAAGCAAAACTCAGTATTTGTACGTTTCATCTTCATTTATCTGTTCATTTATACTTTTTGGCATGCTCTACATATTAATACATATGATTTTAAAGTATCCAAACACTGTTAAGATTTAATAATCCCAACAGTGAAATTCTTTCTTCACACACATATATGTGTATTTCTAAGAACAATTTTTGTTTTACATTTTGCTTTAAAGGAGAAGGAAAGTCATTTTGGTATTTTACTGCCAATAGATTTGCCACATTAGAGCCACCTAGAACAATATATTTATACTGCAGAGCATTACCACACCTGAGTAAAGAGCCCTAGAAGCTTTCTTTGTTTGTTTAAGATAACAGCTGCCATTTTAAATAGGTTCCTGCTCCAGCTCTAGCCCTTATAGCTCAGATCCCACATTTCTAAGGGTGGGGGGAGTGAGTTATTTGCATTCTTATGGGAGGGGGGAGTAGGAGAGGGGAGAGAGGAGAGAACTGTGCAGATGCTGGCCACGGGAATTAAGGTTGTGTTTTACCATCTGGCAGTCTGACAGGAAAGTCTTAGTTGCATATGACAGACCCATGTTACCTGTCTGAATGTGTAATGCCAATAGCACTTGGTTTGGTGAAGGAGAAATACTGATTTAGGTCTATTTTCTATGGTTTGACAAGAACCCCTGGTATTGCACCTTATGGCATTTGTGAATAGGTTAGTTAAGGTGAAAAGTGGAAAAACATGACTGGCCTTCTCAGAGCCCTGATCTTAACCAAAGTGAACACCTGTGCCATAAATTGGAATGCAGACGGGGAACCAGGCCTGATCACCCAGCATCAGAGTCCAACCTTACTAATGCTTTTGTAGTTGAATGGAAACAGATCCCAACAGCAACTTTTAATGTCTATTGGAAAACATTTCCAGAAGAGTAGAGGTTGTAGCAGCAAAGAGAGGACCAATGTCATAGGGATACCCTTATTTTCAGAAAAATACGAGAGGCGGAAGCCCAATTACTTTTGGCCATTTAGTGCAAGTACAACTTCTTACAACCACACAAGCATCCAACAACAATAAAAAGACTGCTGGACAAGGCCCTGTTACATCATTATGATGTAATGTTTATTTATTTTTTAACTCAAACAGATATAATTTCACATATTTAAAAATGTCATTCTAAATTCATTGTCATTCTAGGAAATATATGGGATGCTAGCAAGGTAGTCAGGGCAATGCTACTAATTGCTTTATCCACCCCATGTTGAATTGTGTGAGCTACCTATTTACCCCTTATTTGACATTTAGGTAATGAGTCAGGGTGGGATTCACTACCACTTAGAATTGGGTTGAGGGTCCTTTACCAGTAGCCAACCCTGTAGAAAAGAAAATAGTTATTTTTTTACCTGTTAGGGATCCTCCAGAACAGTCACCCAAAGGCCTTGGTTAGCAATTAAATGAAAGGGGACAATTAATTAATAATATACCTTATCCCAAGCTATTTAAGAATTAAATATACAATTTGAACAACCTTGAAGGATAGGTCTTTTTCATGTACAGGTATGGGATGCCTTATCCGGAAATCTGTTATCCAGAAAGTTCCAAATTACAGAAAGACCATCTCTCATAGACTCCATTATAAGCAAATAATTATAATTTTTTTTAAATGATTTCCTTTTTCTCTGTAATAATAAAACAGTACCTTGTACTTGATCCCAACTAAGATATAATTACCCCTTATTGGAGGCAAAACAGTCCTATTGGGTTTATTCAATATTTAAATGATTTTTAACAAACTTAATTTATGGAGATCCAAATTACGGAAAGATCCCTTATCCAGAAAACACCTGGTCCCGAGCATTCTGGATAACAGGTCCCATACCTGTAGTAATTAGATATAAATGAATGAGGCAGGAGCTTCTGCACCTGCTTATATAGAAGGTAGTATCCAATAATCAGAATAATGCATACGCCCGCAAAAAGCCGCCTACATGGTAGACCAACAAGCTATTATATTATTATTCATAAAAATAATATAAGTACAAATAATCAGGATACTAATCTTTTTTTATTGCTAACCAATGTCCTTAATTTTTTAGGGCAAAGGGTGTCTTTGGACCAACCTTTGCCCCAGAGTTGCAAGTAGAGATTGAAATAGGTTAGTAATGTATTTCAAGACACATTTTTAACTACACTAGCTATAATGAGTCAACCTTTTTCTCAGCCTTCACCTTTTTGAACCCTAAATAACTATATTATATACCATTTTGAGGGAGATATACAGTTTAAATACTGCTCAGTATATGTGTATGCATTTATATATAGTCCATAGATCCCATAGCTACAACTCCATATGGAGTATGCTCAGAGCATACAAAGCCAATAATAATGGTATTACACCAAGTGTCCCAGTTGAGCTCATTACTACTAGATGCAACAGGAGATGGTTACAGCATATGTATACAGTCTGGGGTACAATACATTTTGTTTCCCAGGCTGTGTACATAACCTGTAATTTTGGATTTTATACTGTGCACATAAACAATAATCATATCCTGTTGTATATAGAGTTAGTACTGAACTGTTCAACCACTGGGTACTTGGTACAGTGCACTTACTATCATGTACATAAACTGCAAAATGTTTAATGAGTTTGAATGTTTATGCAAACAGTTTTTTATCTTAAGAGTTTTTTCCAACATCAAACAATGTAACATTTGAATAATAATTTTTAGTGCTTCTACATAAAAATATCAGAAATAACTAAATTTCACTTTAGGATTTGTCATGCTGCAAAAAGCACAGAACACAATCTTAATCATACTTGGTATATCCAAGAACTGCACCCAATATTCCTACTTCAGCAAACCTGAAAAGAAAGAGTGAACAAGCAACATTGTGTGCCAAATTCTTTGTGAAAGCAGGTAGACTGCCAAGAACTTCTGCATCTGATCTAAGTATTCAAGCTGCTGAAAAGAGCCATCTGACGGTTTCTTAATGGGGTTATTAGAGTGGTCTTTCGTTAACCACATTTTTATTTTTGAGGAAGTAGCAGGGAATAACCTTGGTAGTTATATACATCCAAACCAACCTGGAGCATTAAAAAAGTCCTCAGTATAATATATTCCCAGATTGTGCAGAAGAATAAAGAAATGAATAAGAAATGAATCTCATGCTATTCTTGATGGTCATCAAAAACAAAACAAGTTATGTGCTTTTATTAAACACTAAAAAATAACTGTGTATGGTGGAAAATCATTAAACAGAGATCATTTCTCTCTTAAAACATCCCACACTGAGATACATTATCACACTGTGCAAAATACTGGGTTGGTAATCAAAATAATAAACTTGAATTTTTATTTTCCTTGTTAATTTGTGTGAGGTTAACACTGACTGTCAATGGAGAACTAAAGTGCACTACTGACTACTATTCTAACCAATATATACAGTATATATATATATATATATATATATATATATAATACACCAATAGGTCAGCACTCATGTGAAAAGAATACAGTACCAGTATATTATCCGTTATCTGGAAACCTGCTATCCAGAAAGCCACAAATTATGGGAAATATTTTGAATTATTTTTAAATGATTTCTTTTTTCATAATAAAACAGTATCTTGTACTTGCCCCTAACTAAAATGCATAAATTCATATTATGTAATGTTCATTTATTTTTAGCAGAGTTAAGTAATGGAACTGCATATTACAGAAAGATTCCCCCCAGGTTCCAAGCATTAAAATAATAGATCTCATACCCACACAAGGAACATACTGATCATATACCTACTACAACTAGACATACTGCAAGTAGCCAGAGACATGCACTAATCACTGGAAAATAACCATTGGCTTGTAAAACAGAGAGTGCTGTTGGACTTCCATTGGTTATACTTTAAAATACTTTGTATATGACTTTTATACTCCTGTACTCTATATTCGACTAGTAACCAACAACATTTAAACTTGCCTGAAATTAAACATTTCAACCTTTCACAAAACCACGTGATTGTCTTCAGGTTTGGCATTTTTATCTGCAATCTTCCCTAAATAGGCCATGGTAAAAATGTAGGGAATTTTGTGAATTCCCTTCTATTGAGGACCACACTATTTTCTATTGACAGTAATGCAAGTGTCTCTGAAATATGATCCGCAATTCCCTGCATTGCCCTTCTGGAGTGATATTACGTTAGCAGTGTAGACGAATATAAAAAAAAAATCAACTTACGACAAAAACTTTTGCTCCTCCATTGACCAACATCAACTGCAGCATTTTGGCAGGCCATGGCATAACGGCTGACGGAGTCACATAGCTCAGTCTGGTTTCCACCACTTTGGCACAATCGGAAGAGACATGTCCTGTAGTAAGCAGACACATTAACTACAGCATGGCAGTCCAGAAAGGAACTATTAGTTGGATCATTAATAATTCCACATTTGGACCTGCTCTTATAATACTTCAAAAGTTCAGAGTCATTATTGCAAGCTTTCAGTAAATCTCCACATTCTCCGTTGCAAATTTCATCAAAAGTTGTCCAGCTCTCTAGGAAAATGGCCACGTTGTCTGTACATTTCCCATTTGGAAAGCAAAATTCATCATCTGGATTCCCATTAAAATAGCCACAGAGTCCTCCAGTGCAGTTATGATAAAAAGTTGAAAGAGTTACATGGATTAGACCTTGGTCTGAATACTGGATCTTAACGTAGCTCTCAGACTCAATTACAGTCCCATTTCTGTTGCGGTAGATTTCAAGTTCCCCCGATGGTAGGTAAAATGGGAGCTCAACTTCAAATCCATTGATCTGGAAAATGTACAGGAAATCAGGTATAATATTTTGTTTGAGCATGAGTGTGTTTCATAGTTTAACTGCTGCAAATGTTGAGGTATTTTTGGTGAAAGCTACAGCTATTCTTGCTCATTGCATAGGCTGCAGACTTCAAATTTCACTAGCTGCTTAATTTACGGTTCTAAGCTTAATAAAAGTCATTTAGTTTCTTTTTACATAAAGGAGCTGTAAAACACCTCAAAATGTATTTTCAAAATGCAATAAAATTAGATATTTGTATAAAGCTCCTGTAAACAATATATATTTATGCATTTGGCAAGCACAATGAAGCTAACTATTCAGATAGAAGCATGTTAGCTCAGTGTCATTAAAGTTACATCAGTTCATAAATGTTGTTTGTTTTATTGTGCCTAACCTTTGTGGGTAGAAAAACAAATATTATAGGACAAAAATGAATATAGGATCAAGGACAGGGCAGAGAAAAACAAAAATTGCAGAAATCAAAATACAGGTATCGGACCCCTTATCCGGAAACCCATTATTCAGAAAGCTCCGAATTACAGAAAGCCTGTCTCCCATAGACTCCATTATAATCAAATAATTAGGATTTTTAAAATTGATTTCCTTTATCTCTGTAATAATAAAACTGTACCTTGTATTTGATCCCAACTAAGATATAATTAATCCTTATTGGATGCAAAACAATCCCATTTGATTTAATTAATGCTTTATTGATTTTTTAGTAGACTTAAGGTATGAAGATCCAAATTACGGAAAGATCTCTTATCCGGAATACCCTTGGCCCCGAACATTCTGGATAATGGGTCCTATACCTGTATATACATTTGAAATACCATTAAATGTAGAAGGTAATTTTTTTGTACTTTAGTTATGGTGTCTGTCAAGAGTTTTAACACAAATCCTTATTACTGAGAACAACAAGATATAACAAAAATACCAAACCCCAGGCAAGACATGTATTATATACAGATATTGCATATACTGTATATGGACACTGCAGAATGCAAAAAAAAAAATGTGTCCACTAAATTTTAGGTAGGTGAATATTTTTATTAGTGACCTTTTTAGTATTGCCAGATCTAGTCTAAAGTGTACTTAATTTGTATACAATATTTAAACTACATAGGAATTTTAGGAAACTTTTTGAATCATGTAACCCTATTCAGTATTACTTCTTAGATTTTATACCAAACTTTCTTAAAATCAACAAATACAGTAGTACATATCGAATGTCAGCTCACCTACATTATTGATACAAGTAATAAATAAAAAAACAATACAAAAATTATTGTACAGGTATCGGACCCCTTATCCGGAAACCCATTATCCAGAAAGTTCCGAAGTACGGAAAGGCCGTCTCCCATAGACTCCATTTTAATCAAATAATTCACATTTTTTTCTCTGTAATAATAAAACAGTACCTTGTACTTGATCCCAACTAAGGTATAATGAGTCTTTATTGGAGGCCCCTTATCCAGAAAACCCCAATTACCCAGCATTCTGGATAATGGGTCCCATACCTGTATAACTGATACCTATACCGGCTAACAATAAAAAAGGCCCCTTCATCAGGCAAAATACAAATAAAAGCTGGAATGACACAAGATGCATACTAGTAGTTTAGAGAGAAGAGTTCACGAGCAATAAATTAGGAAATAACAGATAGATAGAGATAACTTGTGTAGATAATAAAAGTAAATACTCTTTTTTAGGATGGGTTGTAAATAGTCCAGGGGTCTGGATTCAGTCAGGTCACATAGGGGCACATTTATTAAAGGGTGAATTGTCTTTGTCTGACGAAAATATGCCAAAAAGACAATTTGCAGCACATTCACTGATTTACCAAAAGGTGATGGAGACATTTTGCTAGTGAAAAACCTCAGCACTAGAGCATTTTCTTGCCATTTCACCAGGCGAATCTCAACCATTTTTTCATATTTAAAATTTAAAGTGGTATTCTTTATATAAGTTGTAAATGTAAAACATATTTGACAAAATATTTTTAATGCCTCCTGTATTGTTACTGACTGTGCATTTCACACATGCTGACTGCCATCCTCCCACTCACAGATTTGTATACTGAGGTACCATTTTGCTTCCTTTAGCACTTTCCATCAGTTGGAGGTATATGGCATCTCCTAATGAGAAGTAGTGTGTTAGTATCATATATTAATAGTTGTAGAGTTGGCACTGTAGGCATGCAACATTTTTCAAGGAAATATTGGCAAACTGCAATACCATCTTCATGTGGGATGTTAGCATAAGGAGACTCCACATCCATGGTAGCAAGGATGGTGCCCTTGGGAAGTGGACCTATAGTGGCCAGTTTAAAAAGTCAGTGGTGTCCTCTATGAAGCTTCTGTAGGTGTTTTTTTTTTCTGATAATTGGCTTCAGAATGTTTTCTACCCAGCCAGATATGTTAATGTTCAAATACCAGAGATGATGGGTTGTTCTGGGTTCCCTTCCGTGTATTTAGGAAAAAATGTTCCATTTCTGGGGTTCACTGGTATAAAATCCATTAGGTATGCAACTGATAACTTATTTAAGTTCCCTTGTATATTTAAGAGTTGGATCCTCTTCCAGCCTTTTAAAATATGTGGCGTAACAGTTGTCTATTGGCTTCTTTTATGTAATTGGTGGTGTCGAATTACCATACATTTACAATACTATTATATTGTAGGCATAGGCAGATTTTCAATAAGGTTAGGGGAGGCTAGGTCTCCCCAAACCTGCTTGGCACCGTGAAAAAAAAACAATCACTCTGTTTCTGCACTGCTCTGGAACCTTTAACATCAGGAAATCTTCTTGCATTTCTGCAAGCTCCGGTTCTGTTGTAATCAGCTGTGCTCTGATTGGTTTTGATTTCTTCTTGGGCATAGGTGTGAGCAGGGCTGGGGAGATATTACAAACTGAAGACATGGCAGAAACTGGCCTGAAATTTTTCCAGGTCATGGTATATCTATAGTGATATGTAAAATCAACTGGACTGGCTGTGTTTTTTCACTAGTCATCTGACTGGCTTTCTCAATTCAGAAGCAAACATGTTGAAAACATTCTGAATTGAAAAAGCCAGTCGGATGACTAGCAAAATGTCTTCAAGAAAAAAAACAGTCGATTTGACTTTTTACTACATATATGTTGGTGTAGGGTTGAGCTTGAATTTTGTCATTTTTCAACTCAATTGTAACATGAATATGATATGTGTTTAGCTTGCAAGGCAGAATCTGTAGGAGATTTTATGGTACAAATCCTACCCAAAATCATGGCATTATCTAACAGCATCCAAGGAACAAATAGGCTATTACAATTATTTACCTCCTTCATAGAAAAAGAACATTTTCAAATATGCAGCAGCTCATTTCTTACCCCTAAACAGCTAGTAGTGAGCACATTGTTTAGGAGTAAAGAGACTTACCTTAATTTCAGAATTACTGCCACCCCCAATCCTTATGTCTTGTTTGGCCACCTGTATCCTGAGAGGCCTCAGCCAGTTTGGACTGGAATCTGGTTTCTTTTTGCTGATGTCAATCTCTATAAACTCAGCTTTTTCTGGGCATGTCTTCACCAATGTGTATGAATAATCCAGAGGGAAGGGAAAAGTTACTGAGTCAAAAGTATGTATCACTTGGTTTTGACTGATTAGACATACACTCTCTCTTCTAGGGTAGCAGCCTTGGTATCCATTCTCTATGGAGCATATCTCCCCATCCCGACAAGTGTTGTTAAAGCAAGACACATCCCCACCATCTTCACACCAACACTGAACAGTGCAATCTGCACTGGTCCAGAAGGAATCTCCAACCATGTAGTATTTCCCATCCATTTCACAGCCACATTTGCTTACTGGGACACATGCATCAGCGCTGAGTACATAACCTTCATCACACTCACAACCTTCAGTGCAGGGGCTGTTGCAGTATAAGGGTGCTATGATGTCAGCACAAGTAGCAGGACAACTGCTGGTACAAACTGAATAATGGCTGAATTCAGGGCACTGCACGGCCGAGGCTGGGAAAAGATACAGAAAAAGTTAAAAAAAAGATAACCTTTTTTATAGTACATATATTAACAAAACCTTTATGGCAATTTAAGAGATAATATACTATTAAATATGAATATATTGTATATAATAATATGTACCGGTAGTATAATATACTGAAAACATCTATTGGGTTATGTAATAAAAGACACTAGGTTTGCCCAGGAATAGTAAACCATATTAACCCAGGATGTCTCCTAGGCTAAATGTAAGCAATTTTTTTCATTTGAAAATTTTTAATTTTTTTTAAAAAAATTAAGAGTTAGTAGATCCATTGACTATGATCTTTTAGACTCTAAAATGTTTATTCTAATTAAAAAAACACTTTACAATTCACAAATTAAAATTTTAATAAATAGGCCTCTATATGGCTGAGGATGAAATCGGTCAGGTTCCCCAAGATCTTCTTTATTGATGTTATAATTATTTTCACCTGATCTAGGGCTCCTGATTCTAATTTTAGGCATTTGAGCTAGTGATAAATGTGCTTACTTTTTACACATGCAAAATTTGCATTTCTCTTTATGCAAACTATAGATCGCACTACAAAATGTAAATGGTGTATGGTATTTATATATCACCTCTAGCTATCAATGAATGGACTTACTTTGTCAAATCACTGTAGATATTCCACTAACAAGGTCACAAAGTTTAAACATCACTAAAGTAACATTCAAACAATTTGTCATTGAAAAGACTAGTATGAAAACATTTCAGCAGCAGTTGCAAACTATGAAATGTCATGAAAATGGCTATACCCTGCATAGTACTTCTTAACAGAAAACTGCTAACCAATACAAAGCAATAAAAAAGATATTTATTTATTTTTTTATGTTTTGTTTTGAAGCTACAGACCAGGATCAGTGCAGCTAAAACTCTCTCTCCTCTGCCTTCTCCTCTCTCTTTGGAAGGGATCACTGACACCAACTTGCATTCTGTTCAAACAGGAAGTTGACACTCAACTGGTTCTGCACATGCCTTCCCTCTTCTGTTTCATTTGCATTGTATTGATCCGATTGGCTGAATATTGTTAGCCAATGGTATGGTATCAAAGATATGCAAATGAAGCAGGAGAAGGACAGCATGCACAGAACCAGTTCATTGCTTTTTTATTTGGCTGCCTTCCAAACTCTGGTCTGAGAAATCACTAAAAAGAAAAGAAAAATATAACCAAAAAAAATAGACCTATAATTGTATAAATAACAATGTTGGATATAAAAGTGAGACTTGCTTATTTGTCAAGGTTACCAAAGGAGCTGATCTTAATCTTGAGTAGTCAAATCAAGCAGGCATGTTTGGCTAGTGAGCCAACAACTGTATCACACAGGTCCTATAAAGCTTGATCCAGTAAGGAAACATAAACAGCCACAGATGATAAACATGGAAATGGCTGCAAAATACACCCACTACTACATTACTACAAAATAAAAAATATATAAAGTTACTGGTCTGGAAAAGCTTTTACTATAAGTGGCACTGGGAAAAGTCATCTCTGTTTAAAGGTTTACTTCCTAGGGATCAATAAAGCTATAAACATAGAATAAATAACACAATTAGAGTTTAGCAGTGGTTGATTTTAATTGACATGCATTTTGTTATCTTAATCTGCTGTCAAGGGTAAAGTATCATTAAAAATAAGGTACTCCTGATTAACTTTATTTGCTGTTCTGGTGTGTTTTTGCTTAAATTGCTGGCCGTAATCATCCATTTCAACATACAAAATTCCCCAACAATAAAAAGAGGTGGGGTTCACTACAAGGGCCATACACTTACAGAATAGCAAACCAATGCTTCAATAATATTTTAAATATCATCACATAAAAATTAGGAATGTACCAGTTATACTCCTCTAAATGTAGAAGGATTGTGCTTAAAAAAGTTGTGTTTCTGACTGATTTACTGCAAAATTCCACAAAAACACCACTAGTCCCGCCCATCTGTTCCACTTCCTGCTGGCTGAATTCTCTGGATGTGCTGGGGAGCCGGCAGCTCTCAGCACACTACACTGTAGGATAGGAACCAGCAGCTAGGCTGACCTGATAGGGAACTGAAGCCTGTCCTTGCTTGTGTGAGTGCAAGGCTGTGATTGGCTATCCCCCTCCTGCTGTACTTCTGGCAGGGACTGTTAGGACATGCCCACCCTTAATTTGAAACACTGACATGAACTGATAGGATCTATAGGGAGCTCCAATAAAGGGGCCATATTTACAGATAGGATTAATTTTTATTCCAAAATGAAACCAGCACCGTTTGTTTTTTTTTCCATTTATCCAGTATGTTTCCTTTAATAGAAGCATAACCACATTTCTCTGTGAATCACTGTATTTATCAACTAGTCAAGTATTATTAGATAATGAAAAATGACTGAAGCCTATTTCACTCTTTGGCCATGGATCTCCCATAAGCAGAATTTTGAGAAAATTCTAATAATACACTTCATTAACTGACACTTTTTTACTTTGTTGCTAAATCATCCACAATATATTTTTATCCTCTATTTGCAATTTCTATCATTCATGATTAGTATCATTTACTCTTATGGTAGATGTTTAATAAACATACAAACAGAACAAAAACAACTAATAGGACCCAAGGACCACACTTTGTAAAATATGCAGTGTAGGAGAATTAGTGGCAACATAGAAGGTACAGCTGTTGCATGCAAGAATTATGAAATATCAATGTCAATGGCTAAGGGCAAAGGAGAAAGAAGTGTTATGGTAATGGAACACATTGCATTCTATCCTAAAATGGGTCATGGATAATTTTAGAGGGAAGGCAACTGGGCAAAAGTGTTATGAACATGTAAGGCAGTTCAGTATATGCAGATGAGTTACAGAATCCATGTGACTTACCACAACTAGTCTGTGTCCTCCAGTCACCCACAGGAATTCCTAAAGCTTGGCATACAAGGGCATATGCTTGGATCGATTGACAAAAACTGGTGCCATTGTCACCAGAACCACACAGGTCATAAACACAGCTATGAACAAATGCAGTAGGGTCCACCACTGAGCCACATTCCCAGAGAGGACTTCCTGTCATATTTATAAAGCCACAGTATTCCGAGGAAAAGTAAAGTGATTCTGTTGTTGCATCACATGAACTGCAGTTATCTAAACACCCAGGAGAGCATCTCCAGTCTGGGTGGTAAACTCTCCAGCTCTCCCCTAAATCTACTACTGATACAGCTGGTCTCCCATCAGATCGAAGAGTGTCATCTGTCGGATTTTTGTTATAGTTCCCACACATTCCACAAGTAGAGTTAATGTAGGTCCCTGGCACTGATATAGAAGCATAATGTTGTCCATCATACATCACCAGAAGGCCAAAGTCCGTTTCTACAGCAGTTGATAAGCCACTTTGATAAATTTTAATAGCGCCATATTCTAGATTGACTGGGAGGGAAAATATCAAGTTGTTTACCTGTAATATAGATAGAAAAAGAGATTTGAAACTCTGAATATTTTTAATCTAACTCAACAACAGATTCTTTTCCTAATGCAATATTTAGGTGGTTGGAAATTGTTACAATCTGCTGCAGAAATCAAACACAATTAAAAATAGTTGGTAAATCCCCAAAAGTGCTGTAATATCCAAAGCAGGTTATTTTTGTCCCTTTGCTTCAAGACTATGGTATTCACCTCAGTATACAGGGCAGATACAGCCAAAGTAAATTATGGAATTGCAGATTGCTTTATAAAAGCTCTTAGTTAGCAATAAAGCAATAGAGTGAAATAGATTTGTAGTATTCTCTTCGGGGACAAACTGTAGCAGGATAAATAAATTATTAGTAATTGGTTTAGTACTGTGAAAAAGGCAAACTGGCATATGTTAAATCTCTGATTCATTCTTTGCATTCAGACACAGTCTTATTTCTCAATCACCAGTGGTTATATCTGTAGAGTCCATTGGAGAAGAATCACTTAAGATTCATGCCCTGCAATGTGTGTTTGGGATAATTGGTTAAGAGTGTAATGTTTCTAAGAGCATTTGGTGAACAATATCATTTTTTAAGAAGGGTTCTTTGTCTGTTTCTGCTAAACCTCAACTGAAAGGTTTTGTTAGAATTTAACCTACTTTTCTGCTTCTCTTCTGTTTGTCCTCCCCAAATGAACCCTTAAGTTTCAGGGTGTAACTGAATCCCCTTTACAGGAGATAATTACTGGACCTTTGCCAAACATGCTAATAGATACTAAATGGAGCTGTGAGATTGTGAAGGTAGGCTTTTAACTGACAAGTACAGTATGTGAATTATTTATCTGATTTCAGAGCATGATCTATGATACCATGATATCAAATAAAAAATGTGTTTTTTTCCTGAAGCAAAAAGCAATGCATGGTATGTCTACAATTAGTATACTTATGAATAATCCTTTTGTCTCAATCATTCATTAAAAACCATGGTAGCCAATGCAATATAAAACAGAAATGTTAAAATGTTAATATTGTATGGGTATTGCATCCAGTACCCTTTGAAGTGTTCTAGCTAGCTCTGGAAAGGCTCTCTGACTGTCCCAGTTTTTGCTATATTATAGCTAGGCAATTATTTAGCTAATAATTGTTATTTTGCATGAAAAGGAAACATAAGTTATATACCAGCTGTTAAATAAACAGTATTTATCGGTTGCCTAGCATCAATGCAGCCACCCTTGTATGCTTTCATTTTTGTTCAGTCATCATCTGCTGATTCTTACCTTTACTTTCCCAAAGCTGTTCTTAGGAATAACAATATTGTATGAATAGACCTCCAGAGAGATGTCTTTCAGCCATGAAACTGATGAGCCTCCACGGTTCTCATTCTTGGCTTCCACACTAAAGAATGGGAGGTGATTGCCAGGCCAGCAGTGCCTAGCTAGGAGGTAAGAACACGAGCCCTGAAAGTGGAATAAGAGTCCATCAAATGTGTGGTAGTGAGGATCTCCAAAGACCACACAAGTGCTGCTCTCTACAGGGAGACACTGGAAAAATTTATCCTTGGGTTCACAGACTTCATATGGGCCACAGACTGATTCTTGACAGGAAATCTCATTATTGATATCCAAGCATCGACATCGCATGGAGCAATTTGCACTTTCCCAGAACGATTCTCCTTGCCGCAAAAAGTTCCCTAATAACAGAAGAAGGCAATCTTTTATTGTTTTAGCAATACTGAAGCTCCCATCTTTATAGGACAAGTGCAGAACCTCAAGAATTTCTGAAAGGATTTCATTTTAAAGGAAAAAAGTAGCACAAATGCTACAGAAAGCAGTTCTGTTTAATATTATTCCATGATCTGCTACTCATTCCATTGGTAGTTAGTTTTCTCTCAGCCTAGACTTGAGTTCCCAGAATGCCCTGTGATTAATGTTCTGTGATTAACAGACCTGAGAAGAAGATTGTTGTGCAATTCATTGTGGAAATTGGAGTATGGCAAGAAGAGAGCTTTTTTTTTATTTCTGATACATTGTTTTTGTATTCAGGCAAACGGAGTAGGGAATAGCAAATGACAGATGAAAAAGGACTTTCAGTTACAATTTCATTTATAATTAACTTGATTGACATTTTTCAATAATATATATTGCAATGTTTCTTAAAATAACATTTTCTTTCATTATGGGCATGATTTTAATGTCACAAAACCTAAGTTTAGTCATTGTTTCTTTATCCACTCATTGTAGGAGGTACATTATATGTGTGGATCAATACAAAAGTTCCCCAGCCAATATAATTATATGGAAGTCCCGTAGCCATCCAGCTTTCCATGCATTCTTTGCATGTAACAGTAGACCCACAAATCCAATTTGAAAAGCTGAATACAAGAAAAGGCTATAAGGCAGACTTTAACTGCTCATAATGCTTTATTTACCACACAAGATGTTTCAAGCCTATTGACTTGGGTATATCTTTGCAGTGGCAGCACATCTTACATTTTCTGTGTGGCTTACAAGTTGAAGTTCATGTTTAGAATGACTTCCTAATGCAGAAATATAAGAGGAAAGCCACCCCATAATTTCAGCATAAAATACAGAGAACAGATAAGAATTTATTTGTATTCCAAATCATATTTACTTGCCCATACACGTTTTGTTTTTGAACAGGGATATCCTAGAACAGAACCAGGATTTGAAATTTTTTTCGGGACTGCATTGCGCTGCTGCTGTATACCCAGAATGTCATTATTAAGTACCCTGAGATCCTTGTGGTTTCTGATGACTGGCTTGTGCCTTCTTCTTGCAATACTGCAACACTCATTTCATTATTCCCAAAGAACTACTCCTAGTTAAGGCTGGGGATCCAAGCATCTTTTATAAAGACCAAAATAACAAAAGTTGTTCATCACTTTGGCACCCTTAGTGGAGAACACAGGGAAAATATAGGACTAATTTCTAGGTGACCTTTTGCTTGAAACATACTCTTGTACCCAAAGTACTATTCACAATCCCTTATCTCATACAGTTTTTTTTTGTAAATTAAAATTGCAACTGCTACTGTATATAAAAAAGTAAATATGGCATAAAATCTTAAAAAATATTTTACATAAAGCAAGGATTAAAAATAGCAATGGGAAAGGCTTACTGTGTGTGCTCATAAGTAGCAAGTTATAATGGAACCTGTGATGATATTAACCAAAAGAAAAATGCCATGGGGATATTATAGTAATACTGATGCTTTTCTGTTAATAATAAGAATCCACATCAGCCCGTAAGTTCTGATTCTCTGTGGTCTGCACAGTTCTATTTATTGGAGTGTAAGAAATTCAGATAATGCTAGGTTAGGTGGTGAGTTGAGTGCGAGACAGCAATATGGATATAAATCACAAAATACTTTTTGTAAAGGAAGCTGGAGTTGGTTATTAGGCCATTCTTGTTAAAGTAAAACTACACCCAGAATAAATACTTATTCAACAGATAGTTTATATTATGTTAAGTGACCTATAAAATAATCTTGCCAAACTGGAACATATTTATCGGTAAAAATTGCACTTTTTCCTTTTCCATTTTGTGATGGTCTGTGTGCTGCCTTTAGAGATCACCTGACAGGAAATAATGCAGCTCTAACTGTAACTGGAAGAAGCGTGGGAGTAAATGACAGAACTTCGTCTGTTAATTGGCTGATATGGCCTAGCATGTATGTGTGCCTTGGCTTGTTTGTGTGCACCTTAAATTATATAATCCCAGGAGGTTTATTTAGACGAAGCAGGGTTTTACTTATGAGCTTGTTTAAGCAATATATTTTTATAGAGACCTACATTGTTCAGGGGTATAGTTTTCCACTCACAACTATGTTTAGCAGCAATCAAGAAACAAGTACAATAAGTACACAAATAGGTATACCATAAGGTTTATAGTATAGATGAGTATGACATTATAAAAAATGCGTAAGATAAAAACTTTAAACAATACAGGACACTGTTTGTTCCACTCTTCAAATATAATCCCTAATTGCATTATGTCTATTCAAAATAATTTTCATCATATTTATGACACTGAACTTTACTTTCATAAATTCAGAAATGTAATTGAATTTTTCATAGCTACTTTTTTGATTTTGCTTCAGTATAAAGCAACCGAGGCCATTGTGTAGACATGTTTCTTACTGCATTTACAATGATGGCCTTGTCTCCATAGAAAGGCTTCAATACCTTTTAGGCTGCAGCCATTAGCTGGGTCAATCTCTTTTCCATCTATCCTATAAAGCCAACGACCAGGAACATTCACATTTGTAGTTTCTTCAATGTTCACAATTTCAGGAGAACGGGAGCTAGGGACACTGAAGAAATTTGTTCCATTGCCTCCATTAAATCCAGCCTACAAAAGGAAAATTTTTGTTAAAAAAAAAAAATTATTTACAGATTTACTGGCCCCTAAAAACCAGTTCTAAAGCTTTAAATGCCTTTAAAACAGCATTGTACTAATACCATGTGTACTCTACTAACCCCAAAGGTTTCTGCCACCATATTAATACATTTTACATGATTATTCTGTGTGATACTGCAGCCTTACAAAGTACCAGCAAATTTAATTCAACATTGATTTATCAATATATGCCCTGTTCTGTTAAGGCCTGCTCAGCCTTTTATGGGTTGGAGTCGACAGCACTAAATGGAATTTAAAGCAAATAATATTAGAGGGGACTATGTAGGCAATCAAAACAGCTTTGCAATTTGTTTGTATTTTGCAGGCAAAAACTGCAAATTGGTTTTGGATGTACCTCTACTGTACGCCTGTAGCCTTTCTGTAAACATTAAGGGGGCAGATTTATCAAAATGTAAAATTAGAGCTCACTACATTGGGCAATTTTTTTTGCGAGTAAGGAAAAAAGTCACAGTCGCACCAAAATAGTCACCATCATATCAACAAAAAGTTGCATGCCTCAAAAAAATCATGCAATAAAAACAATTTTTTTGCAGTTTTGCAATTTTTTTTGTAGTTTTATGCATTTTTCATTGAAGCAAAATGGGACAGATTCGCTCATCACTTGTGAATTATATTTATATAATTTTCACCCACTGAGGAATCCCATCGAAATTAATAGAGAGTGGTAGAGTTCACCTGCAAATGCTACCAAACAGGAAAAAAGCAAGGAAGGAGTTTTATTGTTATATGAGTACCTGTTTATGTTCTATCTTTGTTGTAAGCAAACTTTTAAAGATTGATTTTCCATTGACTGTTCTCAGCCATTAGTGATTTTTGTCCCATATAATATCAGCCAATTTGCCTACCTGTTAGGCCATAACGCCTCGCATAAAGCATAATTACGCAAGGTTTAGACTAACTAGTAGAATTTGGGAGAAGAATTTGGAGGACATAATGAGACTTAGGTATTTTCTAATATATACAATTGGGAGTATAATGTTTAAACTATAGTAAATATGGCATTTTATTTGTAAAGGAGCACTTATATATTGCCTTTATAGCAGGGATATTTAACTAATGTTTAGTCTATAGAATAATATATTAACAAGAATTCTAATTATTGAATATGAAAAATTCCACCATCTCAGTGAGGTTTTATAACACCAACCAATGTGAAAAACAGTTAAAACCAGTCCATGTGATAATTACAAATATAACTTCTAACCTGAGCCATCACGCCACCAAGACCAGTGAGAGGATCCCCTCCACTTGCTGTTCCTGTGGTCCAAGTGATCTCTGCATAGTTAAACATGGAAAAGCTGGATGCCCCGTCTGAAATCAGCAGAGCTTGAAATGTATTCACCTGAAAATGTAATCAAAGAAGTATGAAAGCACCATATCTGTCTCGCCCTTATCATCTCTGGAAGACTGACAGGTTTATTAGGACTTGGCAAGATGATATGATAAGATCCACATTAACAAAATCTGAGATATAGAAACCAGGAGAGATAGGGACAAAAGTCACACAAAGAATGCTAGAGCAATTTGTTTCATATAACAACAAGTGACACATTGACATATTAAGAGGCCTTTCCTAATTTGTTTTATTTTTACAATAAATAATGAATTAAACTAATGTTATTCATTATCTACTGTTATTCCTAAGGTAAATATCAATGATTCTGATGCCTTCTTTTATTTCTTACTTTAAATAATTAAGTTAATTCTTAATATTTTATAGAATGTCTAGCACTTTTACAATTGGTCTTCATTATTTGCCTTCTTTTTCTGATTCTTTAATGTTTTCAAATGTGGGTCACTGAGCCCAGTAGCCAAAAAATTATTGCTCTGTGAATGTACAATTTTATTGTTACTTCTCCTGTTCATATTCCAGTCTCTCATTTAAACCACTGCCTAGTTAATAAGATAAACACGACCCTAGCAACCAGATAGCTGCTGAAATTCCAAACTTGAGAGCTGCTGTACAAAAAGCTAAATAACTGAAAAACCACAAAAAATAAAAAATTAAAAAACAATTGCCCTAAAAAAAAACTTAAAAAATAAATAATAATAAATAGGCCCTATAGTTTGTTTTGACCTTTTTCATTCTAAACCTCAGACATCACCAAGTGATGAAGATTCCAAAAGATTCAACTTGTAAAGCTAAATCCCTTACATATATGTGTGGATCTACCTGCTCTTCCAAGGTGTGAATTCTACAAGCCTACATATTATGTTACTATGGATAAGAAGGGTATTATGCTTACACACTACACACAACACATATCTGTTTGGTATGACACTTCCTTGTATTTATAAAGCCAGAGAAAATAAAACCACTCCACATCAATTAAATAAAATATAGTGAATGTCAGGTTCCTCATGTCCCAGAGTTTTTTAGGTTTTCCAAAAAATTATGGCACAGTTAGCCATTTATACCACCTTGCTTGATGAAGATAGCTATGACGAGTCCACACCTTACGTTTACAATTCATTTCAATTTTCAAAAGCCAGTAAATATCTTGATTTTAATACAAATTCTCTAAATTTTACATGTCAAACTGAAGCAAAGACATTAACATAATTAGATATTAGAAATATTGGCAAATCCAACTCTCAAGTGCTACAGTGGGTGACATATTTTGAAACTGAACGTACCCATGAATAACACAGGCTTAACCTACCTATAGAAAGCCATCACTATATTTTTTATGCGTGCAGCTGTTGCAGTATTTTGATTGCAATAAGCAAACTCAATAATCAGAAGCAATGTAAGTGACTGGAAGAAGAAATTATGGTTTAGCGTAATTAGATTTTGACTCCTGCTCACACATGGATTATTCAGCAATCATTAGGCAAATGCAGCATTGCAAAAAACCAACACAAATACTAATTTACTACTCAGCGGAGGGGGTGGGCACTAACGGCATTCCTTTCATCAATAATTTATTTTTGGAATCGATATTGTTACCTCTAGAAAGCAATGGAATAGTAACGTTATTTAGCAGTAGTTCTCTTAAGTATATCACACAAATTGATTTGATCCACTGTCTGATCTAATTACATTTATATGTCATTATCTATAATTACGCTCTGCCTACTATAGAGTGTATGCACAATGTACTTTACCAAGTTTTTTAATTGTATCACAAGGACTAATTTATTCTGCCACTTTTTGGCAATTTAATAAGGAGGTTTCAAGCATTAGTGTTAGACATTAGACATTTACACCTCAACTTTGAAGTAATGTAAAACTAGCTCCAGGTCTAGGATCCCACAGTATCCAATCAGATGCTTGCTATCTAATAGCAGACCAGTAAAGACTAGCTGCTGATTTGATGCCAGAGGCATCATTTTTCTTTTTTATGAATAAGGCAGCATACACCCATATAATTTTGATATGTTTAAGTATACAATAGAAAGCAAAAATGAACAATACAAAAGAGTATTTACAGGTGTTGTGCTGCTTCCACCATAGAAGGTAACCTCATCCCATGTGACCGAAAACACCCAGGTGGCTGTGAAATATGGAAGGTTCCTAAAGTGCTTTCTGATTTCCTTGGATATTTTCTTCAGCATTGCAGGATCTGTAGTTTCCTTATAGTAGATCTCCCCACGGATCCCATTGTGGACATCAGCCCAAAAAGGTGCAATAAAGGCTCGTCCATCTGATAAAGGAAATGCTTCTGGGGTAAACTGGCTAAGAAGAACATTGAATGAAATCACACCATTGTTGTTAACCTGTAAATGGCAAGCAACAAGATAGAACAAGTCACTTTTTTTGGTCAGTGCAATTTAGAGACAAAGTCACAGGTAATATAAATCTGGCATTTATAGTTGTGTATGCTTTTAAAGATGAATATTCCTTTAGCAAACTTGCTAATGCTTTTAACGTTGCAGACAGACCAGTACCATCTTCTTTAATGAGAAATGCTATTGGCCTATTTCAGAAACAGTTTGTTTTTTAATACCCTGATTTTGATTTTAAAAAAAATGTATGTAAAAAAAGTATATATATTTTTGTATTGCATTTTTTATATAGTACAAGTGCATGCAGTGCTCTCCAAAATGTAAACACAAACACAAGTTACAATAAATTAAACAATTAAAAGTAAAAATAGATAAGTGCTAGGATTCTGAATACACAGTTGGAATGCGGTCCCTGTCCTGAAAAGCTTACAATCTATTAGTAGCTTTATCATAGAAGTGTAGTGATTGGTTGGTCTGCCAGACAGCATGGGAGCTGAGAGTAAAATTGCACAGCCAAAGATGGGGGTGGGGAGTGTAAATAAAAAAAAAAACATACTGTAACCAGGAGTATTTTTTCTGCAATTACAATATGATAATTGTATGCTAATGATGCACTGGATTTCATTACTTTATTATTTCTTTTCAAACTATGTATTTCTCAAACCTGCCTATGTAAGGAAGTATGAGGGCAGGATATATATTTTGTATTTCAAATTGTATAAAATAGCCATGCATATAAACTCTAATCAGTTTTAGTGATTTGTGAATCTGTCCCATTTCGCTTCACCGAAAAATGAGCAGAAACTTTGAAAAGATTCACGAAACAGAGAAAAATGAGCAAATCACAGAAAATGATGTGTGTCAAAAAAATTCTTGCATATGTCAAAAATGTACACGTCAAAAGAATTAGGTACGTGTAAAAATATGCCGCAAATTCATGCCTGTCAAAACATTTCGCTCATCATTAACCAGGGTCTTTAATACTTCTAGGTGACATAATATATTTTTACCCCATATGTCCATATGGTAAGGTAAGGGTACTAAATATTCACTCTTTCAGAACTACAACTCCCAACACCTGCAGCAAATGATGCAGTAGAATGCAGAGAGCAAAGCTTTTGGAGTGGCAAAGGATCACTATCCCTAGTCAGAAAGAACAGGAAGTGAGATATACAAATACAACTGGCTTCCTGTCCAGACTTCCCTTTCTGTTTTCCTTTCTTAACAGAGAAGCTTTTATTTATCTTCATCTTTCCAGTATATGAGAAAATGGAGCAGTAATGTCTGAATTTTATATTATTGTACAGTAAGCTTCAAGCAAATACGCAATACATGCTATCAGTCATAAAAGAACTATATATTATGATTGACCAGGTGTGAATAGAATTTTATAGAATATTGGAATATCTGTTCTTTTGCTATAATACTTAAGATTGTTTAACTCACCAGACAAGCATCATATATAACACAATTTCATTGAAAGCAGATAATAATACCCTGAGATTTGAAAAGTCTGCATTCCTAATATTGTATTCTGTGCCATAAAATCAATGATGGCTTCCAGGGTCATGAAAACAGAAGTCACTATTATATTAATGGATGAATCTGAAACATTCTGCACATTGTAGAAATAATGAAAAACCCATAGAAAGAGCAAAAAAAATTGCATTGCAGGTACATGAGTAAGGGTATCACCTAAATATACAATATTACATATATTGAATAATAATTTTCTGATGACTCCAACCTTGTAAACTGTTATATTGTTGAAATAGAATGATCCTAACTGTAACTTAATATTATATTACCTTAATGTACATTAAATATATATATGTAGATATTAAAATACAGATTACAGGTATTTTCTGCTGTGTCATTTTAATGCGCATCAAAAGCTACATTAAGAGTGGGCTACAAAAATAGAAGATTTGTGAACCCTGGCATATTTTATGATAACCGAACCTTAGGCTGTAAAAATGATCAGATAAGTGTTATGAAAAAAAGCTTTATTGTATGATCCATCTTAATAAAACATAATTATATTTGGAATAACAATGATCCTACATACAAACCCAAACTGAAGCCTCCATTGGGTGATAGCATATAGGGGTCCTACATTCCTAAAATTAATGGATTTATATTTTTGACAGCCTCAACCCTACACAATAATATTTGCTACTTACATAAAGTGTTCTGTATGGGACCCCAAAAAATATAAAAGGTATGGACAGTTTAATTTCTGCTGAGCTTCCATCATCCACCTTTGGAGTTTTGGTATCATTTTGCCAGAAGGGATACAATATCTCTCTTGACTGTGCTGTAGGAATAAACAGAACAATATAACCAATTATCTCTATTCAATATCTAACATTAGTAACACACTAGTTTTGCCTTAAGATACTAACCTTGTAACAAAATGAGTGCAGACCAGAGTCCCAGCAGAAATGGACAATTCATTCTGAAGCAAACAAGTGTTACAGTTAACACATTTCAAATCAATCGCATTGCCCTATAGATAGCATGGCTGCAATTGTTATAGACAGTATCATTGCAAAGTATCAGAGTAACACTAATATCATGATAATGACTTTGCTTTTTATGGGCTTCAGAAGCAACTTTTTGTTATTATGACCCGTCTTATTGTCTTTTCCCACAGCTAAATATGGGTCCCTGAAAGTTCATCATAAAGTCTTCCTGTATGGGTTTCAAAGGGTTGAAATGGCTATATCTCTTGCACTATGCTCTTGTATATTTGGGCATTATTTTATACTGTATCAGTGTTCTATCTCCTCTTGGAAGATAACAGCTAAAAATATTCAAGATATTGCAATCTAATGTTAATAGCGTTCTGGGATTGGTAATGGAGAAAGTCAACACAAGAGAAGACAAGCCTTGCATGGAGATTAGAAGTTGCTTTTTATAGTGGGCTAGGAAATAATTGAACTGTTTTTCTGTTGGGCAAGTAGTTCACTAATTTGTTTGTAATGGGACAGTTAATCTGCTGGCCTTGATTATCATGGTTGTTGCACAACAGGCCTGTAGTTGATAAACTATAAGTTACAGAATCCTCAGTCTGCTTGGTGCTCTGTTTGTGCATTAAGTTAAAAGCAGTCTTTTATGTAAGTTGGGTAACAATATCTTATCGAAAGCTTTAACCTCTGAATATGTATGCATTGCAATGGGTTTATTGTAGTGGAAACTATCTTGTGCCCCCTTTGTAATAAGAGGCACCAAGTTTGCCCAGGTGCAGTAACCTATAGTAACCACACAGCAGGTCACATTTACTGGTCACTTGTTTAAAAGCAAAAACATCCTATTGGTTGCTATGGGTTACTGCTACTGGGCAAACTTGGTACCTCTTATTACATAGGGGGCACAAGATTTTCCACTAAAATAAACCCATTGCAATGCGTACATATTCAGAGGTAAAAGCTTTCAATAAGATATTGTTACCCAACTTAGACTGCTTTTAACTGAGAGATGCAGGTCTTTGCCTTTTGTGTCCTGATATATTGGCTTACAGTCTCAATCAAGAAACAGGAAGTGACATATAAAATTGCTTCATAAAGACTGCTGAGAAATAGCACATGCAACATCACTAAGATCAAGCTATAGCAAGACCAGAAGTTTTTAAATTTCTATTTAAACATACTATCCTAGGTATGCTAGGTCTTTAATGTAGTGTGACTGCTCTGAGTAACAGATGTTTTAGACTTCTAGGTCTCAGATATCTCTTTTGAGTCTTTCTTTGAGCTTTGCAAAGCAAACAGATCTCCTTTACAGTCAAGTTTCAGAGGTTTCTACTTTACAGGTTTCCTAAACACCATAAAATATATTGTAAAGGTCTTTGAGAAGACATTTCACATATCGGGTGTCTCTTCTGTAGCAGCTTCTGTAAGCTTGTTAAATAATCTTGTGGTTTACAGAAGAATCTGTCTCACACACAACACATAATTAGAAGGGTAGTTTATCTTTAAATTTGCTTTTAGTATGATGTAGACAGTGGACATTTGCAGTTGGTCTTCAGCAGCTCTCCAGTTTGGAATTTCAGCAGCTATCTGGTTGCCAAGTTCCAATTAACCTGGCAGTGGAATAGTAATACCGTAGAAGTGGGCCTAAATATAAATTTAAGTAATGAAAATTAACTATAACATTGTAGCCTGACAGGGCAATATTTTTTTTTTTTTTTTGGTAGTCAGGGTCTGTGACAGCAAAAGGCAGGTGGAAAGATGGAGAACAGTAAGCAAAGGCAAAGGCATTCTTTAACATACTAAAAGTTAATTTATAGTCAAGGTACCCTTTTAAGTATTTTACCACCATTTAGTTTTGCATTTGTAAGCTCAACCTAGAGGTGTGGAAGTAGTAGTTCACTGCCATAGGGAACATTTACATAAGCATCCCTTATACAAACGTTTTTTTATAGCCATAATACATATCTTAATCCTACCTGATGATACAAAGATGCCTATTCTTTCTGCATCTTCCACTATCTTCAATTCTGATGTGTGACACCTGCTCATTGACAGAACCATCCACAGATTATTACATTCACCCTTTCAAGCACATTTAGCCTGGTCTCATCTTCATATAGAAAGGGGCATAGAGACCAGAAAAACAATATTACTTCCATATCTTCCAAATCTGGCAAATGGAAATATCTGCCTGATTTTCAAATATATAGTAAGTGCTACATTGCACAAGTGTAGTTACCAATGGCAACCAATCAGCAATTAGCTTTGGTCTACGGTCTACTAAAAGTAGAAAAACTTGGCAACTGCACTTGTATAATTCTGTGAATTGTATTCCATTGTGAAAAAAGAAATCCTGACACTGATCTAAATTTGGTGTAATTTCCTAGATAGCATATTCCCAGCATGTACCAAATTGTCTGTTAAAGGTTAATATTCATGAAATCTTTTTTTAAACACACTCCAGCGGAATGCAAAAGTCATTGTAGAAAATTCATGTATTTACAGTATATAGGATAAACGTGAAAACACGATCTTGGCTGCAACTATTGCTGCCTTATGTCTTATAAATACAGTGATCAACTGAAATACGCTTTCCTCACACGTAAATGACTAACACCGAGCACATCAGTGTTCCTTTAGCTTCTTTTCTACTAAGAAATGTTAAAATCTAATAGTAAAATCTGTATAAACAATAGCTAAGCACCTATATTTATGTTTAATCAGCTGCATTTTCTAGTTTGATATCTAAAAAGCTAAAAAATACAATATGCTGTTGTGTGTATATATATATATATATATATATACACACACACATATATATATATATATATATATAGTCACAAAAAACTGTACATTAAGACATAAGGAGGTTACAGACCTGACCAAGATGAGAATAGCATTAGAACCCGAACTTTGAAGTAAAGAAGTGTTGCGTTCTCCTCCTTTCTAGTGTGACAGGTTGGGAAAAATAGATATAATTCCTCTGGTCCTCTCCCCAAATTGAAGCCTTGGGTTTGTCTGATGTTATGCGAGGAGGAATGTGAGTGAAGAGCCGGAGAATGGTTTATCCCTATTGATTAGGTTAATCTAACAATCCCTGGGTTTTTTTGGGCTGTGAAATTGGAGTGAGACTGTTTCCCTGAAATCTTACCTCCCTTAAAAAAAAAGAATTCAGATGAAAATGTCAACTCCTTGGACTGGGCTCTTACTCTTTCTGACCAGAAATACTTTCAACTAAAGAACACAAAAGAGAAAACCCCTTTCACCTTTCTCTAAAAAAAAACTTTACCTATTAAGTTACCAAATTAGCATCAGTTTAAAACACTAAACAAAAGAAGTTGACTTTGCATTTAAATGAGGAAGTCAACTTTGCATAGAAGTCTTTTTGTTCAAGAACAATTTAGCAAATTGATTGTTATCTTTTTTTCCTCTTTGTTAATAAAAAGGAAAGTATAGAACCTTTGAAATAGACCGTTTAGTTTCTTCTCTATGCTTAATAGCTCCTTATTCCTGAAGGCTATGTTGATCAAATGGTTACCAACCATCACAATGGTGAGGCCTCCCCCACCCATTGCTATACTATTATTTCTTCAAACTTTTATTTTAATGACAAAATAAAATAACTGACACTTACTAAACCATTTAATTGGTCAATTAAGACTCATATATTGTTGGGGGGGGGGGAATCATGCTTTAAAAGACCAGCATGATGTAGTTGTCCATGTGTCTCATAGTTTGTTAGATTTAATGTTATATATAATAGAATAAATATTAATAGAAAAGTTAGAATTTTTGATGGATGTTGGCACTATAGAGAGATGCCCACAAACACCTAAATAGAAAGACTACAGCTGAAGCCAGCCTTAATGATTCCTTATGGCTTAACTTGTACCATATGTTGCAGAAATATTGTAAAATCTGATGCATTTCTTCTGTCGTTTTCCTCCGGCTATGTATTAAATAATTTTCCTCTTGCATTTTGTACTAATTCTATTTCACAAAAATATGTGTTATCCTGTGCCAACAAGCCGTTCGGAAACATGTATTTTAGCCAAAAGAATAATCAAGAATTCAATAAACATGGTTGTGAGCTTGCAAGGCCCATTACAGACACTGGAGTTTTATGATTCTATCTTGCGCAGTCATGTGTGTGTGTATTAATGAAGATTTACAATTCATATCCATTCCTTCAGCACATGTGGACAGAAATGCCTATTAGGAACATTTTGGCAGGCATTTCATAAATAAATTCATATAAACATCTGTTCATTTCAAATGCTTCTTAGTTAACTAAGAAGTTTTTGTCTTTAATCTGAGAACATGGTTAAGAAATGGTTACCAATTAAGCTGAATTAGCTGCAGTGTGAGGAACCTCTCGTCATTAAAAATGAAAGGTAATAGTTTAGTAATTTATTTTTAGTGACTCCATTGGCTAGACAGAAGTAGGTAGGGTTATTATTTCAGGTCCTCTAATGACTTGTAATGTTGGTAAGTGTACCTATTCAGTATATGCTTAGAAACATCTGATAACTGCACCATACCATCACAATAATATGCAAGTGAAGTTGTGTTACAGTTAATTTTAGATTTTCTTACTTAGCTCAGGGAAACTGTCTTACCCTTATGGCTAAACAGTATAAATCCCCCAATGTCATTGGCACGTATACTTATCTGCTGCCACAATACCACATCTCTAGCAAATTTTTAGCAGCGTGCTCCTTGAGGAAATATTTTCACCAAAACCACAAAGTATCAGTGCATCATATTTATTGTAAAAATATATAAATATAAAAATAATATACAGCCAAATCAGTCAATCTATACATTTCACAAGCTTTATACTACAGGGACCTGTTATCCAGAAAGCTCGGGACCTGCGTTTTCCGGATAAGGGATCTTTCTGTAATTTGGATCTCCATAACTTAAGTCTGCAAGAAATCATTTAAATATTGAATAAACCCAATAGGCTTGTTTTGCCTCCAACAAGGATCCGTTATATCTTAGTTAGAATCAAGTACAAGGTACTTTTTTATTATTACAGAGAAAAAGGAGATAATCTTTAAAAATTTGAATTATTTACTTATAATGGAGTCTATGAGAGACAGCCTTTCCATAATTCAGAACTCTCTGGATAACAGGTTTCTGGATAAGGGATCCCTTACCTGTATAATAAAGAATATTTTAGGCTCCAGGCCTCATTCATTCCTTTAGGTTCAATTGTATCTAGCCTGTCTATCCATCTTGCTCCTGCTCTCAATAGTGCAGTTCTCCAATCTCCCCCTTTAGGAGGGATTTCCACCTGCCACTATCCATCTTAGGCTGGGCACACAATGTTTGGCCAGATAAAAGTGTCTACCTACATGTGTGTGGATTCTGTTGTTTTCTGGGTCAAAACCATTGATGGACCTTTTGTATTTACCTACAGTATTTACACATGTATTTGACGTGTGTTTTCTCCCACATATAATTTCCCACAGGGACATTTGAGGGCATAGACTACCCCTTCAGAATTACAAAAGTAATATTCTTTCACTGGAATTCTGTAGTCCTTATGGGGATGTATAACAAACTATCCTTATACTTACTGCAATTTAAGCAAGCAAACGAGTCAATTTTGGTAGACCTAAGAATCTAGTTAGTTTTTTTTTTTAGGTTGTTCTATTTTAACCCTAACCACACAATAAGCAATATTCCTGCTTCTTTTGTAACAGAAGAGAGAGAGAAGAGAGAACAGTTTGCCAAATGTATGGATTTGTACCAGTAAGGACTAATGTTTCCTAACTATTCTCTCTATTTTCTGCTATGTGGCTAAAATTCTGTCACTAGGGGGATTCTTTTCTCAGGTTTAGAGCTTTTAGAGCCCCTCTGAAGTGATTCTCGTCATATTTTCAATGCTGTATCTCTAGTGTCCAACACTTCTATTTCATTATAACCCCTATGTGTGAATTTACCAATCTATTTTTAAATATTTTCCAAATATTTAATCTCATCTAATTCTTATATGTAAAAATTGGCCATTTGGAATACCTTTGATTGTACTTGAGGTATGAAAGTTATCTGGTCACAGAACGTTGTTTCTCTCCAGGGGTTTGCAATATAGCTCCTTAGTAATTATCCCTTGTTATGTTGGGTTGAAAAACGCAACCTACTGTTCCTTCACTTCAGCTTATTCTTCTTAGGCCCCCCATTTTCTAAACGCTACTCCTCCTACAGTTTTAGGGGTACAAAACCCAAGCTCTCCACACTTCTTCACCCTATAGCGGAGCAGGTTTCTTGTGCTTTTCTAAGCGATCCCCCTGTCTTCTTGTGGCGCCGCTCCGAACACCCCAATTTTTCCTTTGACTTTGACAGAGAAGATTTTCAAACTGCTGCCACACTTACAGCTTTGAAGCTACACCCCCCAAACTTGAATAACATAATAATGGGGTTAGCCCGAATGAAACAGCGACATTTGTTAGATGACTCAAAGTGGGAGAGGCCAGCAACAGCCAATCAAATCTCACCCATTGACTTTTATGGGGAAATTAAAACTGCTGCCAATCTTACAGCTTTGAGGCCACACTCCCCAAACTTGAATCACATAGTCATAGGGTCAGCCTGAATGAAAATATGATGATTTCTGGATGCCCAAAAGTGGGCGGAGCTGTGAACAGCCAATCAGATTTTACCTATTGCCTTGGCAGAAATCCAACCTGCTGCCATTCTCACAACTCATAACATCAGGGTCCCCACACTTTGCAGAGTTAGGCACCTGGTAACTGTGGTTCAAGGTTAGAAAAAGTGGGTGGAACCACCAACAGCCAATTAGATTTACCTATTGACTTTCAATAGGAAAATTCAACCTGCTGCCATTCTCACAGAATTAACCCCAGGGTCCCCAAACTTTTCACAGTTGGTCACTAGGGGACTGCAGTTTTAATTTGGAAAGTGGGCAGAGCCACCAATAGCCAATCAGATTTCACCTATAGAATTTTATTGGTTTGATGCCAGGGTTCCCAAACTTTGCACATTCAGTCACTGGGTGACTACGTACTCAAGGTTAGAAAAAGTGGGTGGGGCTGCCAAAAGCCAATCACATTTCTTTCATTGTTTTCAGTGGGAAAATTTTATCTGCTGCCATTCTCACATGTTTAATGTCAGGGTCCACAAACTTTACACAGTTTGTCACTGGGTGACTATGTTCAAGTTTCGAAAAGTGGGCGGGGCCAACAACAGCCAATCAGATTTCACCTATAGACTTCATATGTTTAAATTTAAACTGCTGCCATTCTTTAAATATTAATACTAAGGTCCCCAAACTTTGCAAAGCAGAGCCACCAACAGCCAATCCATTTCCACCCATTAAATTTCATTGGTTTATATTTAAACTGATGACATTATTTAAGTATTAATTCCAGCACTGTTAAACTTTCCAAAGTTAGTCACTGGGTTTTGCCGTTCAAAGTTAGAAAAAAGTGGGCGGAGCCACCAATAGCCAATCACATTTTGCCTATTTACTTTCAATGGTGAAGTGTAAAATGCCGTCCCTCACAATTAATATGCCTGAGTTTGCAAACTTTGCAAAGTTGGCCACTGGGGGACTCCAGTTCAAAAATAGGAAAAGTGGGTTGGGCCATTAATAGCCAATCAGATTTCATCCATTGAATTTTATTGGCTTAAATTTAAAATGCTGCCATTCTCACACTATTTATGCCAGGGTGCCCACCAATCACAATTTATCTATTGACTTTCATTGGTTTAAATTTAAACTGCTGTCCTTCTTTAACTACTTATTCTAGGGTCCCTAAACTTTGCAGAGTTAGTCACTGGGTAACTGCAGTTCCAGGTTAGAAAAAGTGGGCGGAGCCACCAACCGCCTTTTTCGTTATTATTTACCTTAAAATCCAAGTTGTGGGTGCAAGTTTGGCTATATTCACCTCCTTGAGGAAAAAAGCATTTCACTAGGTTGAATTACTGTGTATTTGTGGCATGGTGAGGAACCAATATCATACATTGCTATATAAACATAAAGCACAAGTAGAGAGCTGGTTTAAAGGAGTTACTTTAAAGGAGAAAGAAAGGTAAAAACTAAGTTTATCAGAAAGGTTTATGTAAATACAGCCATAAGCACTCACAGAAACGCTGCACTGACTTCTCTGTAAAAAAATTAGTTGTGTCTGTTTTCCTCTGCCAGAGACACGCAGCTTTCAGCTTCCTGCTCCCCCCCTCCCTCAAGAATGTTAAGAACTCACTCCCCCCAACTTAGGAATGCGGATCTGAGCCAATCAGCAGGAAGCTGACTCATAGTCTTACTGAGCATGTTCACTTGGTCTGGGTGTCTGTGCAGGAGCGAGGCATTATGGGAACTTTCTTTATACAGCTCAGCATTTTTTCTTCCTGTTTGGCTTCAGATCTTCTGAACAGGAGAAATATGGGGAGACTTAAGGACACTATTGAGACAACTGAAGCTATGCCTGCAGCTTGAGATTAACTCTTTATTAGCCTTTCTTTCTCCTTTAAAGGAATACTGTCATGGAGCTTCTCCAGCAGAATCCTGCATTGAAATTCATTTTTCAAAAACACAGATTTTTTTATATTTAATTTCACAAGGGACTAGCCATATTCTTCATTTCCCGGGGTACCACAGCCATGTGACCTGTGCTTTGATAAACTTCAGTCACACTTTACTGCTGCACTGCAAGTTGGAGTGATATCACCCCCTCCCTTTCTCTCCCAGCAGCAGAACAATGGGAAGGTAGCAAGATAGCAGCTTCCAGTAGATATAAGAATGGCACTCAATAGTAAGAAATCCAAGTCAGTTTTGGGACCCCTCCAGTTACATGGGAGTAGGAGAAACAATAGGCTACCTGAAAGCAGTTTTATTGTGTAGCGCTGGTTTCTGAATTCTCAGACTCAGGCACAATGCACTGAGATGGCTGCCTACACACAAATATTACATATAAAAAAAAACATTTGTTGGTTCAAGAAAAAAATCTAAAAAGGTAGAGTGAATTATTTTCTATGTAAACAGTGTAATTTAGAAATAAAAAGTACACCATAAAAATAATGACAGTATCCCTTTAAATGCAAGGTTTCCCTAACATATCATGGCTCCACCTTTAAACAAACACTACAAGATTACATTATTTAATGAAAAAATGTAATTAATAGTTCATTGTTTTCTTGTGGTTTAATCAGACGCTACTTGTTCTGAAATGATTCATTCTCAATAAATCCCAAAGGATTAGTAATGTGCATCATGCTGCCTGAGGGTTTTTAATTTTTTTTCATCATACGGCTTATAAACCTTAATTTAAAATTGAATTTCTCTCTGTGTTCAGTATCAAATGTTTTGCTGGTGATGCAGTGAGCTTTAACATATTCGGACTCTCAAAACTGTTAACATGAGACTCATGTTGCTGCTTTTACAATATAATTTTTTATATTTTAAAAATATATTTGACTTCCATTATTTGGTGAGTAAAACATGAAGCTTTTTTACCCAGGAGCAATATTTTCAGTGAAAAAAAAGCTGGGGAGCAGCCCTAGCACAAATGACCAATAAGGACTCAGATTAGTTAATTAGTAGCCTAATGTGGACTTGCAGACTAATAGAGGCTCTGTTTAGCAGTACTCATAGTCTTTATGCCTCCAAAACATGCCTGCAAGTCAGAAATTCAATAATGGGCACCAACTTTGAGGCCAATGGGAGCAAAAAAAGGGGTTGGTGAGCAACATGTTGCTCATGAGCCACTGGTTGGGGATCACTGGCTTAGGGAATAGGGCTTGTAGTGGCTTGTTTCCAACATCGTACAGCAACATCACAGTTGAAAATGAAGCAGAGATGTAGGCCCTATTTGGCCAGTGGTGAATCTTCCTGGTCAACACTACAGGTAGCATTTGCCCAGAGATATTACACTTTCAGTCCATTACAGCTCATTTAATAATTACAAGGATGAGTTGATTCAAGGACAAGGACCTAAGGGTAAACATATAATAAACTATTTGCTTATTTATGGAAAAATTATAGATGCTGAGTACAATAGAGGTAGCAAAAAGCTTTAATACTACCCACAATGTTTTGGTGTGCTTGGGTCAGCCCCCTGTGACAGTAATACCTTGAAAAGGAGACTCAGTGAATGAAGTTGAGCCAGTTTAAAGGCTAGATGAACTGAAATACAATATGTGCTGTACAAGGGTTTCATTAAGTACATTGTAGTAGGTATGCTAGTGAGCATAAATAAACTGATTTAAGATTAGAATGTGAAATTTACCAAAAGCTGTATGTGAATTCTTCTTTAGCGTGCCTCCTGTAAGAGAGGGGTAATCAAGCAAAGTTTCAATTAGTGAGTGGAAAGCAAGCATCTAATGTGCTATTGTCATTATGATACATAAACTGAATACTTGGTTCTTCAAATGAGGTTCTTAGATTGTAGAATGAAGTTCAATTTATGACTCAAATGGGGCAATTTCAGGCATTTTACACACCACATTTTCCTGAATTGTCCTTATAAACATGAATAGTGCATTTTCAAGAGAGCTGAGCTTTTTGTTTTATAGTTATCCTTCTATGACCACTATGACATGAGTTATTTTGTAAAGCTTTACACATTAATCACACACCATTTGCAATAAGAGGCTTTAGATAGTATGAGTGTTTTTCCCTCTGAATGTCATGTGAATATATCAACTAATCCTTCAGCGGCTCACTGATGCCAAGGCCTTTAACTTTCCAATCTTTAGACTTTTTTTTTTTAATACAGGTATAGGACCTGTTATCCAGAATGCTTGGGACCAAGGGTATTCCGGATAAGGGGTCTTTCCGTAATTTGGATCTTCATACCTTAAGTCTACTAAAAAATCAATAAAACATTAATTAAATTCAATAGGATTGTTTTGCATCCAATAAAGATTAATTATATCTTAGTTAGGATCAAATATAAGGTACAGTTTTATTATTACAGAGAAAAAGGAAATCAATTTTAAAAATCCTAATTATTTGATTATAATGGAGTCTATGGGAGACAGGCTTTCCGTAATTCGGAGCTTTCTGGATAATGGGTTTCCGGATAAGGGGTCCGATACCTGTACCAAGATATTTTAAACAATATTGTCATTATAAACAAATATTATATCAAAGAAATGTGTAAAGCTCTAATATATTCCACAGCCCTATACAATAAATGGTTGTATACAGTGA
The DNA here is from genome assembly GCF_000004195.4 of Xenopus tropicalis. NCBI lineage: Eukaryota > Metazoa > Chordata > Amphibia > Anura > Pipidae > Xenopus > Xenopus tropicalis. The sequence goes on from NC_030683.2 coordinate 78,334,526, forward strand.
ACATACAGATTACATCCACAGACACACACAAAGACCCAACAACCAATAAGTGAAATAAAAGATAAAGAGGGTCCTCCCCAATAAGGCTTATAATGTAAAGGATTGGTTGAAAAACTGAGGTGGTTCAAAAAAAGTTTCCACATTCATTGTAATTTTTGTGCAAAAAAAAAGTCCCTGGCTTTTTGAACTCAACTGATTTGATATGCTTGGGCTTTGATAAGTTGTTTTTTAACCACAAGGACACAGATTTAGCTACAATGATACAAGGGTAAAGAGATCAGTTATCAATAGTTCATAGTTATCAGTATGGTAATACAGGATTTCATATCGAGGCCATTTGGATTGACATTATAAGGCAATTATGATGTACATGTCCATTTCTATTCACCAGGGCCCAACAGCTGATACGTTTGACTGTGTCTTGCAATTTTGCAATTGAACATAACAATAACAACCTCTATGATTTTTTTTCAATTAACATACAAAGATAAGGAATGTACAATTGTGTCTTTATGTGTTTGGCTTAACCATAAGGTGAATCTGGACACGTTTAAAATGATATTGGCAATAATGTACAACTTATTGTAAAATATAAAACTATTAGAAGTTACCCAGGGATTAATTGACATATTATGGTATTCCCTTATAAGGATATATTTTAGAGATTAATCATGGTGCTTGTATTGTGTATTATACATAAATATCTAATAGTAACCTGGAAATAAAACACAGTAAAATGGTTAGTCATCTTAGTCATTATCCTCTGCGGAATATGTTGGCACTTAATAATAATACTTTTCATATTTAAATGCCTCAGATTATATAATGGAACGCTATTATATAAGAATATAGTTTTAATGCCTGGACTCTAGATAAAGTGTGGTAATCAAATGTTTTGGTTTTCTCTTTTCTTCATTCAGTTACCATGAACACAAATGATAATTAAAAAATGGAAGCCTTGCAAGGCATGTTGTTACTGTAGATGGCTGTTTAAAGACCCAGACAAGAAAATGTAAATCAATCATCCTTAAATTCCTAGTTTTTCATTTCTTTGACAAAATCAACGGGTCAGGAAGAAAAGTATTATGACATTTATTTGAATCAAGTCTGAATAGATGCCAACAGCATTTAGATGCTTAAGGAATCCCAAATAAATGTATCTGTAAACAAAACTAAAAGCTGATTGATATACATTCAGTGACAAGAAAGCAAAGCATATTCTCTCTTTATAGATATCTCATATAGGTTGAAATCTACAGTCTCTTATTAGACACCCAGCTGCTGTTCCATGCACTGTACATCAGAAATAAACCAATCCCTGGACAGACATACAATAGGGTCAACAATTGAGCCTCTATTTCTTTGCTGCCATAACTACAGCAACATAATTTGATATTGTATGTAATGCAAATCCAACTCTTTATGACCTTCCACTGCCCTCTAGTTTTGTCTTCCATATCAAACACTTCAAGAATGGAGTGAGATACTCAGCTTAGGTCTGCCCCCTACAACAACTGTATCAGTGGATGTATGATGGGAATTTCACACATTTTCTCTAAATGAAGAAGAGGAATGTGGTTGAGCTATAAATAATGTTCCTTTGCTACAGAGCAACGGTCAGCTGTACACAGGAATCCCAAGATCAGCTAAGAGTCCAATGCCCCTGATATACATTATTTCTGGGCTATTAGTCCGTGGTGTAAAAAAAAAAAAAAAAACATGGTTGCCCAGCAAACATTCATAAGACCAAGCATGTTTAGCCAACAGCAGAATAATCAGGCAAGACATTCACAAAACTGGGCTTTACAAATATTATAATTATTACATTTTATAATATATAACCTTTCTAAAGAGATGCAAAGCATATGCTGACATTGCTACATTTTTGCTGATGGCAACAGGTGGATTATTAAAAAGAAAGCCTCCATCTTGGTTTAGTAGCCTCACTTAGTCCCAAGAAGTGGGTGCCAAAAAGTTCGGATCATTGATTGAGTTCATTGAAGGTCATGTTCCAAAGGTGAATGGCTCCCCATTTGTGTTCAATTGATCACTAGCAGTACATTTTCTGATCACTGATTCTGCATTTTTCACATATAAGGGCTAAATTCCACAGAAGATTTTCATCAGATTTTGTGGCTCAGATTAATCTGATCCTTCATGCAACACCACGCAGCAGATGAGATTTTGTAGGATCCATATTCATTACATAGTGATTACATAGTGATCTGATGGTGTGTTTTGTTCCTGCATCTACATACGACAGTCAATGTAAAAAAAAGTCGGTCAGACGATCGGATTTTATCTCGCCAGAAGAAGATGCGGCATGCTGCAGTCCCCCTTTCAGGGCTGTCGTGTTGGACAGCAGACCTTTCGTGTAGTTTACACATCAGAGTTTTCTTTCTGTTTCATTATATTTAACCCATGAAACTACATCTGACACCATCCTACAAAATCTCCCCGTAGCGTTTAGCCTTTAAGGTACACCCCTTTTATTACATGCAGATGCAGAGGTCACTTTCTGACTTTGATTGCAGATGTACAGTGTGTAGCATGAAACATTACCAGTAATTGTTATTTCTAATATACCCATGACAGTGGTGTTTTATGTCACATTAGTAAAACTAGAAACATAACTGGCAATATAAAATGAGAAAATGACAAACACACTGCATTACTGAATAAAATTTATTTAGGAGATAATTAGCTTGTCTCGATCTTTGGCTAAGGTCTTTCTCAGCCCAGTGTAAACATATTATTTGTGCAGTAGGGAAGTTACAAGTTTAGACATAATTCATAGCAAAATTAATTTTAAAGACATATCAGATAAACACAATTAGAAAACAAAATTCCCAGAAGATGTCAAAGTCTATTGTGTTTTACAAATAACTATGCTGTGATGCAGGACAGTATGAAATATGAGTTTGGATTGAGTAAAATGACAACAAATGTAAAGCAACTTTGGCAAATATATGAAGGGGTCACATGCAAATTAACAGGGCCAGGTTGAAAAACAGAGCACATTCACTCAGTTTCAAGATATCTTGACCATTAAGTCTCACTGCTATACAATAAATCCTCAGCTCACTATAACATGCCATTAGCAGAAACTCTGCCAGCAACTTACAAGACTGAAATATGGATGTTTTTAAGAGATTCAACCAATCTTTCCAAATACTTCAAGTGAACAAAGAACCAGTAATCAGCAATGCATTGTAATGTCTACTTCAACATGAAATATTCCCTGTAGATCACCACCAATCACTTAATATCTTAAATGACTGCAATGGATTCAATGGCATTAAGTCGAACGGCGTGAAGTCTTAAGCTTAAGGACGGGCTTATGACAGAAACACTGCATGTGTTCAAGTTAAACGATATGATTAATAGCACTGTACAGTAGAATATTTCATAAATACCATATTTGTATTTAATGTTAGAGTCACATCACAATGCTAGTCCCTTGTTTCTAATGAAATTTATTAAAGAATTTGTTACTTACAAACAGCAACTAATTACAGGCTCAAGTCATATTCTCTTTTTCCTATTAGAAACCAACAGAGACTGTTGATGCACAAGTCAGAGGTAAACCTATATATTCTGTATGTAGCTTTTAAGCAGTTGGGTTCTATAGCTATATCTGTTAAATGCATAAATCACAGTATGGATTTGGCATTTGATTGGATGTAGCTGTCACCTATTATCTCCACAAACAGAAATACAGCATTATCTGTCTCGCCCAACACTTAGGGGCACATTTACTAACCCACGAATCCGAATTGGAAAAATTCCGATTGGAAAAAGAACATTTTGCAACTTTTTCGTATTTTTTGCGATTTTTTCGTCGCCTTTATGACTTTTCGGAAATTGACGCAACTTTTTCGTTACTAATACGATTTGCGCGAAAAAAACGCGAGTTTTTCGTAGCCATTACGATTCGCTCGTATCTTGTTGCGACTTTTTCGTATTGAGCGCTCGTAAACAGCGGGCGAAACATTCAGACTTAGCATGATTTTGGAAGCCTCCCATAGGACTCAATGGCACCCTGCAGCTCCAACCTGGCCCAAGAAAAGTCACCATACTGAAGCTTGAATGAATCCGAATCTTTCGTACTCGGCACGAAAGCTGCGAAAAAGTCGCGACTTTTCGCGCAAGTAGTAACGCTACGAAAAAATTGCAACATTTTGCGCAACATTCGGAATGGCTACGAAAAAGTCGCGACAATTTTCCGAAAAATTGCCAAATACAGATCATTACGAAAAAAACGCAATCGGACGCATTCGGCCCGTTCGTGAGTAAGTAAATGTGCCCCTTAGTCATGAGCATTTATTAGTTAAGGCCCATAGCAATATTTTTTTTAAACTTTACTATGAATGTAATCATTTCTGACTAAAGTAACTCAGTGTGAACTTTTGTACATATAAATTTTAAGTCACTTTTGCACAAACATATCATCTGATATTCTGTTTCAGTAGTTCCCTAACTTTTGGGGCTAATAACCCTCAGGGTCTGGAGAAGGGGGCTCAGCCTAAAGGCCAGTTAGGGTGAGATTCGGGGAGAATGTCTGCATATTTGTCTAGATACATCTAAAATCCTAGCTTGCAGGTCAGTTAGGGTCAGATATTTGGAGTTAACACGTATTTGCTGTCTTGAAACTAATGCTGAATGTCAGTTTTCCTATATCAGTAACCTTATTATGAGCTAAGTGTGCCCGATCAAAGGGTGGACCTCAAAGGGGAACTTTAAAAAGTTCAGCTAGTTAGAAATATATGATGGCACTAGGAGGCTTTTGTATACAAAGATGAAAAGCAGGCCAATCAATTTTTAACTCCTTTCTTATCAGTATTATCAAGTATGTATTATGGGGAGGTGCTCAGTGATTGCTCAGCAGCAAAAATGATCAAACTTCCTTTGGAAGAGAAAAATAGGAACAAAGCCACACTCTGCTCTAAAGCTACTTCAAAAAAGACTTCATGGTACGCTGGGATCTCATTTAAATAAAAAGTCTTTTTTGCAGAAGCATTGGAGTGGCTTTTCTATTGAAAAGCTGGCCACTTTGGTTAGATGCTTCTTTTCAGTTATGTCACTTTTTAAAGTTTTTGTTTGCATAAAATATTAACCATTGTCCATCCCATTTTATATTATGCCAGCCTATTTATATAAAACATTTACCACATTTGTTTAAACAAAATGTAAATACATTTAATCTCCATCATAGAACATATACAACCCATTTAAAAAGATTTAAAAATGCAGTATAGTTCTATTTTAACCTTTTACAAATAGCTCCCTAGGTGTTAAGGGAAAGCCCCTCTGATAAATCTTTAATATTATAACTTGGCATATGACAATAGTAAATAACTACAAGGTTCTGTTTCTGGAGATTGTTGCTCTTTACCCCCAATAAAACTGAAGCTTTGATACGGTTTGATTTGGTAATCCACTCACTGAGCTAGATAAGGAGGTATGACTACACTAGCAAGAGAGGAGACAGAACTTTATAAATTCTGTCAGTACAATATTTCCTCTAACTTTATTCTGTTCAATGAACAATGCACAAAGAATAAACGTTATAAATGAACATTGTGTACTTTTCCTTTGATGGACTTTAATCAGTTCATACATACATGATTCCCCAGTGGCTCAGCAAATGTTCAAAATGTGATCAGTTACAGCATGCTCTGTCTATGAATGCAACAAGATAACATAACATAACTTGCTGTTCACTTGATTCACAGATTCAAGTGGGCATGTGAACCCATGGGTTTACCTGTTACACACTACCCTGTCTATCCTCTTACAACAAATTATCTAACTGCATCATTCACAAGTAGCCAGACTTTTGCAGAAGTTAGCCTAACACACTGGACCGGTTAAAGCTACTGAATGGTTGCTATATTTTACTTACACTATGGCAAATCTGTACTTAAGATCAGTCAGCCAGTGAGGACTGTTCTTTTGCAGCCAACCTACCAGCAGGTCAATGAAATAATAAGCACACTTTACAACAAATGTGAGGACATATAAATGATTGTGTTGCTTGAGTGCAATATTGCATTAACGGCACGTGAGCACAAACTTTGCTAGATAATCTTTTATCACAGTTTTTTTTTTTTAAAGGAGAATGCAAGGCAAATTTTAAAAAGCATACTGCCCAATAGTCCTCCTATTGTTTAGTAAAAACGCCACACTTTTTGCTCACCTAATCAAATATTTACTCAGTCACACTTACTTCACATTTTCTAGAACAGGCAGCCATCTCTAAAATAGTATTCTCCCTTCCTTTCCCTCCTTGCTTCATACTGCACATGTGTTTAATTCCCTCCTCCCCTCTACCAGATCCGCTTCTGATTGGCTGGTGGGCATGTGTAGCTCAGAACAGCAGACAGGATCAAGTTACACACATGCTCAGAGAATAGGAAGGCTGCCGCTGGCACCTACAGGAAGGACAGAGAGATTTCAGTGATGTCACTGGAGTCTTTACACTGCTGTAGGCTGCCAGCACCATATCTCAGAGAAGCAAGCAGGGATCTGGGAATTTAGATATGCAGTAAGTACTTAAAAAGAATGCCTTTAGACTTACTTTTAATTTATATTAACCTTTCATTGTCCTTTACAGAAGCATCCTGTCTTGTAATTGTTTTGTTCCCAGGGAGTATTAGTAAGTTGTACATTTATCAACCATTATTAACAATTTATTCCCCTTATGGATTCTATACAGATGTCTTCTTTTACACTGTAGGAATTATATGCTTGTCTGTAAGGCTAATGTGGGACTACATGGGAAAAGCACAATATGAAGGAAAGCATGAGCATGTGTCACACATGTAGGCCTCTTGATAGCTAAGTGACTACATTGCGGATAGCTAAGCGGATACATTGACTTGCAAACAAACAGCTATAGTCATTGACTGTTAACTACTTGGAGCTTATGAAATATCCCTACCAACAACTTGGTTTCCTCCCCACCCTCCCCACACACTAAGGTTCTTCCTATTTTGCTTAACAAATACAATAGAAAATAAATTGGAATTATTTCTTAGGGTGACAGGTCCCCTTTAACCACAATTGTCTTGTAAGACTGCCTAATGTTACATATGTCTAAGCATTAAAAATACTAGTGTATTGGACAAGAGTTGGTCGTTTGTACCGTTCAGATGTTATTGCATCTCCCATATCCCTTTACTAGTACTAGTATAAAAACTGTCTGCAGTCACTTTAGAAAATAAAACCACAAAATGATAAAGATAACTATCCAAAACTAAACTTTATTATTTAGCAATTATTCACATTGGGTTTTTTTTTTTAATCAGAAATGCATTCCAATCTGGACTCAATATAAAGGTAGTAAAGAGGCTATATAGGGCATCACTGAAGACCTGGTGAATGCACCAAGAGATCAGTAATATTACAATATATACTAAAAGCTCAATTACAAGCATGAACAACAGTCTAGCTGCTCCACTGCAAATGGGAGTAGTGTTTGCTTTACTCTAAATGAAGAACTGATGGAAAGCTGGCCAAACCATCCTACTGAATCTGTGAAGTCTTTGGCAGTCATTAGCCACATAGATGGTGCACTGGCTTGCAGTTTGGTGGGGTGCAGAGGTCTAGATCCTCATTCAGCATCATAATCCACAGGAAGTGTTGCATTCAGAACATTAGAAAAATAAACTGAAATGATGATTTCACAGACAAGAGAACATTTGCATTATAAAAATGAGTTCCTTTAAGTTACTTAGCATAATGGCCAAATCATGCTTTATGTTTAAACACCTATTTAAAACATTGACCCCCCCCCCCCCCATATTTTGTGCTTTTTCCCTTAAGCCCTCTAAGTTCTCCTAAAAAATGGTACCAATTTGCAATCTAAAATGGTCACATGTAGCCTGGAAAAATGCTGAGTAAAAAAAACACAATTCTACAAACTTCAATGCAGGATTCATAAAGGATGTTGTGTTCAAATACAATAACCACTAACAAGGCAGCCACATCACAACTAGCAGTTCCAGGCTAGGTTCACCAGGCCTAGAGTTTAAACTCAAAAGAATGATAATATCAGTTAGCTTTTAGGTTCACTTGTTTACTGCTGGATATTAATAAAACAATGATTAGAAGGTAAAATCTTTGTTCAGGACCACATAAATTGCAACTGCCTTAGGGTGGATTTACTGCTAGAATGGAGAAATGCCTGCAGCATTGCCTATGGTTTATTAGATGCAGCCTTTAAACAAACCCCTTGGATAAATTAGTACCTAACCAACTTTGGTGCAAAACAATGGACACTACATACCCTTATAATGCAGAGTCTGTAAAATTACAGTTGCCAGCATTAACGTAGATCAAATTGCTTTTCTGTATCTCTTTACCCCCATAAGCATCAGAACACTGCCATATGGGAATAGTTTTGCTCTGATCTGTATAAGAACATGGATTGTTAACATTGTTCAAGGAACTATGTTATGTTCCATTCTGCTTGTTGCACTCTTCTAGGTCTCTGCCAGTTAAAGAGTCCTTGTTTGTCTGACCCCTTGGAGTGAAATGTGAGTTAGAGCAATACCCCTTGGGAAAACTCTGCACAATTAGCATTGTTGCTGTTTCAGATTTGCTTAACCAGGAAGGAAACAGAATCTTCCAAACACTGTCACAGAGAAAGCATAGGATGGAGACTGGAAAAGATGTATATTGAACAAAGATGGACACCAGGAAAGAAAGTAAATATTTTACATGCAATATTGAAATAGTGATCTTTCAATGTTTATGGAGCATCATCTATTGGGAGGGATATACAAAACCTTCCAAACAACAGTTGTGCATAAATGAAATATACATATAAAAAGGAGCAAAACAAAGGGAGTAGAAGGATAAGAAGCACCGCTAATACTTAGGATATAACACAAATGTAACACTTCATTACCAAATAATACACTTTTCAATAGTATTCTGTTTTGGGTGTATTCATTAGTATTTTAGGCACTTGGATAAATAAACTCCACAGACTGCAAAATGTATTTCTGGCAAACATTCTTAGAAAAAACTTATTGTGGCAGGGGAAGTCAGCTAGTATGCCTTTTTCTACACACAGATGCTTTACAACAATTTTTTGCCCTAAACGAACAGATTAAAAGAAAAAATCACAAGTAATCCCATTCATTGTGTATCGCATAGTTTGGACTGCCTGGTCACAGTGACTTGGGAAGCCATACCATTTTTACTGGCTTTCTTTACTGCCAGCCTATTTGCTGAGACAGATTTTTAAAAATCACAAATTAAAAACAATAAACTAAAAGCAGGTAACACGTAGACTCATTTACGCTATGCCATAGTCATAAGCACTCCAGCAAAACTGTACCGCTTAGAGGTCTCTAGCGCACTGCCTCCTGAGCCACAATAAATATCTGTTGCAAGGCAAAGAGCACAGAATGCACAGGGTGCAAGGGCATCCTGTAATGAATGTTTTAAGTACTTTCACTTATACCATCCACTGCATACAGCATACAGAAATGGGAGCAACTCTTTGTACTTTATTTTGCAATCCCAAAAAGGGGCAAGAAGTAAATGGCAATGGTGCATTGAGCCTGTTTTGGCACTTGCACGGCCATCATAAATGTGAACTTTGTTCTGTAAAATCCCTTGGACATTAAAAGGGTGTACCTTGTCTCAAAAATATGTAGCCTAACATAAATAGTGAAAAATGACATGTATAAAAATGATACATTAGCAAAGGTTTACAAACATGGAGTAATTTAGGGTATGGCCAGGAAGTTAAGTAGGTAAAAAAAAGATAAAAAACAAACAAACAAGAATATGTACTGTGACTTGAATTTTTCATTGGCTCTTTGTCAGCTCCAATAGCTTGATATCTGATTGTCTGTGCCAATACCAATATTCCCCACTATGTCACTGGTATAATAAATAAACACAGACAATGGGGGAAAACAGGGTGATTACCACATGCTGGACACCAGTAGATCTCATGAAAGTAAAGGGCATCAAATTGAAGAGAAGCATAAAATAGAAAAACTCTAAAAAGTAATCTGCATAATCAGAGACATGAAAGAACTAAGGTAATCATGGCAATAAATTATTATATATATTTATATACACAGTTATGTGTAAAGGGTAATATACCTTGACTCAACTAAATAGAAAAAAAAATAACTGCAATATTTTCAGTTTTGTAAATAACTCACAAACACAAAGTGCTCCAGGTAGGGCTCTCCTTAAAGAGCCTGCTATGATGTAGAGGTCCCTAAGCTGATGAAGACCCCTTTATTGTCCACTTGTGCACCTGCACATAGCTCTTCAATGTGCTAGAGCTGGCGGTTGGCACCAGGGGGGCAAAGAGGTTAATTTATATAAAAGCAATTATAACAAAACCAAAAATCCCTTGTAATGTCCATATATATATATATATATATATATATATATATATATATATATATATATATATATATATATATATATATATATATATATATATATATATATATATATATATACAGTGTGAGTGTATATATAACTATAGGAAGAGGCATGTACGGTCATTTGATTTTGGGTTCCACATAGAATTTGTCGCCATCATGAACATTATATGAATGTAAAAAGCGGGTACTGAATTTCATTTCCTCTGGCCCAAAAGGGGCTTCATGGTCCAGATAGTACAGGCGCATGTTGTTGGTAGAAAGCTGCACCAAATTTTTTAGCTGTTTTTTGAACTCGGCCACAGTCTGATCTAAACGGATGCTTATTGTCTCCACTTTCTCTTCAAAGTGTATATCAACGTTTGCTTTACTCTGTGGTCGAAGATCCACTTCTACAAGCGGTTCTAATTTGCCATACTTTGTCACCAGCTCCTGATATCTGAAAGAGAAAAAAATGTCACGACTTTCATTATATTCAGCCACATAACAGTGGAGTTCTAACACATTTCTACAAGATATCATTGCAAAGCAATTCTGGAGGGCTGGAAAATTCCGTAAGATGAAATCAACAAAATGCTTGGTCAGTGACCTCACAAAGCTGATTTTATGAACAACTATAGAAACAACTAAGAAAGCTAAAATCTAATTTAGCAACAAAATGAGGCATGTTAATGTGTGGCAGTAAATCTATTACAGATAGAACAGGCTTTGCAGACATAATGCAAAAAATAAAAAAGTGACCTTTCATTGTGGGTTCTGCATCTGTAATAAACACAGAATACATCCCATCCTTGAATATTTATTTCTTATTTATTTTACTTGTACTGGATACAGTGGCAAGCGTCTTGGGCAACCTTACCCCACACTTTAGAGAATACTAAGTTTATGTGCTCTTCCATACTCCCAGTACTACAACAGATATTGCTGAGCCCTTTCCTGAAGCTGCTAATATTAAAAAGCAAGCAGGGATCTGGGAATTTAGATATGCATTAAGTACTTAAAAAGAATGCCTTTAGACTTACTTTTAATTTATATTAACCTTTCATTGTCCTTTAATCAGCAACAGTGTTCTACAATCTGCTGCTCAGCTCCTGCCTCTTTCAGGACACAATGTATTACGTATTTGACTTGACTCTACATACAGACGGTTAGACAGCATTTGTGTGTTAAGCCAGCCTGCTTTTCCAGAGACTTAGCTTATTATTGCCTTTTCAAACTTGTCTGAGTCAAGCTGGGCTTCCCTGATCTGGTTGTCTATGTTCAACTTGACAGGTTTGACATTTGCATGGCAGTTAGTTACTATTTCGGTGAAAGTATGTTCACTGTCTGGAACCAGGAGTCTTTCAATCACTGTTGTACTCTTTTGTAAATACTTGTAATTGGGAGCATTTTATAAAGAAGATGCTACATTTACAAAGGGATGAGCTAATTCTTTGGGTACTAGAAGTGTGCACACACAGCAGAATGGGAGCGCACACAGCAGGATGGCAAGTACTTGTTACTTAGTATGGCAGTTTCCTTAGCTTTCCCAAACTTGCTTTTGTCTGTAACATTTTTCTTTCCCTGTACCTGTTTTCTTTCCCAGTGCTGTAACTCTTCAAGGCAGGAGGGTCAAAGGGTCCTCCATCCACCTTTCCCTAATCACCTTTCCCTAATTTGCAGCTGCCAGCATGATATATTTATGAAGAGTTCACAGGGGGTCAACGCTGAGTGTCCTTTTATTATTTATTTGATTATTGAAACTTAGCAGTAGCGGCTGCATTTCCCACCCTAGGCTTATACTCAAGTCAATAAGTTTTTCCAGTTTTCTTAGGTAAAATTAGGCTTATATTCAGATCGGCTTATACTCGAGTATATACAGTATTTATTTTACCCAGTTTCATTTTTTCACTGAACTGTTCCTTTAAATGTGCATGCAGCAACAATGTATGTACTGGTAACAGCAGTCCCTGTGGCTTAATCAACAAACCTACAGAAAAAAGGTGGTACTTCCTCTTTAAGCTGCAACTAGAAACACAATGCAACAAAAAGTTTTTATGTTCTCTAATGTGGCAGGCATCGTTAAAAAAAGTGTCACACGGCTCGTTTTCTTTGCATATTTCCTTTCACTCAGAGAAAAGATTAGCCACTGCTTTTTCACTGCCAGGAAGGAAAAATGAAGCAATGCAACTGTAAGGCAGGCTGAAGGTGTTTAGACAAGGTTAGCAAGTCAGGCAGCACGTTGGCATTTTGTTTTACAGGAGCTAAATGTGATCAGTGCTGTGTGAGTGGCCCTGTCAGAGGTGGAAGGGGACCTGGCTGCATGCTGTTTCCCAGAGGATTTACCTTAAATGCAGGAATGTCCCTCAACAACAGCACGTCTCTGTCTGTGCACAGTATAAGGTCACCCCTGCAGTCTGCTTGGATTTCCCCAGTGTCCAAACAGATGAAGCCTTCATTGGATGCCATGCCCACATTCAGACTGCTGTTGTGTTCTCACAGTGACGTGCTGATACAATCAAACCTCTTAATGTGCCATTATTTCCACCCTTAGAGACCATTAGCACTGTGTTTTACTCTGCAAACAAACTTGTCTGTAGAAACACGATGTGGATTTTCAAAACTGGCCTCATAATGGATTGGGCCAAGAGTATTTATATTTATTTTTAGTGAATCATTTACTTCTCATGGGCACAGAAAACAAGCCAAAGACATGTATTAAACAGGTTATAAGAAGGCATGTTAAAGACCTTATTTGGGAGCACATCTTAAAGGAAAACTATACCCCCCAAACAATGTAGGTGTCTATAAAAATATACTGCATAAAACAGCTAATATGTATCCCTGCTTCCTCTAAATAAACTATTTCCATGCAAAATATACTTTTTAGTAGTATATGCTATTGGGTACTCCTAAACATAAAATTGCCATTTTAAGTACTAAGGGCCACCTCCTGGGATCATACAATTCATGGTGCACACAAAAAACCAAGAGTACACATACACAATAGGTCACATCAGCCAATGAATGGACAAAGTTCTGTCTTTTACTTCCACACTTACTTCCACAGTTAGAGCTGCATTATTTCCTGTCAGTTGTTCTCTGAGGAAGCAAACAGCCCATCGCAAAATGGTGTCTCAAGGTAAATGATGTAAAAGGGCAATATTGACTATATATATATATATTATATATATATATATATATATATATATATATATATATATATATATATATATAGAGTAGCTGTAGAGAGAGTCCGCACTCACAGGTCTTACAGAAAATGTAGAGGTGTTTATTCAAATCAACCTCTAACGTTTCGGCTGCATCCACAGCCTTTCTCAAAGACAATGTGAAACAAACACTGGTGCACTGAAAAAAACGAATTTGGTGCCAAACAATGACGTCATAGGTGTGAATACATTAGCATACAGTGTGAACAAAACACTCTCAAAACACATTGAATCAACAAAAAAAATTCTATGCCTAATCCATATTATGTTATCATTTTTTTGTTTATTTTTTTGTTGATTCAATGTGTTTTGAGAGCGTTTTGTTCACACTGTATGCTAATGTATTCACACCTATGACGTCATTGTTTGGCGCCAAATTCGTTTTTTTCAGTGCACCAGTGTTTGTTTCACATTGTCTTTGAGAAAGGCTGTGGATGCAGCCGAAACGTTAGATGTTGATTTGAATAAACACCTCTAGATTTTCTGTAAGATTTGTGAGTGCGGACTCTCTCTACAGCTACTCCATCTATTATTTTGGGACTGCACCCAGGCTCCCTTGGACCTACTTATACGTAAGTGCCTGTCTTCTTGCAATATATGGTATATATATATATATATATACACACACACACATTCTTTAATATGACACTTAATATGATATAAACTGTTGGTTAGGTATTATTTTTCTTTAAAATTATTTCTATTAGTGTTACACTGTAAATACTTGATTCTGAATATATATATATGTTCTTTTGAAAAGGTGTCAGTCTGTGCAAGATCCAAAAAGGGATGTACAAAAAAAGATTGAATGTGATTTTAATGATAGTCTAAGGGAAGCTGAATGGATGAAATGGCTTGTTGCGGTTTATTTTTTGCCATGCATCGGTTTATATATCCGTGTGCAGTAATGAAACTTGGACACAAGGCTTAGCTCCTTTCCCCAAAACACAAGCTAAGAACAACTTGTTCAATCTCTGTAAAGCGCAGCATTAATAGGTCGGCACTAGAGAAATACATGTAAATAAATACAGAAAAAATAGCAATACCAAGTAAATGTGTGCCCTTGTAACTGCTTTGCATGGCCAAACTTAATCTACAATATTTGTGTAGCGTAGCTCTCTAACTGCTTGCCAAGGCAATTGATATATACCATGCTGCACCCACTGCACTGCAGATTCCACCAAAAAGGTGGGCAAATATCAACCACGTCCAAGAATTTTGTCAGTAAAGTTGACAACAGAATGCTCTGCCCTCTGTTTTGAATAAGACAGAAGACATTTTAGCACATATTTTCTGCACATGTGAAAGTTAAAGGCCGCATATAACACACTGTTAAACATGGCAGTAAGGCTTGGACCTTTCTAACTCAGTCTGGCACTGTTTCCTTCTTGTTTGGCACCACAAATTTTGAAAATCTGACAATGCTTTGCAGGTGATATTCAGCAAAAACTTACTGGGAACTTAAAGTGCAAAATCTAGAGTAAGTTGCTTTAGATGTGTAGGAGATCTCTCTAAGCAGAACTCAGTAACATGATGATGCACAGGGGAGAGTGGCTCAGCCACTTGCAACCTGAGATGGAGGCAGGGAAGAAAAGGACACTAGTTCTGTGAACTGGAAAGGCACAGTCATTAATGGCTGCACAAGTCTTCTTGGTGTCTCCTTTTCACGTTGCACAGATGGAGAGGCCTGGACAAAGAAGGCATTGATGCTATGTGTGTGGAGGTTCAGGGACTAAAGCAGTATGTTATTTGGAAGCAGATTCCCATCCTGTTTAGTCAGGGATGGAAGCAAAAACTAAATAAGATCATCATTTATGTATCCTACTTCCTCTGATAATAAATTTTTGGTGTGTATATGTGTGTGCACCACTGACAATTAAACATCCTATTTCATGGTGTGAAGGCCACTTAAAGGAAAACTATTCCCCCAGAATGAATACTTAACCAACAGATAGTTTATATTATGTTAAGTGATCTATTAAAGAATCTTATCAAACTGGAATATATTTATATATATATATATATATATATATATATATATATATATATATATATATATATATATATATATATATATATATTTATATATATATAATTGGCTGATGTGGCCTAGCATGTATGCATGCCTTGGCTTGTTTGTGTGCAATAGCACATACTACTAAAAAGTATATTTTAATGAAAATAGTTTATTTAGATGAAGCAGGGTTCTAAATATGAGCTTGTTTATGCAATATACAGCCTAGACGCTTTCTTTGTTTGTTTGTTTAAGATTGCAGCTGCCATTTTAGCTTGGTCCTCTTAGGTTCCTTCTGTAACTCCAACTGTTGGTAGCCCTGATTACACATTTCTAAGGAAGGGAGTGAGTTTTATGAATTTTTAAGGGAGGGGGGAGCAGGAGAAGGGAGAGCTGAACAGACTCTGGCCTCCGGGAATGAAGGATTTTTCAGAGAGACGAAGTCAGATACCAAAGAAAATGTTTACAAAAAATATGTCTATGAAGATTTTCATTCATCCAGGTCATGGTATATCTAGTATAAATAAATTTAAAGCAACTGGACTTGTTTGGTAATCATTGAAGACGTTTCACTACTCATCCGAGTTGAACTGAAGAAGCTGCTCGGATGAGTAGTGAAACGTCTTCAATGATTACCAAACAAGTCCAGTTGCTTTAAATTTATTTATACTAGATGTTTACAAAAAAGGAAACAAGAAACCCTGTGTTTTTTTGATAGATGACTCAGTGCAGCGCTCCTGTGAGTTCTTATGACTGTATTTACATAGACCTTCCTGATAAAGCTTACTTAGTTTTTACCTTTCCTTTTCCTTTAATCATAGGCATTAATAACAATATTAATTTTTTATCTGCTCATGCTGTACTGCATTGTGGATATGGATTTTAGACATACTAAAGTAAAGTTGGATTTTTTTTTTGAGTGTTCTACATATGATTTGAACTACTTGGAATATATTTATGTGCCTGGGAACACCAGCACAGTGATGCTAGGGGCTTGGATGCTTCCAAGCAGGAAGCACTAGTGAGCTGCAACTGATACGTGTATAATTTGCATGCTAATAATGCTGCTTTAAATTGGCACTGAACTAAAAGGGTGTCTTAAAAAGCATCAGGTTTTGAAACAACTATGTCTAAATAAACCTATATACACATAGCAAGCCCTTTGTCTTTCACCAGAAAGTATCTAATTTAATGATATTGGTTAACATACCTTGCTGACCTGAAGCCCCCAATAAAATTACTAGATAAGATTTTGAGGAGTACCACAATAGTTTC
Organism: Xenopus tropicalis; assembly: GCF_000004195.4. Lineage (NCBI taxonomy): Eukaryota > Metazoa > Chordata > Amphibia > Anura > Pipidae > Xenopus > Xenopus tropicalis. The sequence continues at coordinate 78,351,445 of NC_030683.2, forward strand.
CATTATACCACCAAATCAATATGAAATCAGCTACTATACACTTTGGGATCCAGTCTTATGCTCTGAAGAAAGTAAATTGCATCTGGGCATGAGCCACTCTCTTTATCTGCCTCTCTTTCATTTACCTTTTGTTCAAGGCCTCACCTTAATGGGACATCTTCCTTTGGGAGATTCATATAGTAACGCAGGAAGAATCTTTCAGAGTCTTCTCTTTCACCATCCGTGACAACACTGCCATTCAGTTTGGATACAGACGGCAATCTAGGAGTTCACATGAGAGGAAAAGATTAGCAAGACCATCACTAGCCTGTAATAAAACTGAAGTGGAGGAGAATGCCCTTATCAGTCTATTTCATGAAATCAATAGTCTTCCTCTCTCAGATCTTTCTGCCAAAAGACTTAAATGCACCACCACGACCCCATACACACATTTCATTGAGGAAACACTAATACCAATGTAAATCTACAAGGTCACCTTTAAAATCTTTACATGCAGAATGGTAAAATTAAATGCTTTCACTGGTGACTTATATACAAATTTTAATTAAATAAATCTATCAATCATTAAAGTGAATATTTTCAAAGCTGCTTATTAGGTAATTTTACATATTTTCGAAAATACTCTTGTGTTTCCCCTGTCCGTAAATAAGCACAAATAATAATGATCCTATTTTCCAATGATGCAGGATTAAAAATCTAATAAAAGGCAGTGCAGCTCTGTTAGGAGCAGGGGAGCCCTGAACTTAATGCCTGCCACAGGGCTAATTAGGGCCTTGTGGCCCCAGGGGCTCTCCAGATTGAGTGTTCTGAATGACGCGCAAGCTAGGCGTAGTTCCATGGGAAGTCTACATGCCACCAACTTGAGAACAAAAGCAGAGCTCTGCTTTTTTCTTGTTCTATTCCAGGAGTGCAAACAATTGTGCATTGGCCTTTGGGTTCAACTAGCAAATTTAATTAGCCCAAATAAAAAGTGCAAAAACTACCATATTCTTTTGCACAGTTTTTCATAAATGAAGCCTGAGTTTTCTTTAGAAATAAAGGGTGGGTTTTATGATGGTCGTTTGCCTCAAGCAATGGTTTTTATGGAAGAGACAATGACTGGACTCAAATCTTCATCATTATGGCACGCATTATACAGATATTAGGAGAGAATGGTCAATTTAATTAATAAACTCTCATGTTTACAGTCACAAAGTGTCCCACACACACACATACATGGTAAAAAGTAGAACCATAAACAGCAGTTGAATTAAGATTTCAAATTTTTACACTGGAGTAAAAAAAAAAACTACCAAGAATGCGGCATAAATGATTCAGTCCATCTGCTGCCAAAATTATGTTATTGTAATACTGACTCCTATGAATGTGCCCATGAGCCAGTTTTATAATGTTTGGAAGTGTGTTTATGGGGGGTAAGTATGTTATGGAGCTTAAAAAATATAAGAACACTTGACACCTAGCACACGATATTGGAGGATGGTAAGAAAAAACAGACAGGCAGAATTTGGAGCAGAAAATAGATGTGCTGCTCAATCTTTATTGGACAGTGTGATCTCACAAACTAGTTCTGCAAACCTGACATCAGTTTTGCATACTGCCATGGTTTTAACAGAGAGTATCTGGTTTTCTCTGACTAGCGTTCTAAAGAACCATACACTTGCATAGCAGATCCTAACTAAATACTTTATGGAAGAAGTACAGTACTTATATACAAAATGTTTGAACTTGGTAAGCACTAGATAACAGCTATGTCCACAGCTATAAATTTTATCTGCAGTATGTAGACTTGTAACCTATTTTAACACCTATTTCAGAAATCAAATCTATACATGATTCCTTATAATTTTCCTTTTAATAAAATAAGCCAAAAAATACAGTAGTTTTGTGTAATCTATAATGTATGAAGTGCTATTAACACAAGCTAAAACCAACCAGAAAATATGATTGTTGCTTGGTTATTTACAGGAATTAGGATACATTTTAAAAATATATAACCTTTGCCTTTCACCTGTATAAAAGCGTTTCTTGTGGTTCTTCAAGCTTATAGGGAATGGAATGCACAGAAAGCACTTGTTTTGATGTTCTAGTTTCAGAACCGTGCATGCAGAGAATAATATGGATTTTAGACACTTGTTTAAAGCACTCATTTACAACCTGTTTAATCAGTTATATATACAGTATATCTACTTTTTAAAATACTGATCACTATACCTTGCTATCACAAGTTTCCTGCGTTCTTCTGTGCTGTATGGCTCCACCAGAGGAATACCTAATAATCTAACCTCTTCAAGTTTGGGTAAAGCATTAAGTTTTTCAATGTCACGCCAGGAATTTAAACCTTCAATAAAAAGTAAAGAAAAAAATGAGTATTGCAATAGATAAACCTTTAGGCTAACAGCACACGGTGCAAATTTACCAGGAATAGCTTCTTTTACACATGTGGTAAAGTGCGGCCTAAGGCAATATGCCTCTTGCCAGGAGCCACTCTGTGCTTATGCTGTCTGGTGGTTACAGACAGATCAGAAATACTAAAGATGTCTATGGGAAGTGGTGACAAGGCTGGTAAATATGCCATGAGTGCCACAGTCCTTAGCAAACAAAAAATCTGCAGGTTGAGTGAAAAGAATATTCAGTTATAAACCCAAAACAGTAATCTTGTGCTATGCAAAATAAAATGTTATACATAATACAGGTTACCAACGAGAAAGCATTGGGTCTGACATTTAGAGCCGGATTACAAACAGTAGTAAGTGACTGTGACTGCACACAGGTTACAGAGAGTCATCTAAGCTGGCTATTTATAAATGTGTGAACCTACTACAGAAAAAGTTAAACAATGAAAGCAAAATTTGGATGGCTGCCAGAGGTTACTGCCCAGGAACAAATTTGTTCAGAATTAATAAATGTGCCCCACTGTGTTGGAATTTAACTCACACTTACACAGTGAAGCCAGTATGTTTTCCTTTTGTTGCATTTTATGCTGTAAGTTTAAAAGAAAAATAGCAAAATCCTTACTGATTGGTTGCAAAAGCTAGTAAAATAGCACCCCCTCGTATATACTGTAGTTATATTTATACATTCTTGGCATTACATAGATCCTAAGAAAGTTTAATCTTGTTCTATCAGAAATTGGCCACTTGGCGCCTCCTGCAGTTTGTATTTGCAAATTCAGCTTTCCAGTTTCTATTGGTATTATTGACAGACAGAAGAGATTTGTGTAAGCCAAGGCAAAACACAGGGAAAAATAATTTAAAACATGTCTTTGTTAAAAAAACAGCAGTAATCAAGTTAGTGAAGACTAAATGTGAAATTAGGTAGACCTTCCCTTTAAGAATGGAGTCATTCTGTGCTTTTCGCATGAATGCTCTAACTGTGGTTGGGCATCCATAACTCAGTACATCATTGTTGCAAGTCATAATTATACAGTCACTATTGTTCCAATACAAATAATGATCAGATATGCTTATAGCTGGAAATGCCTTCCCCACTTCCACTATGCTGTAAGTGATCATGTAAAGAGCGTTTGAGTCCGCATTCCCTTGCTGTGGATCCTTCATTCATTAAGTTGGATTCCATCTGTGTTTGGTGCTTGCCTGCCCCTCAGTGACTATAATGCCATTTGAAAGATGGGAATATGTTGTGGAATGCATGACAGATCCTCCGCGTAGGCTGAAACTCCTGTGTGTAACAGCCCTACTCCCACCCTGTGCACTTAGCTTCTTGAATGCCCAGTAGGATAAGGGGAAATATGAAAGCAAAAGTACAATTTGTTGCACCCTGATATTACACCTGCCAGATCTGGGTAGGTGGATCATTTGTAAAAAAAAAAAAAGCAGTGTTGCCACTAGGGGGACTAGTGTACCATAAAGAAAATAACAGTTTTAGAGGATTGCTAACAAAAGCGTCTCTTTGAAGAGCAAGAAGGAAAATTAAAGGTTACTATAGATTGCTTACCCCAATATTAGTCCTACTTGTGGTGTTTCCAATCTGTAATTCTTTCTTTCATTAATTATCATTTCTGATGTAGTATTTCCCTATCCTATATCTTATGCCAGCTCTGTTTAGACTGCAGCCAGAACTAATACCCAGGTAAAGGCAAGATGGTGCTGCGCTATTTATTTCAGTCTCGCCATTGAGGGTAACTGAGTATGGATTTGATATACCTTTTATGAATACAAATTCACACATAAATAACCTATGCATGCAACCTAATAATCCTTAATATGATAGAAAGTGTCCATTACAGACATATGGATATGTCATAAATATCATCTTTTTTTTTTTATTTTCCATAACATAATAAAGAAGAAAAACTGCAATTTACTGAAGCTCCTCTGAATAAGCATTCTTTCCTCTTCCTTCTCTCAAATTAGACTACCATATTAATGATCAGGAAAAAAAATAATTTCTTTCTGCACATTTACTAAGTCAGATCAGTATAATTTGCCCATCCAGAGCTGTGATCTAATTGCACTAATATGCAGCCAACTGATCCGAAATCGGAGATGAAAAAACAGCTAGGATAAACTGGCTTGCTGCTTAGCTATGAGTTTCAGAAACACACAATTATTATTGTAAACCATGGTGAATAGATTTCATGCAAGCAATAGGGAATGTGGTCATTTAAGCACATCCTTACAATCCTTTATACAAGAGGGAAAAAAAAGCTTTGCTGCAGTTGCACAAAAAAGGGAGCAGGCAGACAATGATTTTCTATGCCATTATTCCTCATGGTGGTCTCTGCCTTTGAGAGAAGGTGGAGGAACTTAATGTGATTTTAATAAAATGTCAAACACATTATGCATTACACAATTAACATTTTTTTTCTTAATTAAGATTGTCACTAGGTTCATATGCCATGACATTTTTTTAATAAAACAGATATAAACAGAACAGCCCTACATGCACAAGTCGAACGCTCTTCTTACCTGCTTTATGCAGACTTATTGACCTTAGATTGGGAAACAGCCTTGCTAAAGATTCCTCTGAGTCCTCAATCTTAGACAGGTTGTTATTTGCAAGAACAAGTGTGTCAAGACATGGAAACATTGTGCCTAACTTGCGGATATCGGACCAGTCCTGGAGGTTGTTGTCTGTTATGTGGAGAAGCTTCAGAGAGCGGAAGCAGACTGGTGAACATAATACTGTGTTATAGTCATTAAGGCACAGAAAGAGCTCCTCCAACCTGAAACAGAGAAATCCACAGGTCATATGATTAGTTAGGTTTCCTTTCTTACATTCAAATATTGGGTCTTAAAGACAAGCGCAAAGGCTGGGACTGAAATCTGGCAAATGTTAGCCTACCAGTTGTGTACTGTTTTCTGGTTATACATAGAGTTTTACCGATATATATATATATATATTCATAGCTGCAGCTTTGTGCTCTCTGTGTATAAAGTGGGAAAGAATACTACACAGAATTCCTTCTACTTACTCTGGCAGCTCCATCAACAGTGTATGGACCGTTTCCCAAGAGGCTTTGCAGTTATTGAGGACCAGTTTGCGAATGCTAGAGAATGTCCCGGCGCATGAACGTCCCAAAACTGACAGGTGCAGTGGGTTGGAACTCAGATTAAGAAATTGTAACTGGGGAACACTGGACACAATCTTGCTAACCTGAAGGTTAAATGCAGGCAATGAGAAATTTAAGAGGTTTAGTCTGCTATCTTTAAATCCCCTGATCCTTCTGCATTAAAAAAAAAAAATTGTATATGAACTCTAAAATTCAAATAAGATGTTTCTGATATGCTCATTATTTGGCTGGCTAATGTAATGCATTACTATAGCAAAGTATGCCTAATAAATATAAAATATCTGTCCATTAGTACTCAAGGCATCTTGATGGGACATCAACATCAATATTTACCATATTCTTACAAACAGAATTTCTATTTCTAATTGGATTATAAATTACAGAAATGGTGCTGCTATCTGGATATCCATTTACTAAAAATTACAAGCTTTATTTATAGAAAATCATTAGATTTTGATATGTTGTATGTGTATTACACAGCTTTTCTTCTCTTGAAGCTAGCCGCACATTGGCTTAATTTCCAAGAGGTACTGCATTATATATATTTGCATGGCCAAATTGTACTCTGGAAAATACATGTCTATACAGCATTGGGCTGTCATTACTATAAACTGTATATTAGATATATTTTTTATACCCCACCTGAACCAATGCTACCATTGGTTGATTACTACACCACAACCGGATTATGTCCTTAACTAGTAGCTCAATTTGCTAATCACATATATTAAAAAGTGACTTGAAGAATGGGTGTGTTATTGTACTAATGACTTTCTATGGCAAAAAAGAGCTGGGAAGAACTTAAGATGACAAAGTTTGATGGAAATAGAGAAGCAAAGAGGGATTAACCCTAAGTTTTGGGGTAAAAAAGGCAAAAAACAGAGGTACCTTTACTTGCCTAAACTGTTTGAGGGTTAATGGTCAAATAGAGTAAAGAGAAGAAAGCGCTTAAACTGCTCACTATTAATAAGAAGGGAGTGGTCTTGTAAATGAGTACTGCCATCAGAAAAAAGTGTTTACCCTTGGTGAAAAATAACACGTAAAATAGTTATATTAATGCTGGAAAACAGCACCAGCTGTATCTTGCTTTACAGCAGGGATCTGGAAAGATTCCCAGGACCAGAGCCTGTGTCAAATACCTTGTATCTAAACGACTTCTTATTTACTATACTACATCTTGTAATCGTTTGTGGTTGATCTAATATACCTAGGTAATATTCCATATACCTTGTTCCATGTATGTCACGTAGTGTAACACCCTCCAACTCACACAGAATTGCTTAATGTTTCAAGGCCAAGTTCATGCACAACTAACATAAATGGTCACTGTTTATAAATGACTCTCACCTCCTCCCAGTCATCAAGCTTATTATCAGAGAGATCCAGCTCTGATACATGGGAGCAAAAAGCAGCAATCTCACTTTCATCTCCAGCACAGTTGATCCCACAGCTGTTCAGAACCAGGATACTAGGGAGATTGAGCCGGTCTGGAAAAATAAAAAAGTAACAATGGAGAAAGAGTGTACAGAAAGTAGAAATATTACCTTTTATGCCAAACCATGCCATGTACCAAGGGCCGGAACTAGGGGTAGGCAGAAGAGGCATCTGCCTAGGGCGCAATGGTGGAGGGGCGCCAGCAAGGTACCTCTTCTTTTTCCTACCCCTAGTTCCTGGCACTTTCCCCTGTCTCTGCAATCACCCCTGCGACCTGTGTGCGTGCGCACACACACGGGGGGAGGGGGTTTAGGCGGGCCAAGCCGACCAGGTTGCCTAGGGCGCCTGGCCGGCTTAGCCCAGCACTGCATGCACCTTTTATTACAACCAGCCAGTGTTCATAAGCCCCAAATATTCCTAAATCTACATTGATACAGGTATGGAATCCCTTACCTGGAAACCTGTTATCCAGAAAGTTTTGAATTACTAAGGCTGTTTCCCATAGCTTCCATTTTAAGCCAATAATTTTAATAAATTATTTTCTTTTTTTCTGTAATACTAAAACAGTACTGTGTACATCAGGTAACTAAGCTGCACACATCTATATTAGTGGCAAAACAATCCTATTGGATTTATTTAATGTTTAAATAATTTTTAGAAAACTTAAGTAATGATGATCCAAATTACCGAAAGATCCCTTTTTGAAAAAGCCCCAGTTCACAGATATACCGATAGTAGATCCTTTACCTGCACAGGCTATCCATAGCGTATATATTTCTAGGGAATGCATAAACTAATATTGCAATATAGGTACCAACTTTACTTAGTTTAAATAATCTAGCTAATAGCAACTTTTGTCTAACAGAGCATCACGTTGCTTCTGCAATAGGTAATAAATTAATGTTCCTAAATATCCCAGTTATCATGCTACTTTTCTGATACCCTTCATCAAACAGCTTCAACCAATTTCCCACATGCCATTAAACGGCTAACTAGCACAGTCAATCCCTGCAGTATTCCTAAAATTGGTTGTTATAGGTCAATGCACCCCTGCAAATATCTCAAGCGTCATTTGTTACTTGAGAACAGGGCAAGGGCCCATTCAGTGTATAGGGAGGATACAGGTTGGTGGAACCAACTGAAAGAAAAAATGTTTGTATGCAGTGTTTATTTTCCATTAATTTCCCCACTAGACAGTACTGACAGCAAAGCAAAAGGGCTCAGCTCGTTGTGTCTATAGACTAGCACAAAACTGCACATCTGCACTTTGCTGTTTTTTTAAGGGAAAGCAAATGAAAGATAACCTTTGCTAAGAAATTGGATATATTTTGCTTCTAAAGCACGCATTCATATTAAGGGATAATTAATTAATAAGAAGCGCCTTGCAGTCTCATTTAGATTTGCTTGTAATGAAACAAAATTAATCACTTTTTATAATGAAAAGACTTATTGGAGCTTCTGTTACAAGCAGACTAATAAAAAAAGGAAAGGGTAATTAAATTACCATACCAAACATAGAATTTTAAACATTTCACACTTGCTAGAATATATATTAAGAAAACTGCTCTGTGTGCTGTAACGCTTTGGAAATCTTTTAATACGACTTGTGATTACATGTTTTGTAGCTTTATTTTTTCACCAGGCAAAGATATCTAATGCAGCACCATAATGTTAAAAAAAAAAAAAAATTCTTACAGTCACATTATCAGTAGCTATCATTTATGTTATGGTAATATTATAATACTGGATAAGGAGTCTTTTCATAATTTAGATCACCATACTTTAAATTCTACTAAAATACTTGAACATAAAAAACCTGAATTGGGTAATGGATTTATGCTTAGTTACCATCAAGTACAAAGCACTGTTTTATTATTAAAGAAAAAATGGAAAGCAGTAAAAAAAAAACAAAAAAAACAAGTTTGCTTAAATAGGACTCCATAGAAAATGGCATGCCCATATTTTACTGAATAATGAGTTTGATAATAGATCCCATATATTAAACTCTTCTTTCTCTGCATGGTGGAATTTATACATTAGCTCTATTGACCACTAGACGGGGATGTTCTGCTGCAGTTGTAGCAAAACAGAGCCATTATGTTACAACAATCACTCAAACATAAATGTGCAAAAGTCATATACAATAAGATAACCCATACTAATAAACAGGCCTTATGTAATAAAAGGTGCAGCAGCCCATAGCAACCAATACGATGATTACTTTGAAACAGCTGACCAGTAATTGGTACCTGCTATTTGCCACCAGCTCATCCCACCGCCCCCCACACAAGCATTCGCATGCATGTGTGCGCTTTCACACAGGGGTGAGGGGGGACGAGCAGGTAGCAGAGTTATTGGAGAAAGTGGTGAGCGCCACCCAGTGGTGCCCTGGGCACATGTCTCTTCTGCCTACTCCAAGTTCCAGAGCTGGCAATTTAGGAGACTAGCCTGTAGCAAACTCTGAACTTTTTATTACATAACACTATAAGATTAAAATGCATTTATTGGACAGTAGCCAAAACAAAAAGCACTCAAGAGCTGTAGAACATTAGGGTGCTGAGGGAAAGGGTAAGTACCAGCAGCATATGTCCATGCATTGAGCTGCATATTTTGTACACACTATGTTACTTTTCTAAACCACTATATCACTTTTTTTGTTACTTGGAGATTAAACTATAGTACAGGGACTCACAATCTTAGAGCAAAATTATAAAGAACAATGTAAAACTTCATCAGATGCAAAGAAAGGCCACCCTTGGCAGGGGGTGTAGATCTTGGCATTGGCAATTCTGTGTTTATATCCAAACAAACAGTGCTACTCTAATGTAAAATACAGTGATAAACTGCACAACATGACAATAGTGTATACCCAGTGGGATATGTACAGTAGAATACAAAAATATAAGTGGACTCCTCCCACAACAGTATGCTATTATGCCCACTCCCCTTCCCCCAGTGCTAGGAACATACTGAATCAATCCAGACCCCCACTGAGAATTCCTACAGGGTCCACAAGTAGCATCTGAGGTCTCTGTTGTTATACCACTGTTTTCATCTAGCAAGATGAATCTCAATACAGATTTCAGGAAATAACAATTATATCTTTAATTGAATTAGGAGATAACAGTTTATCATCAAATTGAATCTGGCCCATTATCTTTTAACTCAGAAATTGTTTTCTTTCTCCCATCCAACACCCATAACATTCCAGAGGTACTGAGTTTAAAGAAACATTAACACAAAAATGTTATTCAAAAATCCATTCTCCCCCCTCCAAAAATAACACTTCTATCCAGTACAAAGTAAATTATATTTAGGGTGAAGACACACAGAATAGAAAATATCCTGCCATTGTCAATACTGAAAACCGCCTGTACTAAAACACACATAGAGACAATTATCAGTAAATGATCAGCACTCTCTATTTCTGTAGCAATCACAAGTAGCTGCTACTAGTAGTTCCTTGTGTCTTCACCCTTGTTGTACACTTAAATAATGTGATAAAACCCCACTTCCAGTTTTAAATTCTTTACATTTTTAAATTCTTTTTAAAACCGGAAGTTAGTTGCTCTGAGCTCCACAGAGGATTTTAGCCTGCCACATGCGATGGTGCGGCGTGTGGTGGAAGACTAGGTAACTGATATAGGTAAAAGCCTTGGATATTTGTTGTCTTGTCGATTGGACACCTTTGAAGGTGATCAAACATCATAACGTTAATGCTGAATCTTAGGGTAAAATAATTATTTTGTGTTTACCTGCATATTGGAACGATTCAGCCCTTAACGTTAGTAGAGTGGACGAACAATCTTTCCTAGGACCAATGGTCATAGGAAAGATTGTAATTGTAGTGTGTATAGCCTCCTTTATTCTCCCCCCATGTGTGCATTCCTGCAGCCTTCAGGTTCAGGGAGAGAGGGTGTGTGCCTAGTGTTATTTCCTCAGCCTCATTTATTTCTCTAAGAGCTGTGAGCAGTGAAGGCAGCAGCCAGGTCAACCATAAATCTTTCAAGGACCAGAAAAGGCCCCCAACAAAGTCAGAGCACTCACGTTCCCTCCATCACTGCTCGCAGCTCCCAGCAAAATAAATCATGCTAATGAAAAAGGAGAACCGAGCTGCCAGGGCCAAGTCGTCTAGCAGGAAATTTGCGCGCACACGTAAGTGCTTGTCTCCACATCACGCTTTTTAAACCACAGTCACTTCCATCTATGGAATATCTGCAAAAGATGCCACCAAAATGATTCAGCCCCCCCACTACAGTGTTTTGACTACTGTAACTCTCTGTTAATTGGCTTCTCCTCCAGATACTGTCATCTATCCAGTGCATCATGAATACTAATGCCAGGCCCATACTCATTAGAAACTGCTCTGCCATACTGCCAGCGCTGGCTTTGGCTACCTTTCAGGATGAGATTTAAACAAATGACCCTGGCCTTTTAAACAGTTTGTAACTCTGCTCAATCACAAGTATGTGAACATACTTACAAAGCCACTTGTTACACATACATACATACATACAAGTATTCAAATCTTTATTAGGGCTGCACCCCCATTCAGGAATTCTCTCCCACATTCTGTTTGACTTTCTACCTCTCTGCCAATAAATGACATTGCAAAACAAATATCTTTAGAATGGCCCTGATCTAACAAAGCCTCTCATAGCCCCTTCTCCTTTTAGATTGCATGCTTTAATGAGCAGAGCCCACTTAATAATAATAATAATAATAACTTCTGATTAAGCATGTTAACATAACATCTGCAATACCTTTCATAGGAGACACCTGCGGTCCAGGGGGAACATGAACCCCGGCTCCAGGACCCCTTCTATATGGGAAGTTTTCTGGGCTGTACTTCTCACAAAGGACCTGCATAAAGCTCCTTCCACAGGATGGATCCATTGTTTCCTTGAAGAGGAAATACATGATAAGAGTAAAACAAGTGGAAAAACTGATATGTTGCAGCAGAGACAACCCTCTAATTTACAGAGATATATCATAAAACTATAAGTATTCCCTAGTAGCGCAGGTGGAACATTTCACAGTATAGAGTTCTATTAGGTTACAGAACATTATCCCTCACAATACATTAAAAAATGACAGCTGTGGGAAAGATTGGCCTGTGAGACCAATGTATTATTCAGAAGATACCTGCATCATGCAAATGTAACCAAGTTGGTAGGAACAAGCTTATGAAATACAATACACCTGCTACAAGTGTTTAACTAAGGATTGCTACCTGGCCAGTAGAAATGACGCCATAGAGAATAAGTATATAAAAAGGCAATTTTTTTTACAGAAAAGGTGGCAACCATAGTTTAGCTTTGTATTTGTATAATAGTTTAATCAGATCACAAAAATAGTTTAATCAGATCACAAAAGGGAAACTCTTTCTTTCTAAATACACCTATAATATATATATATATATAATCGCGGTGGGGCGATTTGCGCGAAATCGCGCTGCCGCGTCTGCCATCCCGCCGGCGACTTACATGTTCGCCGGTGGGATGGCAGGGGTAGGCAACTCGGGGAGATTAGTCGCCCGTTAACAGTTTTGCCGCGGGCGACTAATCTCCCCGTGTGCCAGAGCCCTTAGAGGTTTTCTAGTAGCATGTCCTAAAGGTCCAAACCTAACCAAAAATGTAATATTAAAAATGTTTATCAGAGATAATCAATATACACACAAGCACACATATAATTCTGATTAAAATACAACTGAGTGTAATGTATGTAGAATGTGCTCTTAAATGTGAACCGGATTACAATTCTATTCAGAATGTTTGCTTTTGTCTCATGTGGGACACCAAATGAATACAGATTGGACTGCAGATTCAACCAGAGACACCTGCAAAGTCAGTTAATGTCATGCCCATTAATAAGTCAGTTTAACACTAAAATCAAGCAGTCAAGTACAGGAAAGGGTTTAATAAAACATGCATAGATACTTGTAGTATGTAATGCTACATTTTTGTCCACACATTATAAAAATATAGTTTTTCACTTCCTGAACTGTGTAGTGCACCTGCCTCACACTTTTTTGTCCTGCTCGTGGTGTTATCCCTTGTACAGGTATGGGATCACTTATCCGGAAACCCATTATCCAGAAAGCTCCGAATTACGGAAAGCCTGTCTCCCATAGACTCCATTTTAATTAAATAATTCAAAATTTTAAAACCTATTTCTCTGTAGAAATAAAACAGTTAATTGTAATTGATCCCAACTAAAATATAAATAATCCTTTACGGGTGCAAAACAATCCTATTGGGGTTAATGTTTTATTGATTTTTTAGTAGACTTAAAGGACATGTAAAGCCTACATTTGCCTACAATGTATATCGGTTGGGCACGTCTCCCCCACCCAAATGGCATTATTTATACCGCATATGTCCCCTCCGTTTGCTAGCACCATCACATTTTCCTAAAGCAAATTGCAGCTTTCACCCGGTGGCCATTTTCCCTCTGATACATAATCAGTTACATTTAAATTTGCAAACAGCATACACACACACAGACCCTTATTCAGCATACATTTCATCAAGAATGCAGGCTTACACAGGCAGAACTGTCTTTGATAAAAGTTCTGCTTTGTTTGAGCACTGTAGGTAAAGCTGAGCTCAGGAGAAAAAAATTGAAGCAGACAGCTAGAGCTGAGTTTCTATGGGAACCAGCAATGCTATCTCTTTACTGGCTGCTAGACTGGGGGGTGTGTTTAGTAATCTGAGCTTAGAACAACTGAGCATGCCCACAAGCCAACAGCCAAAGCAAATTCCTGAGGGAGGGGGCCGAGTGGGTTACAGGAGGAGAAGCAAATCTAAGTGATTAAGGGGATGCTGCAGCCTTACTATTAACCTCTGGACAACCAGTGTGGCAGGTATTGAAAGATTTCAAAGAGGCTGTTCACTGATTAAAATTTTGTGTGTGGTGTATACATGTCCTTTAAGGTATGGAGATCCAAATTACAGAAAGACCCCTTATCCGGAATACCCTTGGTCTTGAGCATTCTGGATTACGGGTCCGATACCTGTACTATGTGCCACACACAGATGCAGAATATGCATAGAACGTACACACTTATTTTAATTTATTGCATGTTACAGTGCAGAAGAACATTAGGTGGGTTTTCTCCTTGCTTGAATGCATTTACAGGTACATATGATGTCCTATAAAATATCAGATAATTTCCCTGCAATTTGGGGGAAACAGGCAATTTGTAGACCTAAAAATAGGTTTATAGGGTAATTGTGTTTGGGGTTAAATTGTGTGCGTGCCTGGGTTTAACATGGGTAGATAAAGGGCCAAATGTGCCCAGATGTTTAGATCAGGACCATGTAATAACCTCCATCACAGAAGTAAGATGAATTATTAAAAGCATCTCTCCAGCTTGGTGAAACTCCACTTATATGTCAAAACGCTTTATAATATGTTAAAGGACAAGGCAACGCAAAATATAATTTTTTGCCTAATAAAAGAAACCAAAATTCTAAGCAGCTTTGCAATATACATTTATTACAAGTTTGTAATGGTTTTAGAGTTATTTGTATATATTATTGCCATTAGAAGCAGTCTTTGCCTGTCCTTTTTTATTCTCTGCTGTGGTGGCTCTGACTGTTGAAACATTGTAACACAAGCCAGCAGACTGACAGACCTGCCTTGCTGGAGACTTGTTTAAAATGTAACAACCAGGAGTTCAGCAAATCCTGCTTTCTATAGCAATTACATTTACAAATAACGTTTAAAGTGCTACAAATTTTTATTTATTTCATACTGGAAAGTTGCTTAGAATTATGTTTTCTTTCATTATGCAAAAAAATTTTTTGGGGGTTGACATGCTCTTTAAACAGCCCACACAAGTAAGCCATAATGTGGGCCTAGTGTGTATCAAAGGAAGAGATCAAGAGCTCAGAAAGCCTATAATCTATTCGTAAATCTGATTGACACCTTTTGCAGAAATATTGAGTATACTGGATGCAAACCTTGCCACAAAGCCATACCTATTTCTGAATTATAATTATAAAAGTCATGAATTGGATTAGATCAGCGGCACCTAATGCATAGGGCAGAAAAAAAACATATTCCCTTGCTGATAAGGTTAAATGTCCATGGTCCCTTTTAATACAGTAAAATAATTTATTACAATAGACAGCAGCAATCATTATGGGTTTAATTTTTGTGAAACCAAACCATAATGGTCCCATGCTTAATTTGGGTTGCCTCATAAATAGGCTAAGGTCCCATGAATGTTGCTATAACAGCACCCAAATTGTTCTCGGATTTTGCTAGAGTAGCAAGTAACAAGTCTATGCACAAGTATGATGTGGAAATCAATACTAAAGGGTATTATTACTAACTAAGAACTGGTTAGGGTTGCCTTCTGGCTGATAAAAATGATGCATGATGCCAATGTTGATAATAGGGCAGAAAGACAGAAATATAGGGAGCTGAGTATTTTTTTATTTTATTTTTTCAGAAAAAGTGGCTTCCCTAGCTCTAGAGAATTAAACCAACTGTTGTTCCAAGTCAGAATAATACAGTAGTAACTTGATAGAGGGCAGTTCACAAACTGGCTTGAGGGGGGCTAAACAGATTGAACCTAAAGCAGTATTTCAGCGGCACCAGCTGGTCTCCTCCATCCATAATAGAGTTAATGGTTCAAACACGCTCTGTTAAACAGCATTAATAGCTCAGTCAGTTATATCTGTTATTAAGCCGTTTTAGATTGCAGCAACCTGTAGTATTGTGAACGTGTCTAGACAGGCTTACATGAAGCATTAGGCAGTAATTGCTATGGAAACTTAGATAAAGCAGAGACTTTGCTAGGATGGGAAACCATTACTCAATGTAATTAACCATATATGACTTCACAAAACACAGAAGCACATTTTTTAGGACACTTTTGGATTTCACTGTACATACAATGCATATTCTTAAGCTTTATAACCTATTTGCCATACCTGTTTATAAAAAACAGCACAGCACAGTGAGGTTGATCTTTTCTTCCAAGTGATCACCAACCAGAGGCTTGCAAAGTTGAAGCCAGGACCCATCGGCTTTAACAGTATATGCTCGATGGGAAGAGAAGGCCAAGCATCACAAGATGGCGCCTGCTAACCCACTGCACTACTGTGCTTGTTTTGAGCATATACATCAAATGGGGCAGTAATGTACAGTGGGGCTGTTCTGGAGCAGGGCCTCTCCAAGGATGCTAAATTCCTTAAGTACTGTACTTTTTGCTTAAATTATATATAACATGTTAAGGGGTATATTTTAATGAAAACAATGAAGATAAAGTTCCCTACAGTTCACCAGAGTGGACCATCTCTGACCTCTATTTACATGTACTGGATTTTTCGGGCATATATTTGCTTTATATATCCTTAAAAAAATCCTATAAGTGAACAGGAACAGTGAAATTTCTTGCTGGTGAACTCTATTTTTACCCTTAAATAAATAAGCACCTTTGTATAAAAAATTGGGAGGCATGTTGCTTAAAACCTGGGTATTTATTACCAAAATGATATACATATACATAATGGAATACATTATTGGGAAACCCTTTATCCAGAAAGCATCGTACAGGAAAAACATCTGCCATAGACTCCATTTTAAAGGAAAAGTAACGCTAACATTTCTAAAGTAAAAAATCTATTCTACCCTGCCCCAATACTTGCCCTATCCTGCACACCATTTATTATTTTGAATGCTTTATTAGAAAATACCTGCTAAAACTTGGCTTCCGGTCATTTTAAATAAGGCGATACATCGATGCAGGGCTCGATCCACTAAGCGGTGATCCTAGCCTGACTGCTTCCTATACAGAAGGAAGGCTGGGATCGATCGTCGCATAGTGGATTCTGCCCTGCATCGCTGTATCGCTCTATTTCAAATGACCAGAAGCCAAGTTTTAGCAGGTATTTTCTAATAAAGCATTCAAAATAATAAATGGTGTGCAGGATAGGGCAATTATTGGGGCAGGGTAGAATAGATTTTTTTACTTAAAAACTTTGTGTTACTTTTGCTTTAAGCAAATAATTCATTTTTAGAAATTATTTCCATTTTTCTTTAATAACAAAACAGCATCTTGTTCCGGATCCCAACTAAGACATAATTAATGCTTATGAAAGACAAAACAATCCTATTGGGTTTCACTAAAGCAAGTTATTTTTAGTACACCTAAGATATGGATATCCAATTTAAGGAAAGACCCCATGTCCTGAAAACCCAGGTCCCAAGCATTCTGTATAACTGGTCGCAAAGTACTGCTTTGCATTTTAACCCAGAAATATGGAAGCTCCTACAAATATCAAAACTACAAACACAGAATGATCTGTATGCACAATATGCCACATCCAGATATTAAACATTTTGTTCAGGAAATAATTAATGGGCTATATGGCTAATATATATATATATAAAGTATATTATGCATCAAGCCACATCCAGGGTATACATTTGCCAAATATTAACGTACGTTACGTTAATAATTAACGTAAAGACTTTCATGTTTTGTGTGCAGGTATTTGCTTTGGAACATCTTCCAGGTACAATACACATGACGGGTCACAAAAAAATGCATGATGAGGAGCATTAACTTGTATCATTGTAAGTCATATCCACTGGTCCAAAGGGAAACTATACTGAATACTATACAAGTTCTCAGGCACATGTGCTTTATATTTTATAACTAAGGTAACAACATTCATACAAAGAATTTTACACAACTACATGCAACAACACAATCTTTAAAGTGCAATCCTTTCTAAACTAAAGTTCGATGCATGTGTGTAGTAATCTTGTCTGCTGGGTCACTTTGTGACTGTGAATAAATGCTGGTGATTATTAGCCAATGATCACATATAGGCATCAAAAAGAATGTGATCCAAATGGATTACCAACATGTCATAGTTACATAGTTACATAGGGTTGAAAAAAGACCAGTGTCCATCAAGTTCAACCCATCCAAGTAAACCCAGCACACCTAACCCACACCTACCAATCTATACACTCACATACATAAACTATAAATACAACCACTAGTACTAACTGTAGATATTAGTATCACAATAGCCTTGGATATTCTGATTGATCAAGAACTCATCCAGGCCCCTCTTAAAGGCATTAACAGAATCTGCCATTACCACATCACTAGGAAGGGCATTCCACAACCTCACTGCCCTCACCGTGACCTCCGTTCCTCTAATCTAAAGGGGTGACCTCTGGTGCGTTGATTGTTTTTATGGGAAAAAAGAACATCCCCCAACTGCCTATAATCCCCTCTAATGTATTTGTACAGAGTAATCATGTCCCCTCGCAAGCGCCTCTTTTCCAGAGAAAACAACCTCAACCTCGACAGTCTCACCTCATAGTTTAAATCTTCCATCCCCTTAACCAGTTTAGTTGCACGTCTCTGCACTTTCTCCAGCTCATTAATATCCCTCTTAAGGACTGGAGCCCAAAACTGCACCGCATACTCAAGGTGAGGCCTTACCAGGGACCTATAAAGGGGCAAAATTATGTTTTCATCCCTTGAGTCAATGCCTTTTTTTATACAAGACAGCACTTTATTTGCTTTAGTAGCCACAGAATGACACTGCCTGGCATTAGACAACTTGTTATCAACAAAAACCCCTAGATCCTTCTCCATTAAGGATACCCCCAACACACTACCATTCAGTAGATAGTTTGCGTTTATATTATTTCTACCAAAGTGCATAAATTTGCACTTATCAACATTGAACCTCATTTTCCAGTTTGCTGCCCAGTTATCTAATTTTGTCAAATCGCTCTGCAAAGCGGCAGCATCCTGCATGGAACTTATAGTTTTGCACAATTTTGTGTCATTAGCAAAAATAGAAACAGTACTGTCTATGCCCACCTCCAGGTCATTAATAAACAAGTTAAAAAGCAAAGGACCAAGGACTGACCCCTGCGGTACTCCACTAACCACACTGGTCCAATTAGAAAATGTTCCATTTACAACCACTCTTTGTACTCTATCCTTCAGCCAGTTCTCTATCCAATTACAAATATTATGTTCTAGGCCAATATTCCTTAATTTGATCATTAACCTTCTGTGAGGTACTGTATCAAACGCTTTAGCAAAGTCCAAGTAGATGACATCAACTGCCATTCCAGCATCAAGGTTCCTACTCACCTCCTCATAAAAGGCGACTAAATTAGTCTGGCAAGATCTGTTACGCATAAAACCATGCTGGCACAAACTAATAGTATTGTGAACTGCAATGTATTCAAGTACCCTATCCCTTATTACCCCTTCCAAAAGTTTTCCTACTACTGATGTCAGACTGAAATCTCTTTATTTTTAAGTAGATTCTGACTGGAAAGAGGCTTAGACAGACAAAACACCTGGAAGGTGTTAACTAATTTGGATTAAAATTGGTCAGATTGGCCTTTATTATCTGCCCCGTCTACTTCTATTTTCATGAATATAAGATACGGCAAACTTAATATTTTAAACAATTGTGTGAATTCTAAAAGCAGCGTACTGTAATTTCATAAAAAGCAATTTATTGTTTGAAGTGATTCATTGTTTGAATCCTGTACAGGTATGGGACCTGTTATCCAGAATGCTTGGGACCTGTTTTCCAGATAAGAGATCTTTCTGTAAATTCTGAAAAACTGCAAGAAGTTAGAAGAAGACAGCAAATAATTAAAAAACTATAAAAAAAAAAAAAAATGAATACAACTGAAAAGTTGCTTAGAACTGGCCATTTTCTAACATATTAGGGCTCTGGCACACGGGTGACTAATCTCCCTTGTCACAGGCGACTAATCTCCCCAAACTACCATTCCACCGGCGACTTACATTTTCGCCAGTGGGATGGTAGTTCGGGGAGATTAGTCGCCCATGACAAGGGAGATTTGTCATGGGCGACTAATCTCCCCGTGTGCCAGAGCCCTTAAAAGTTAACTTAAACTACCCCTATAGATAACTGACGTGCGTTACTAGTGAGCTTAATGCACACATTATGTGTCTATAACACAATATATAGAGATACAATTAACTGCACCCCATGGCTCTTCTATGCTGGTAGGGAGGGGCTACTAGAAATCGTTAAGCAACTTATCATCATTATCTATAACAAGAAAAATTCTACCATCTCCAAAAAAGGTATTCATGCCCAAATAAGCCCAAGCAAATAACATGTAAATTATTTTTTTGTCCCTTTTTTTACCCTAATGAGTCCATGGCAGTTTGTCTGTCCCACTGGTCTATTCCTTTCTCTTTATTTTACTGTAAGCTTCCCTAATTAGCAAGGACAGCCACAGGGTTAGCCTTGCATTCTCCTGTGGTTTAACACAGGGGAGTACAGCACAATATGCAGCCCCTTTTCCCCTATTGTACCATACTCATTCAGGAGCATGGAAGCACGGAACACAACCTGATACAGAGCACCTGTGGGTAAGAGCCCTTAAATGGGATTAAACACTCAGGCTATTTTGTGTGTACTGTAATTGTAGGGAGAGGGAGATATTACATAACATGCCCTTATGTGAAATCTGCAGCCCTCCAGCTGTTTAGAATGACAGCTTTAGGGTTTGTACACACAAGTGTTCCATTCTGTGTTTCCGTGCGGTGTGTTCCATTCCATTCTTTGGTATATGACTGTACTGACACAGGTGAATGTAAACACTGAGCCGATGTGAAACGCAGCATGTTGCATTCCACATGTGCCTGTGTCAGTACAGGTACATACGGTACCTAAGAATGAAACGCAGGTGTGCTCCACCACAGGGCAATGAGTACGAGCCCTTAATGGTAATAAAGGGCAAGTAAACCCAAGTTGCTGGAAGTCTATGCAAGATGGCTTTCCTGTAATTCAGAGCTTTCTGGGTGAGAGGTTCCAGATTACAGACCCCATGCCTGTATTTACATTTAGGCGCTTTACTATTTGCCATAACATTTAAAAAAAAAACATGTAGTTGCTAGGATCAGTGTGTTTAGCAAGCAGGTAGCATTTTAACTTCCAAAGTGGAAATTAAAATGCAGACCAACAAAGTTAAATCATTTGAAGAAAACAAAGAAAAAAAGGACTAACTGCAGCATTTGTGGATTGTTAATGACTATATAATACTAAACGTTAAGTGTAAAGTAAACTTCTCCATACAAAAACAAAAGAACGCGCCCAGACTATACACCAGGAAGACGTCAGAGGAAACTCAGATATGTCAGTGTAAATGCTGAGTGGCAAGAGTGTTCCCCACACCAAGAAGTTGTCACACTGTGCTTTTATACAGGAATAGATTTCATTCAGCCAGTTGGACACTCTCTCAGTAGAGCAGATTAAAGGGTAAGGCAATTTGCGTAGGTAATACAGACAATGGGACTGCAAGGATAAGGTACTATATGATGTAACCTCGAAAATCACCTGCTCTGTAATTAACTCTTTTACTGCTAAATAAAACTAGTAGTAAACTGGCCAGCATGGACAAATCATTTCTATGAAAGCAAGTCTGCTCAGTTTTTTTCAGTGAGGTTTAAAAGTAAATACGCTAAGAGAGACACAAAGAACAATGCTGGTAAACTAAAACACACTGAGAAGCAAACTGAAGAATTATGATTATAAAATAGCTGAAAATCAAACAAGCAACGTGTTTTCCCTTGTGTCACCTCATTACTTACCACATTCCATGACAGGACCTCCGTCCAGGACCACATTATTAACAGTAAAACTTGTGTTACTGTGTGTAGTGTAACTATTTATTCCCTGTCCTGACACAGGAGAAACTGCCACCAAACATTCTATTTTTCCCTCCTGTACGGCACTGCTGGAGGCTGTGTTTTCATAGCTGACAGTTGGAGAGGACTGAGAGGTGGGATACAGTCCCTGCGTTGCTATGGAGAAGCAGCAACAAGTCAACAAATCCCAGGTCAGGTCACTGTTCATCTGCATAAAGTCTGCAACCGGGTTAGGTAGCAAAGTCCTCCCCCAACACCCGCCCCAGGCTAAGTAAAGTCACAGCTCTGCTTCAGATACGAAGCAACCAGCTAGCTACTGTAAATGGGATTTTTATTTAAAGGAATACAAGTACAGTACAGTACAGTACAGGGCTTTATAACTCCCACATAGAAGCTTAACTTAATCTTATCAGAAAGCAACTGTACCAACTATCACTTTCCCAATCACCCCCGAATATGAATATAATATAAGCTTTACTATTATTCCTCCTCTCGTATGCAAACCATCACACATTAATGCCTAGTTATCCCTCGCTGGTGCACTGACAAATACAGGTCATGCATGATAATGTTGAACTATTTCCAGTACCCTAACAGCCAAAGCTTGCCTTAAAAAGGTACCAAACTCCTTGCAGCTGCTTAGGATATATAACTGGGCTGTAAATGCAGCCCTAAACTAATTGCTGGCTCTGCTTCATACTAAAGTAGAAATGTGATGATTATACTTTCCACAGTAAAGAAACGGAGTACACAGGCTATTATTCCTTGTTTGTCAATAATAGGCGTATGCTGGCTTATTATTAATAGTACAGGGGGCACAATAACACATTGAACAGTTTAACAATTGGGGCTAGTTCATTCGAAAATATTTAGGCTTTTAAGCCATGTCATTTACATAACAATAAATCTAATGGGCTGAAGCAACTGTACCTTCCATCCAAATTCTGTTTGTGGCAGTTAATGCCAATGGCTGCAAAGTGCAAACAAAAGTCAAAACAGTAGGCTTCTGTGTTCACAATGTGCAAAACTTTTCCAGTACTGCATTAGAATAGTCTCCCCCACTCTGATTTATCAACAACAAACACATAATTACAAAGCTGAAGCAACACTGAATGACCTGATCCCACCCTGACTTCACTAAAAGTTTTAACTCTAAAATGAAAGCACTGTGTTACATAGACCCAAGCACAGTTTTGAGCGGCACTTTCAATGTAGGGCTTTTTCACACTGCTGACTACTGTGTCATGAAGTTGGGAGAGTCCAATAGTCTGTAAATCAGTTAGAGGCCAGATGTCTAATTTGGTTTTCTACATAAATGGGAAAATAACACTCATCTTTTGCTTGGTCAGAGAGGCCAGATATATATTGGGCAGCTTAGATAATCCTTTTGGGTGACAGCCGTGTCAGGTGCTCTCTTAGCTGGCCTGCATAAGCCCCTGTTATGGTCTGATTCTTGGCCTTTGGATCCAAATGAAATGGAACTGGGGCCTTAGTTAAGATAGATGGAATTATGAACAGTTCCAAATACCAATCAATATTGGCACAAAACCTTCAGGCTTCTGCTAGAAAGCTGAACATGAGGAGGAACTTCATCATTCAGCATGACAACGACCCAAAGCATACATCCAAATCAACCAAGGAATGGCTTCACCAGAAGAAGATTAAAGTTTTGGAATGGCCCTGCCAGAGCCCAGACCTGAATCCGATTGAAAATCTGTGGCGTGATCTGAAGAGGGCTGTGCACAGGAGATGCCCTTGCAATCTGACAGATTTGGAGTTTTTCTGCAAAGAAGAGTGGGCAAATCTTGCAAATTCAAAATGTGCAATGCTGATACACTGATACCCAAAAGGAGTGCTGTAATAAAATCAAAAGGTGCTTCAACAAAGTATTAGTTTAAGGGTGTGCACACTTATGCAACCACATTATTTTAGTTTTTTTGGTTTTCTTCCCTCCACCTAAAAGATTTCAGTTTGTTTTTCAGTTTATAGGTCACTAAAGGTCATTAAAGGTGTGAAAAGTGGAAAAGTTCTGAAATGATTTATCTTTGTCTCATTTTTGTACAGCACAGGAATCTGGAATTTTATCAGGGGTGTGTAGACTTTTTATATCCACTAATCTCTCTCTATATATATTATATATATATATATATATATATATATAGCACAAAGTCCATAGGAAAGGCACTCACGATTCAAGGAGGACAAACTTGCCTGGGTGCAGTCCTTGAAAACTTATACAACGATCAGTAACGAACAGGCCGCTCCACACAGGACTTATATCAAACAAAAAATTTATTGCAAGAATATAACTAGAACTGACGTTTCGGCTGGCGTTCCAGCCAACTTTGAGAAAGGCTGGAACGCCAGCCGAAACGTCAGTTCTAGTTATATTCTTGCTACAGGAGTAGCCGAAACGTCAGTTCTTCACTATTCTTCAATAAACTTTTGAATATTGTGATAAGTCCTGTGTGGAGCGGCCCATCTCTCTCTCTCTATATATATATATATATATATACACACACAGGTATGGGACCCATTATCCAGAATGCTCGGGACCTGGGGTATGTCGGATAATGGGTCTTTCCGTAATTCAGATCTTCTACCTTAAGTCTGCTAAAATATTATTTGAGCAGTAATTAAACCTAATAGGATTGTTTTGCCTCCCATAAGGATTAATTATATCTTAGTTGGGATCAAGTACAAGGTACTGTTTTATAATTAGAGAGAAAAAGGAAACCATTTTTAAAAATGTGATTTATTTGATTAAAATGGAGTCTATGGGAGATGGCCTTTCCGTAATTCAGAACTTTCTGGATAATGGGTTTCTGGATTATATATATATATATATATATATATATACACACACACACACACACAGGTATAAAATCCCTTATCCGGAATCTAATTTTTAAAAATGATTCCCTTTTTCTCTGTAATAATAAAACAGTACCTTGTACTTGATCCCAACAAAGATATAAATAATATTTATTGGTGGCAAAACCATCCCATTGGGTTTATTTAATGTTTAAATTATTTTCAGCAGACGTAAGTTATGGAGATCCAAACTATGGAAAGATCCCTTATCTGGAAAACTCCATGTCCCAAGTATTCTTGATAATAGGTCCCATACCTGTATATATATAGGGAAAAAATATTCAGAAAAAATGTCTGTTTACATTTTGTGCTGTTTTGCTTACAAAAACATAGCCTTCATTTGTTATTTAAAAATGAATTACCATTGGGCAGATTATTGAGAACTAGAAAAATGGCAAATGTACATGTATTTCTTAGTGCAGCCTGACTATATAAAATAAACTGCATGATATTTAGAATTCTGCCACAAAAAAACATACATTTAAAAGCTACTGTAAATATGTAAATAATGCACATTTATATACTACTTGTTGTTGGTAGAGACATAAAATGTAAATGATTTATAAGCCCACCATAGCAAAGATAAATGTACCCAGTTACACACACAACACAATAAAGGTATATTAAATGCCAGAGAAACTATTAGAATAACTTGAACCTTTGAAATGGGTGGCAGGTATATTATTGCTTGCTCGATCCCATTGATTATCAAAGACGTTATTATACTGACTATGACATCTGCAGCCCATTGGTCACCCTATATGAGCCCTCTAGCATTTGGCATTTCCCTGAAGATAGAATTGGTCTTAGAGGAACAGGTTCCTCTGGAACACCAGACTACACATTCAAGCACAGGCCAGCTTAGAAATTCAATACTAGTGGCTTAAATAAAAGGTTTTAAACAATTGCTTGAAAAACTAGTCTACATATCTTAAAGAAAAGAAGTAACTTAAAACAGGTTGGACCAGCGATGTCTAATTTGTGGCTTGTTAGCTGCTAAACTTCAACTCACTGCATCCTTATATATTATCTATATATATTATATATATTAAAATGTAAGCTGCACAGGGCCAAGGCTGGTATGAGTGAATATTTGCGCTTTATTGGTAAATGTAAAAGAACATTGCAGGGCAGGTAAAACATGATCTCAAAATAACTGCAGTGGAGTTGTAATGTGTTTAGATTGTGCTGTTTTTACATCCTGTATCAGTTATTAATTGTATGCGTTAATAATAATTATAATAATATAACTTACTAACCAGCAGCAAGTGTCTCTGGAGTCATGTTTGCCAATTCTGGGAATGATAACCATGACCACTTTTTAAGGCAAAGAGCACAGGAAAGAGAACTTTTTTTTATTGAAAAGGTCTTTAGTCTTTTGATGTATTAAAGGAATCCTGAAAATCTATACTCTACAGGCCTCTTGCAGTGAAAAGTTCATCTGTAGCTAAACCTTCTGTAATAGTACAGGAGTTAAGCACAAACTGTCAGTGGCTCAGACAGATACGGTACTTAAACATTTAGGTAAAGGTGAACAATGCTCCAAGCCCTGTGAGAATACACCCACAAGTACTTAGAGAGCTTTAGTTCAGTTTTAGCCAGGCAATTATTTCTTGATGTTCTCAGATTCCCTCTCATCTTATATGGAACCAATGGATTGTAGAGAAGATGGCTTAATTTCATTATTTAGATAGGGTTCATGGTTTCAGCTCGGTAATTATAGGTAATTATAGTATTTTTTTCACATAGTAAGGAAGTTAAGTGAAGGTTTAAAGATGATAGGTCTCATTTACATATGCAAATGCAGTGGGCAACTTGCCCATGTTCCCCCCAGTCAGTTGCATGTAAAACCACTTTCATTAAAGGAATGGATGGATTCTTAGCAAGTGAGGGAATACAGGGTTATGGGAGATAGCTCTTAGTACAAGTTGATCCAGGGACTGGTCCTATTGCCATCTTGGAGTCAGGAAGGAATTTTTTCCCCTCTGCAGCAAATTAGAGAGGCTTCAGATGGGGTTTTTTGCCTTCCTCTGGATCAACTAGTAGTTAGGCAGGTTATATATAGGCATTATGGTTGAACGTGATGGACGTACGTCTTTTTTCAACCCAACTTACTATGTTACTATGTAAAGGTACTTGCATCAAAATGTGATCCTTGCTCCTCCCTAGAGTTGCGCTTGGCACCATTCATTCCTTCCTATTTTCCATTTTGAATTGCGCACTGCTGCGCCTATTGAAGCTACCTCCACCCCCTGACCAACAGATGCAGCACACTTGCGACGAGAGAATATTGTGCATAAGTAACTGGAAATTATGCCAGACAGATTTAGAAAAAATTTGGTGCAATTGTACCAGATTTGTGATGAACTGTTTACTAGTTGAATAGGCGTAGCACTACTGCATCAAGAGAATTGCCCATTAGTGTCTGCAATGGCACCGACTGTGGCATTCTTAATATTATAGGTCAGTTATTAATCAGAATTATAATAGGCACATATTACTGTTATACTGTATGAATATTAAGCAAATAACTTAATTGCTTTGGATTTATATGATAAAACCAGGCAAGATCTAAAACTCGGATTCTCTAGAGCCTGCTAGATTTAGCATAATTGTGTTGTCAAAGTTTGTTCTATTTTCCCAAGCTTTCTGTGCAATATCTTTTAGTAACAAAAGAACTTCCTCTGTTTCCCTGTCAATGCTTCTTTTTGTGCTTATCCTTAGAAAATCCTCAGTCTCTAGGCCCAGTGGCCCATTTTATTTACAGACTAAAGCTGTGAAAGCTCTGGGATGATAAAACTGCTTAAAGGGATGCTCTCACAAATTACTGTCCTACTTTTTAACCCCACTGTACAGATACCAAAGTTAAAAAAAAGTAAAGTAAAAAATGCAGAGAAATGCAGAGTTAATGGTTGCAGAGAAACAGGAAAAAGAACTTGTACACAAAGCCTGCCCAGCGAAGCAAATTCCAGGAAGGATGTAATCAATCTTGGTGCTGTTATTAGGCTAGCAGATCTTTGCCGAAAAGTTTCAGTCCTGCCCAATCGACAAGACGACCAATATACAAGGTGTTTACCAACATCGACCGCCTTGTCCCCCATCATACACACACCGATTATCAGACAAAAATAGATGCGTGTATGGCCACATTAAGGCCTTCACCTGGGGCAGTCTGACTGGTTGCAGAGGATGGTTTTTTTTGGTCGCACGTATGGGCCAATAAACTGGCGATCGAGAACGAAAGTCAGCAGACAATATCAGTTAATGGTCAGTGTTTGATACTTGAACTTTTGGTTAAACTTCTCAGGTCTTACCAGAATTGTATTCTTCATGAAAATGTGCCTATATGTCCTTTAGATAATTTTCCTCAATTTGACTTCTTTCTATATAAATTGGACATGCTTCTCCTTTAAGATCTAATCACATTACTAAAGGTGTCACTATCACTTTAAGTACAGCTATTTAAACTGGTGTAGTCGGTCTTCCAAATGCTGTTAAGGAGGAAGACACATTGGGTGATTAGTCACATTTAAAAAGTCGGTTGCAGCGACTTATCGCTGTGACTTTACCGCAATAGAGTACTGTATCAGTCGCTGCGACTAATCATGCCTGGTTTTTCGCTGCATGGATTAGTCACTGCAACTTTTTAAAAAGTAGTGCCGATTAGTCTTCACCATAAAGGGATACAGTAGTGCAAATACATTGTTTATTTTATCGGACCACTGTAAATATTTTTTCAATTAATGCATGTTTAATTTTTCAAAAGTTATTGGCACTTTTGTACTTGCACAGGCATTTTTTGGCTATTCATAATTTCTTTCCCAGGAGCACAGCCCATATCCCACAAGGCAATTCAGAATCAAATACTCAGAAATGTCAACTCTCCAAATTTATTTCAGTAGTCACACAGTTTTGTCTTCCACAGTAAGGGCAGTCTTCTGCTACCTGTCATATTCCTCTAAATTAAAGGACAAGAGAACTTGGATTCCCTTGGGGGCTGCCAATATGTTTGATTCTCCCAGTGAATCCTAATTCCATTGAGCTCCAAACATTCTTAGAACCGACTATCCCGGGGATGCCTGGGAATAGGAATTTAATTCACTGGTGAGTGCCCAGCAAATTAGCCTTTAAGTTAACTTTTAGAATGTTACAGAATGCCCTATTCCTAGCAACTTTGCAATTGATTTTCATTATTTATTTTTTATAGTTTTTGGATTAGTTGCCTCTCTTTTGCCTCTTTCCATCTTTCAAATTGCTCTGTAAGTCTATTATTGCTACTTTTTATTACCTATCTACTATTCATATTCCCATCTCTCGTTTAAACCACTGTCTGGTTGCTAGCGTAAATAAGACCCTAGCAACCAGATAGTTTCTAAAATACCAAATAGAGAGCTGCTGAAAAATGTAAGATAACTGAAAAATCATAAAAAATGAAAGACCAACTGCAAAGTAACTCAGAATATCTGTGATGTCTACATCATATTAAAGGTTAACTACCCCCTTTAAAGTTAAAAGGATAAATACCTTAATGACTTCACCATTGCCAAATTCCATGACTCAGATATGTTATCAACATTGGTGAACCTTGTTACCTGTTACAATATTCTATTCCCAACAACAATTAATCAAGTGTCACACACTGAATTTTGTCACCGTACCTAAACAAGACAAGCAGGGAAATGTAATAAAATTTGGTAACGGAAAAAATATTTGCAATTCAACAATGTATGCCTCTGTGCAAACAGATTTTCCTTTGCGCACATTTTATATTGCTTTTGAAAACCTGAAAACTGTTTAGCGACCACTTATAAAAGGTGAAGAAAGTTTGCAAATGTTATAGTTTGTGCTAGTGCGCAATGTATGTATTAAAACTTCTTACTGAAAAAGTTGTCATGTTTGCTCCAAAAGATTATGCCACCTTCAAGTTTGTCTTAAAAGTGCACAATGAAAATTAGTACAATGCAAATTTTTATTCTTATTTGTGCACATTTTTTTCCATTTATTACATTTTCCCAATGCTGACAAAGTAGAAAAAGTTCTTATATTTAATGATTGAATATATCTCCCTGTATCTACTTTTGTACAGGCATTTCTTGAAATAATTTTTTTACTTTAAAACCTAGTCAGGCATTTTCCACTGGCTCACGCAAATCACAGGAGCATTTGCTCTTGATGCAGAATATAAAATGAATGTTAAGGTAAGCTGAATTCTCTGTCCTATTGGAAAACTGATTATGTCCATTAACAACAACTCTATTGTGTATGGGTGGAATATGCTTCAAAACAACATTATCCTGGACACTTTTTATAAAAGGCTCAATATAAATGTGTATAAATCCGGCATGAGTCCAATAAATAAGGACTCTGTGAAATGAAAGACCTGATTTGTTGCTGTGTGCAATCAGCCTTTATATATGTTTTAACAGTGACCAAAGTCTTGGATCTAGTTATTAAGCTTTTTTTTATTTAACCTTGGTGTTTTAGCTCATTTTGTATCATATAAGTGCATAGTTATTAAGGAGAGAAGACAGTATGCCAGAGATTAACTTACAGTTTTTCCTTCACTTTTATAAGATTTTAAGGGGCATACAGTATCTATCAAGGGGTTAAAATAGAGCTTTCCTATGAATAAATATGTCTAAGTGAATAGAGAGCTGTATAAATTATTTGTGAACTATAATGAAGCCTATTTTTACTTTAATAAATATGCACCAAAGTGTATTAATTATCTGAATGTCCATTTTTTTTAAAGGAGAAGGAAAGGTAAAAACTAAGTAAGCTTTATCAGAAAGGCCTATTTAAATACAGCCATAAGCACTCACAGAAATGCTGCACTGAGTTCTCTGTCAAAAGAAACAGGATTTGTTGTCTCTTTGTTTTCCTGTGCCACTGCCACGTAGCTCTCTCCTCTCTCCTGCCCCCCCCCCTCAAGAATGCTAAGAACTTCCTCCCCCCCTTAGAAATGGGTGATCTGAGCCAATCAGCAGGAAGCTTGCTCATAGTCTTACTAACTGCGCATGTACAACGGTCTTGGTCTTGGTGCAGGAGTGAGGCATTATGGGAACCTTCTTTACAGAGCTCAGCGTTTTTTTCCTATGAGGTTTCTGATCATTTGAACGGGAGAAATATTGAGAGTATGCCTGCAGCTTGAGATTTACTCTTTATTAGCCTTTCCTTCTCCTTTAATCCATATACAATATTTCCATAAATCGTCGTCATATTGTTTGCTCCATCACTTGCAGTATTAAGGCACTCCCTGAAGGTCAAGTACTTGCTTTTGATACACCTTAATGTAACAAATACATAGTGTGATATATTTTGCTGAAAATACAGTACTGCTTGTAAGATTCAGTTGTGCCCACTAACTGTCTGCATGTACGCCCTTTTGTAATCAATCAGGAAATAAGATCAGTGAAGTAATTAAACCTTTTTAGCAAAGTGCAGAACCTTTGATCGCAAAAACTTAGTGCAAAATGTATTAGACACTAGTTCAATAACATATAACAAAGCCCACCTTGCTCATAATGTGCATCTAGTCCAAAAGCACCCAAAAAGTTAATCATATAGCACACACAATCCTTCCCCATAAACCTACTATCCAAAAGGTGTGTCATACATTCTACAGTGCCCAGGAAAGTACATCCAACAGGCAACACTGATTGCAACAGTGCACCACACAGCGCTAGCAGCATCTGTAGATGCAAAGCCAACAAAGTGCTTGAATGTGAAATGTTTATATAACCTCACACTAACAAACTGTGTGTCTCACACACAAAAAATGTACTTTCAGAATCACAGCTTTAAACTGACCAGCCTGCTTTCCCACATTCATATACACATCAGTGTAAAACTCTCACACAATAAAGAAATGATTCTGTCCCAATCTCTCACATTTATACATTCCAACTTATTGACAAGCTAACCCTACAACATTCTGTCATACTCAAAGCCAAATGTAACTCAAAGCCAAGTGTAACTCAAAGCCAAGGGGCATATTTATTATGCTGTGTAAAAAATGGCGAGAAAATTCGCCACACATCGCCAGGCTTCGCCGTGTAAAAACGACGTAAAATTGGTGTAATTTTTTTTACATGTTTTTTCTTCCACCGGAACTTATGGAAAATAACGGCGTAATATCCGGCATTCAGATGGCGATCTTTTCCATTTATTTTACACAGTTTTTTACTCAGTTTTTCACAGGATAATAAATACGCCCCCAAGTGTACAATACACACAGACTAAATACAGTCACTTACACAGATAGACATTTTCAGATACATACACTGAGCAGACTTTATTCTACAACAAACAAAGGCAAGTATTTAGCACCTAACTCTACCAGCATACAGATGGACCCACTTATTATGTTACAGAAACACAAAAGAAAACACAAAGATCAACACACTGTTGAGCCCTCACACAAAGTTCAAAGTTATTGTCTCACACACAGATCAGTGTATCGTCTCACTCTCTCACTTTAAGCACAGGTAAAAAAAAAATCATTCCTACATAAATTAAAAAAAACCCTCAGGTGAACAAGAGAAAGGGTCTGCACCCCTGAAATCTGTTGCTTCCCCTTAACAGTCAAATAAACACAGCTGAACCTGACCACAGGTTACATACTTGTCTTGCACAAAAATAACGCAGCCACACTTTCTGATCTATAGACAGCCCACAGAACTGTCACACTAGCACAAACTATTACATTTACACACTCAGCAGTGCTTCCCACTCAAACAAGTAGGAGACAGACGGCAACAAATTACATTCATTTTGGGCACATGACAAAGTTTGGAGGGTTAGTTATGCTGGCATTTGTTCAGCCTTGGCATGACAATATGCTGATTTATCAAACACCTGATCACAGAGAGGACACTACAGTGTGACAAACAGTACAAGTGTACAGATAATTAAGCCTTGACACCCCCTGGTCTATTCATTAACCCTCCAGTCCCAAGCTTATACTCTTCAGGACCTAGTGAAGTCATATTAACCCTACATATACCAGTGCCTACAACTCTAGTGCAGCAGGTATATATACACACAGGTGCAACTCACTGGCTATATTAAGATAATATTAAGTAATAACCTCTAGTTTGCCCCTACCTTAGTAATGTCTGACTGAGAAGCAAGGAATAGATAACCTCCACCAAACCTCACTCTAGAGCAGGTACCATAGGCATTGGCTATGATTGATCATGTGATACACATTGTGCATTCTACCAACGCACACTGGGCATTGTAGTTTTTTTTCCTATAGAAGCACATCATCAAGAAATCCCAGCTACACTTTGACACGAATAACATAATAAGAATAACAAAACACGTTTTCTAATTATTTTTACAGAGCTTCTAATCTTTACAACGCAGATTGCTTGGTTGGCAGTTAAATAAGGTTCTGAAAAAGAGACTACAGTTCCCAGAGTGCATTGGTTTTGAGAAGGATTTGAAAATTGAATCACATGACGATCACACCCAATTGCTGCGTTGCCTGCAGCAGAGTGGGATTTGAACGAGTTTTCTGTGCTTCTGTTGCAACCCAATTAGACGTCACAACTGCCAGAGCAAAGTACAAGACAGATGTTCAATTTGTGGCCATCAAGATGCATGCGGCAGCTCCCACCATCCTCTACAGCAGTGGTTCCCAAAACGGGCATAATAACCCAAGATGTTTTGTAAGGTTACTAAATAAAATGTGTAATGGGTATATTTACTGCAGACGTGACAGTATAATCAGTAATAAAATATGTAAGGGGCATGTTAACTGTAGACGTGCAGTGTAATAATAAATAAAGTGGATAATATGCACGCTAATTCTTGACGGTTTAGTAAAATTACGAACTTAAATTAAAGGAGACATATTGGATAAATGGGAAACCCCTAATTTTGTAGGCAATTATGAATAATATACGGTGCTGGGTTCCCTTTGGGCTAAACATTAACCCTATCTGTAACAATGGCCCCTTTATTGGAGCTCCCTATAGGTCCTATCACTTCTCTGTCCCAGTTTGAAATGAAGAGTGGGCGTGTCCTAACGGTCCCTGCCAGAAGCACAGTAGGAGGGGGAGAGCCAATCACAGCCCTGCACTCACACAAGCAAAGACAGGCTTCAGTTCCCTATCAGGTCAGCCTAGCTGCTGATTGGTTCCTATCCTACAGTGCAGGGTATGGAGGGCTGCTGGCTCCCCAGCTCATCCAGAGAATTCAGCCAGCAGGAAGTGGAACAGATGGGCGGGGCTAGTGGGGTTTTTGTGGAATTTCTCAATAAATCAGTCAGAAACACAAGTTTTTAAAGCACAATCCTTCTATATCTAGAGGAGTATAATTCACTGGTACATTCATAATTTTTATAGGATATGTCTCCTTTAATATTCGCCCTAAACATGCCAGTATAATTATTACAAAAATGGATAACAGTATATTAACCTTAGCTGTGCCAGTATAATAAAATGGATAATGCGCATATAATTCTTATCCTAAATAAAATGAATATTAACTCCAAACATGCCAGTATATAGTGCTGGGCGGTATACCGGTAAAAACCGATCACCGTTTTTTTTTTTTTGAAACCGATATGAATTTTCTACATACCGGTGTGCTGAATACTTCCGGGTGCGCACGTGACGTCAGCGCGCACGTGACGTCAGCGCGCACACTCTACAAAAGCGCCATCGCTAGGACGCATTCAGAGTCGGATACCAATGTGAGCTGTCGGGGGGTGCCTGGCCAGTAATTATATTTTATGTGAAGGGGATGGGGTTGTGTTTGGGGGGGGTGGGGTGGGGGGTTATATTTATGTGAAGGGGATGGGGGGGTGTTTGGGGTGGGGGTAGGTGGGTGGGTTATACTTATGTGAAGGGGATGGGGTTGTGTTTGGGGGGGGGTGGGATGGGGTGGGGGTTATATTTATGTGAAGGGGATGGGGGGGTGTTTGGGGTGGGGTGGGGTGGGGGGGGGTGTGTGCGGATGGGGGGGTGTTTGGGGTGGGGGGGGTGTGCGGATGGGGGGGTGGGGGGGTGCGTGCGGATGGGGGGGTGGGGGGGGTGCGTGCGGATGGGGGGGTGGGGGGGTGCGTGCGGATGGGGGGTGCGTGCGGATGGGGGGGTGTTTGGGGTGGCGGGGGGGGTGCGGGTGGCGGGTGTTTGGGGTGGTCACCTAATCATGCATGGGGAAAAAAAAATACCGTCAAATACCGTGATACCGATATAATTTTGAAAAATACCGTGATATAAATTTTTGGTCATACCGCCCAGCACTACCAGTATAATTACTACAGAAAATGGATAATGTATATTATGTACGTATAGGAGCAGATTTATCAAAATGTGAGATTAGAATTCACCACAGAAAAACTCGCCAACTTCCTACTCATTCCTATGGGATTTCTAGAGGCGTATTTATCAATGGGTAATAAATAGGAATGAATAGAAAGTAGGTGAATTTTTCTGTGGTGACCTCTAATCTCACATTTTGATAAATCTGCCCCATAATGTATTTTAAACCTAGACGTGCTATTAAGATGACTGTAGCCAACGAGTACTCCATTAATTACAGGCATGCCAGTAAGATTTTTTCAATTTTTTTATATGTGGCCAGTACCCTTAGCAGTCAAAGTAATTGCAGGTCAGACACAACATGCTTCATTTTACCTGCATTTGGTGGTTCCTTGCATTTCCCTTGGTACAGGCACCTTAGGAAACAATGGGTTCTTATACCATGTGTAGAATGCATATAAAAACTCTTGTGTATAGAAGCCCTAAGAATGAGAACCTCCATAACAATTAGAGCCCACATTCTGGCATACTTAACCCAACTTTCTTGACTTTCATTTACTGTCTGAAAAAAAGGCTTAGGATCTATCTGTGTGTGTGCTATGTGTGCTCGCTCCATAGCAATGAATTAGCATCTCTCATGCTTTCCTTTGGGTCTTCATTGAAAATAAAAACACAATAAAAATAGTTATCTAATGCATTGCAATACATGAGCACATAGGACCATATCACACTGCAATGTGTGCTTATCTGTTATTTTGTTTCTGGTGATCTGGAATCTGTGTGCTTCACAGAAAGCATTCATTGCTGTTATACTACTATCCTATCCCTCTGATTTTTTTAATGACATACTGGGTAATTTTATGGTGTTTAGGGTTATCAGCCTTTTGATGTCTTCCCCAATAGTGGACATCAAGTGTAATTTTTATTGGGTGTCACATAGAATGCCAACCAGGTCAACCACAGTTTTGTCTTGGAATCGATTTCTATGTCAAAACATTACCAGCATCTAAAGCTAAATTGTCCAAGACTCCAATTCTTATTATTAGACAAACATACAGGTCCTTTTCAAAAAATTAGCATATTGTGATAAAGTTCATTATTTTCTGTAATGTACTGATAAACATTAGACTTTCATATATTTTAGATTCATTACACACAACTGAAGTAGTTCAAGCCTTTTATTGTTTTAATATTGATGATTGTGGCATACAGCTCATGAAAACCCAAAATTCCTATCTCAAAAAATTAGCATATCATGAAAAGGTTCTCTAAACGAGCTATTAACCTAATCATCTGAATCAACCAATTAACTCTAAAAACCTGCAAAAGATTCCTGAGGCTTTTAAAAACTCCCAGCCTGGTTCATTACTCAAAACCACAATCATGGGTAAGACTGCCAACCTGACTGCTGTCCAGAAGGCCATCACTGACACCCTCAAGCAAGAGGGTAAGACACAGAAAGAAATTTCTGAACGAATAGGCTGTTCCCAGAGTGCTGTATCAAGGCACCTCAGTGGGAAGTCTGTGGGAAGAAAAAAGTGTGGCAGAAAACGCTGCACAACGAGAAGAGGTGACCGGGCCCTGAGGAAGATTGTGGAGAAGGACCGATTCCTGACCTTGGGGGACCTGCGGAAGCAGTGGACTGAGTCTGGAGTAGAAATATCCAGAGCCACCATGTACAGGCGTGTGCAGGAAATGGGCTACAGGTGCCGCATTCCCCAGGTCAAGCCACTTTTGAACCAGAAACAGCGGCAGAAGCGCCTGACCTGGGCTACAGAGAAGCAGCACTGGACTGTTGCTCAGTGGTCCAAAGTATGTCATTCGGAAATCAAGGTGCCAGAGTCTGGAGGAAGACTGGGGAGAGGGAAATGCCAACATGCCTGAAGTCCAGTGTCAAGTACCCACAGTCAGTGATGGTCTGGGGTGCCATGTCAGCTGCTGGTGTTGGTCCACTGTGTTTTATCAAGGGCAGGGTCAATGCAGCTAGCTATCAGGAGATTTTGGAGCACTTCATGCTTCCATCTGCTGAAAAGCTTTATGGAGATGAAGATTTCATTTTTCAGCACGACCTGGCACCTGCTCACAGTGCCAAAACCACTGGTAAATGGTTTACTGACCATGGTATTACTGTGCTCAATTGGCCTGCCAACTCTCCTTACCTGAACCCCATAGAGAATCTGTGGGATATTGTGAAGAGAAAGTTGAGAGACACAAGAGCCAACACTCTGGATGAGCTTAAGGCCGCTACTGAAGCATCCTGGGCCTCCATAACACCTGAGCAGTGCCACAGGCTGATTGCCTCCATGCCACGCCGCATTGAAGCAGTCATTTCTGCAAAAGGATTCCCGACCAAGTATTGAGTGCATAACTGAACATAATTATTTGAAGGTTGACTTTTTTTGTATTAAAAACACTTTTCTTTTATTGGTGGGATGAAATATGCTAATTTTTTGAGATAGGAATTTTGGGTTTTCATGAGCTGTATGCCAAAATCATCAATATTAAAACACTAAAAGGCTTGAACTACTTCAGTTGTGAGTAATGAATCTAAAATATATGAAAGTCTAATGTTTATCAGTACATTACAGAAAATAATGAACTTTATCACAATATGCTAATTTTTTGAAAAGGACCTGTATATATATATATATATATATATATATATATATATATGCCAAATATAACATCATTTTGAGACAGCATGACACAGATGGGTTTGGGTATAGCACAAGGTATTTTTAGGTATTTGTGAGAGGGTATGGCAGTGAACTGGTCTGTTGGTATTTATGAAAAAGCGTGACAATACAGTAGTCTGTGTGTAAGTGTGAGAGAGTATAATTTAATAATATTGTTTTTAGCGTTTAGCTAAAAGTAGTGCTTGGGGTTTATGCAGACAACTGCATAGTACAAGACATGATCTACATTTCCCGTTTCATACTATTTGTTAACAAAAATGCTCAGGCTGGTAGTTATGGTTCACCTTTAAAGGAGAAGCAAAGGCAAAATCACTTGGGGGTGCCAAAATGTTAGGCACCCCCAAGTGACTTTAATCGCCCACCTTGTACCCCGGGCTGGTGCCCCTGTTCGGAGAAAACAGCGCCAGCCCGGGTACCTGTAGCGGAGCACTTCCTCCTTCCTTTTCCTAAAATGCCATTCACTCTACTGCGCATGCGCGCGCACGAGAAAGAGGAAGCGCTGCAGCTACCCTGGGCTGGTGCTGTTCTCTCCGAACAGGGGCACCAGCCCAGGGTAAAAGGTAGGCGATTTAAGTCACTTGGGGGTGCATTAACATTTTGGCACCCCCAAGTGACTTTGCCTTTCCTTCTCCTTTAAGTTAACTTTTAGTATATTGGTTTTATAGGTTTTCCTGCCATGGCACATTATGGTAGGCAGCACCTCAACTGATGGCAGATGCCTTTAATTATTTCTCCCTGTACTCTAACAAGTGTGCCATATTATATTTACTGGATTATTTGTCCTCTCTGGTAAATACACCAATACATATGGATTGGATTTCTTAATTGTTATGATATGATAGCGCAAAAAAACTAAAATTGAAATAAAAAAACAAACTCATAAAGGTGTGCACTATTGTTTTCTGTGTATGCATGCTGCTTCATTCTTAGCTGTGTGTTTACTGGCAGCACTGCAGGGTCAAAGTGTTTAAGAACAGAATGGGTTAACAAACATGGGTGTTTATAAATGATTGTAAATTCAGGCATATGCTCACCTTAATGTTAGTAAATTCAGGTTTACACTCACCATAACAGTTCTTTTCAATGTAAATTAATTTTAGTTAATAGAAGGCATATGCTAGGTAGTTATACAGTACCTGCTTCCTGTACAGCAGATATTACCTACGTACAAGCAATGTAAATCGAAATAACCAAGTGCCATTGCTGCTACAAGTTATTTGCACAATGACAATGTTTGTGTAAAGTTATATATGTAAGAATCAGTATACAAACTCTCTTCTTACAGACTATAAGCAATCATAGAATCATTCCTGTGATTGCTTGTTGTATCATTTGTTCTGGCTTTAAAGGGCATGTAAACCCCACACACAAAAATGTAATCAGTGAACAGCCTCTTTGAAATCTTTCAATAGCTGCCACACTGGTTGTCCAGAGGTTAATAATAAGGCTGCAGCATCCCCTTAATCACTTAGATTTGCTTCTCCTCCTGTAAGCCACTTACCCCCCACCCTCAGGAATTTGCTTTGGCTGTTGGCTTGTGGGCATGCTCAGTTGTTCTAAACTCAGATTACTAAACGCCCCCCAGTCTAGCAGCCAGTAAAGAGATGGAACTGCTGGTTCCCATAGAAACTCAGCTCTAGCTGTCTGCTTCAATTTCTTTTTCTCCCAACCAACTCTCCTGAGCTCAGCTCAAACAAAGCAGAACTTTTATCAGAAACAGTTCTGCCTGTGTGAGCCTGTATTCTTGATGAAATGTATGCTGAATAAGGGTCTGTGTGTGTAGGCTGTTTGGCGATTTAAATGTATCCAATTATGTATCAAAGGAAAAATGGCCACCAGGTGAAAGCGGCTATTATTTGCTTTAGGAAAATGTGATGGTGCTGGCAAACAGAGGGGATATATGCAGTACAAATTATGCCATTTGCGTGGGGGAGGCATGCCCAACTGATATACATTGTAGGCAAATGTAGGCTTTACATGTCCTTTAACCAGTGTGAAAGTGATTTATAGAAGGCCTAACAAGAACATCATTAGCTATTCTTCTCTTCATGCAGTATTTCTATTGAAAAGGATTTCGTGCACCTAAACAAAAAGTAAAATAGAGAATCCCCCCTCAGTCTTTTTAAAACCAAACTAAAAGACTACCTTTTGGAGCACTTGCCCAGCACCTGACCAGGGAACTAGCACTTATATTGTAGTGTCACCCACTGTGACCTACAGCACTTATATTTGTCTATTTGTGTCTGTAAGTTACCCTCCCATATAGATTGTAAGCTCTACGGGGCAGGGACCTCCATCCTCTTGTGTCTTTGACTCTTTTTTTTTTTTTTTTTTTGTATTTCAACCAGACTTTATTAATACAGCATATTGTTACAGTTTTGTTTAATAATTCTTGCACAATAAGCTATAAAGCAATTGTAGGTTACGTTGCAGTAGTAAAAAAAAAAAATAAGCATGTAGAACACGAAAAGATGATTGAAAGAGCCATGGACTACCTGTGGAGAAAGGAGAAAGGGAGCCATGAGGGGAAAAGACAGAGAGAGATAAAGGAAGAAAAGGAAAGAAGAAAGGAAGCCTGAGGCTGAAGCTGGCTGGCACATATATGGTAAGTATTAGGTGTTTCGTTGTGGCACAGTTATATTGCTATTATCAAGTTACAATTTATTATGGGATTGTAGGTAGGATACCCAGGGTTGCCAGGTCATCACGAACTCCTGTTGTTTCTCACGTAATGAGGGTGTCTTTGACTCTTATTACAATTGTATCTTTTATTTATTTGTGCTTATTGTA
This sequence comes from Xenopus tropicalis, assembly GCF_000004195.4. NCBI lineage: Eukaryota > Metazoa > Chordata > Amphibia > Anura > Pipidae > Xenopus > Xenopus tropicalis. The sequence continues at coordinate 78,391,738 of NC_030683.2, forward strand.
ATACTTTGTATATATCTATTTTAATACCCCTGTTTATATTAATGTATTCTACTGTACAGCGCTGCGTGCATAAGTAGCGCTTTATAAATAAAGTTATACATACATTTAAAAAAACACAAATATTACAAAATGAAAAACAACTGTAAATTGTCTTAGAATATTACTCTCTACATCATACTAAAAGTAAACACAAAAGTAAACAGATTTCATTATTTTAATTATATTTAGAAAGTCAGAAAAGTTGTAACTTGGGGTTAATTCCATTGTAATCTAATAATGGTGCTGCATAGGGAAACTGCTTTACAACATGGCCCCGGTATTGAAGTGATTCTGCAAGAAAAGCTGTGTGAATAAGTAATAATCTGCACTGTGGTCATATATTAAAATAGGTAAAAGGAAATCTGTCACATGAATAAAATAAACAGAAAATGAAATATGAGGGATGCTGTAATGGGTGGGTAGACAGTGTTAAAGGGTAAGGATTAGAAATATTTTCTTGCTAAGAAATGTTCCAATACAAAGCTGTTGGAGGCGGTTATTTATATTGGAGGTCAATGCAGATGTTCTTTTCCTCACTCCTTATTTTTGGGTTATCTACTTTTACTACAAGAGACAACAGGAAAGTGAAACATAGCTTATCTCAGCAGCAATAAGTTTTATTTGTTGACTTGATGCCATGACGTTTGATGCATTAGTGCAAAAAATACTTTTCTGAAATTTTATCTGTATCTTCCGCATAGATTTATCTTGGTTGATGTTTATGTTGAATACATTCAGTCTAAACATGAATTTACATCTTGAAACATGAATTATTTCTTGTTTTTCCTCCTTAGCATTTTTGCTGGGTATTTAACTTGATCCTATTTATTTATATTTATCATATGATTTATGGCTGTCGCTATTATATTCTGACTACCCATTGATGCATCTCGTACCATTCTCTAACACTTTGGGTATAATTCACTACTCTGTGCTAAGTCAGCAACATATCAGCCATATAGCTATGCTATTTTCAAAGTTTGTATTGCACTGGAATCCAGTTCAAGGTTAAGTGTATCTTGCTTGTTTGGCTTAATGATATTTTTTGCATATGTCTTCAATTAACACTTTTGGTTTAAATGCCTGTTATAGACAGGCAGCACTCATTTCGAAGTTCAGATAGTGTTTATACACCTTTTCTCCATAAGCTCAGCTAAATGAGCTCATGTCCATACCTGTCTATACTATACCTGGCCAAAATGGGTAACTGGGTAACTGCTTAATGATCATATCAGGTCCTCTACTAAATATTGTAACTAGCAAATTTATCCACCGTGCCCAATTTCTTCCTTGTTTATGCTTCGGTAAACAAGGGAATGGAGAGTCCTTCTAGAAAGCTGACCTGAAAGCACAATAGGGACATAAATTCAGTTTATGGCCTCTTTGAGTCAATACTGAAATCCGCTGCGTTTTTAATATGAAAGATTGATGCATTGGCCACAGAGAATTATTTCAGTAGCCCTGGTACATAAGTCATGCCCCTTGGATTGGGAGAATTGTACACAGGGAGTAAAGGGCAATAGTGGAATTTACTATAGACACAGACAAACCATTATTACTTTTATTATTGGTGGCACACATTCAGACACAAATAATTTATATACGGTACACACAAGTGGGTAAGTATACCCCACTTTGTGGAATAACCAGTTAGGCTTATGTAGAAAATGTGCATAAACAAAATCTGAGCTGCCAAAAATAAATATAATTTTTTGATATAGACATGCCTGATTCTACAGACTGTACAGACTAAAAGAAAACCATTATTTTGGTTTAATGCCATGACCTTTCACTTTAATAATTCAACAATGTGTGCATGTGTGTGTCTATATAATTAAATAATAATAATATGTATATACCTGGACAAAATACAAAATTGAGTGATTGTGGGTAGAGCCTATGCTGAATTGCTGTGCCCTCTATAATTTGTTATATATAGGGGCACATTTATCAAAGTACGATTGGTTCCGAATACAAAAATTTCTTATTTTTTCTAATTTATAAAACTGTGTATATTTTCTGCGTTTTTTCGTTAATTTTTCGTACTTTGTGACAAATTTTAGAAGGATCAAAGTCAGAAAGGTTTTCCCACCGTTTACAATCCTTCGGATACGAAAATTTAGTGACTTTCGGATCGCCAATACGATATTATTCGTAAGCATTTTCGTGACATTTCTGATCATCAGGATTTCAGCATTTTAGGATTCAAACTCGTACTTTGATGAATCTGCCCCATAGGGGCACATTTACTTACTCACGATCGTTCCGACGGCGTCCGAATGCGTTTTTTTCGTAATGATCGGTATTTTGCGATTTTTCGTAGCCATTACGAATGTTTCGCAAAATGACGCAACTTTTTCGTAGCCGTTACGAATTGTGCGAAAAGTCGCGACTTTTTTGCAGCTTTCGCGCTGAGTACGAAAGATTCGGATTCATTCAAGCTTCAGTATGGTGACTTTTCTTGGGCCAGGTTGGAGCTGCAGGGTGCCATTGAGTCCTATGGGAGGCTTCCAAAATCATGCTAAGTCTGAAAGTTTCGCCCGCCGCTTACGAGCGCTCAATACGAAAAAGTCGCGACAAGATACGAGCAAATCGTAACGGCTACGAAAAATTCGCGTCTTTTCGCGCAAGTCGTAATGGTTACGAAAAAGTTGCAACAATTTCCTGAAAAATCGTAAAGGCGACGAAAAAAATCACAAATAATACGAAAAAGTTGCAAAATGTTCGTTTTCCAATCGGAATTTTTCCAATTCGGATTCGAATTCGTGTCTTAGTAAATCAGCCCCCTAGTGTATAACATATCAACATATTAATCAACATTTGGATTTTCGTGGTTTTAGAGTTTTTTGAAAGTCATGACTAAACCGCAAATGTAAGTAATTTATTAAAAGATCCAAATTTAAAAAGCATGAACGAAAAAAGATGTGGAAAAAACGTGAAATCCGCATCTTTTTCTTATTGTCATACAAATGCAAGCTTTAAAAGGACCCCAAAAAAGATCTTCCAGTTGTAAAAGAGGCATCTGCTGTTGACTTCTACATGATCTTGACATATACATGATATATATGTATACATATTTATATGCATAGGATACAGTTTTTAACTGCAAAATCACAGCGGAGCTGAGTAGTAATATAGACATTAAATATATATAATACACTATATGCAGAAAAACAAACAGATAGATTATTGGCTTCTCATTGGTGAATATATTAAGGACCTTAAACTGTAAGCACCACTAGGACAAGGATTTATAGAAAGTATATATAATCTGTGTAAAGTGCTTGCCACTATATAAATAAAAGGATAATAATATATTTATCTAAACACAGACACAGGTAGTGGGAGTTGTCATACAAAAACAGCTGAAAGCTTGTAGATGCATCTGATGCAAACTGCTAGTGAAGGCCACTAGGAAAATTTAATATTAGAACATTACTTTTTATATCAATTTATAAGCAACATGATTTGCAGCCTACGTGGCAAGCCTGCATCCTTTCCAGCATCAGTGCTTAATACCTGTTACCATCCCTTGATTTACTTCTAACCATCCTCCTGTCTTGTGATTTTCACTTTAATGTTTTCTGTTGCTGATTAATTTTCTGCTTCCTGGCCTACACTAGGCCTGTCTACAAATGGCAGCATCTGCATTTTAATCAGAGTGCTGCAGCATTGTTGTTGTAAAGGGATACTGTCATGGTTTTTATGGTATACATTTTATTTCTAAATTACACTGTTTACATAGCAAATAATTCACTCTACCATTTAAAATGTTATTCTTAAGACAAAAAATTTATTTTTTTTAGTAATATTGGTGTGTAGGCAGCCATCTTAGTGCATTGTGCCTGAGTCAGAAAAAGGAGCCAGTGCTACACATTAGAACTGCTTTCAGGTAACCTATTGTTTCTTCTACTCCAATGTAACTGGAGGAGTCCCAAGCCAGACTTGTATTTCTTACGAGTGCTACTCTAATATCCACTGGGAGCGGATATCTTGCTACCTTACCATTGGCTGCTGGAAGGGGGTTGATATCACTCCAACTTGCAGCTCAGCAGAAAAGTGTGATTGAAGTTTATCAGAGCACAGGTCACATGGTTGTAGCACCCTGGGAAATGAAGAATATGGCTAGCCCCATGTGAAATTTAAAAATTAAAAATCTGTTTATGAAAAATGCATTTCAATTAGCATAGATCCATAGCTAGTGGTGTGTGTTAGGCTAAAAGGGATACTGGTCTTAGTGAGAACTTTTGGCTGTTCTAGGCTGTTGCTCCACCCAATCAATGGCCTTTCCCCCTCCAAGATTTGGGGTTTTGCTGGAACTAGCATTGTGCAGTTAAGGACCAGTTGGTATATACCAAAAACAAAAAATATTTTATGCACAAAAATACAACTGATTTGGAAAGTCCCATGATTCCTGAACGTGCCAATACCAAATATATATAGTTTTATTAAGATTTCTCGCTGGTATAGGTAAAAAACTCAGTACACTACCAAATTTCCAAAGCACTGCTTCAGAAAGATGCATTCTTTATATTTATACTTTATATTATATGTATATTGTGGAAATTTTTTTATTTTTTTAAATTTTTTAGACATTTAGAAGCCTATATCTTGTTACAGAATTGGAATTACACAAAAAATCTTATTTTGAAAGCTTAGGTTGCCCTGAAAAAAAAATATATTGTTTTCCTGAGTAAACTAAAAGTCCCCCCGAGGAAAGGCTCCTAAAGTGAAAGAGTGCAAAATGTTCAAACACCATCTGGCAATAAAAGTTCCGCTTTGACCCAATCAGGTGGCAGTGTAAGGGTTAAAGTGGTCTGGGGGGGGGAGAGGCCTTTTCATGCTACAAATACTTCCCTTGGAGCATTTATTAATAATACACTTCCAATCCAACATATTTATTGTTCCAGTGTGAACATTTTCCAAGTACACAGTTAATGAAGCAATAAGCTCCTAGTTGACAAGGTTCAGGGACATCAGGGCAAGCATTTACTGATTTATTGTGCATTTAAACAATACTCTTTTTTAAAAATCTACCACAAAATGTCTGTAAAAACTAATTTTACAAAAAGTACATTTAAAAAGTGAGGTATTTAGCATATTCTAGTAAAAACAGAATCAAGTAAGAATTATTAGTAAGCATTTCTGCATTTTATATTTTTCTCCTAATGTTTTAGTTTCGGCCCAACACCTTTCCTTGATTGTTGCTATCCCACTAGACCAGGGGCTCTATGAATGTACAGATGATGAAAAGCAACTCTATAAATTTGGTGCTCTTCCTTTCAGCATTTTGGGTCTGTGCCAACAGCTTCAGCCCAGCTTGTGCCCTAAAAGGCATATTTATAAAGGTGCATACAACTGGCCAATTAAATACACCAAATAATGTTATTATATTCTATGTAAAATCCCCAGAAAATTGTTGTTAATTATACTAACAAACTGAACTTTAAGTTGGCATATGTTGTACTGATTGAATAGTCTGGAGTAATTTGGACAACTCCAAGTGACGTTCTGGAATAACAAATAATCTGATGTAAAATGTTAACATTTTAACTCCAATAATATATCTTACTCCAATTACAAAGTACTTCACTTTTATGAAATCGCCCCAGGTCTGAGATTGTGTAAAATAATGGTGTAAAATAATACAACTTTATAAATACGGTGATTAACTCTTTATAATGCATGATTTCCATGACTGGGTAGCATGGTGTTAGGAGTACATGGAGCTTTATATATATATATATATATATATATATATTGTCAATTTTTCTGTAATTGTGCTAAAGTGCTCAATTCAAATTTTGATAAATCTGCCTGGGGGGGGATTTACTAAAGCTTGTTTTTTTCAGATTTATGTTTCCTTGAAACCACTAAAAAAAATTTCAACCTTCAACCTGTCGCACAATAACCACAACTTTTCCATATTGGCGCACAAAAGTCAGTGTGAAAAACCTGAAAACCTCTAAAACCACGAAGCAAAGAATGATCTTCCAGTTGTATAAGGGACATCTGCTAATGACTTCTACATGACCTTGAAAGCCTGGCCCAAAAAAAGTTGCGGTTTAGTAAATGCCCCATTTAGAGATTTTCTTTTTCAATAAGAATAAACGAAAATAATAAAAATAATAATAATAACATTTTAACACGTTTGCTTATTTATTAAAAATGTAAAATATAAAAAAACTTAATGAAACAGTGAAAAAAAAAATCATGATTTTCAATGGGTGTAAAACTTTAATAAAACTGGAAAGGTAAAAAAACTCACTTTAATTTTGCCTAGGACAACTCCCATTGACTTGTACATGAACTTGCAAGCTTTGAGATGATGCAGTTTTACATTCAAGGTTTTCAAATTTTTCACACTTAATAAATATTGAACATTTGAATTTTGGAAACCAGAATTTGAATTTGGGCATTTTTCTTGAAAAATTTGAATTGCATGAAAAAATCTGAACTCAGAAGTTGATAAATCAGCCACACATTGTATGGACATGATACTTTTATGAGTTGTTTTGAACTGGAGGGAAGCAGTTCTGTCTGTACATCTGATGTACAGCATAGATCAAAGGACCAACTGTGAACTAAGAATCTACAGTGCCTGCACTATAGTCTTTTTATGTTGGTTCCATAGATGTTTTGCACATGGCACTAAAAGGGTTAAAGGGGTTGTTCACCTCTAAATTAACAAATTAACATTACATAAGAGAATTTGCAATTGGTTTTTATTTTTTGTGGTTTTACAGTTATTTAGATTTAGATATTTAGGTTTCGCAGCTCTCCAGTTAGAGTCTTGTTTAGCAACCAGGCAGTGGTTTCTATGAGAGGGAGAGGGAGAGGGACTGAACAGAAAGATAAGGAATGAAAAGAAACAATAATAACAAAATGGTAACCTCACAGAGCAATAGTTTTTTGGCTGCCAGGGTCAGTGAAAGCTGGAAAGATGTAGAAGAGAAAGGCAAAAACTATAAACAATAAAAAAACAATTGCAAGTTGCTAGGAACAGGACAAGTTAATTTAAAGAAGAGCCAACCCTTTCAAGTATCTAAATTAGAGCTGCTGTGGCAATAGCTAGAGGGTTAGGTAAACATACAGGCATGTCTCCAATAAGACTCCCACCTGTGTATTGCTTTCTATGTCCCTTTTTAAATGAAACGCTGTGCTGAAAGAAAAATACAGAGTGTCTACTTATTTAAATAACTCTAAAGCCAGAAGTACAGTATGTCTAAGAGAAAACCAAAACACTTTTTAAACTTTGGGTTCCTATACAAAACGTGTTTTACTACTTTTGTAACATTAAATTAGCAGGGTCAGGATTTTTGTAATTAACTTATTTTCTCTCTCTCACACACACACTCATCTCTCACAAACACACACACATTTTTTTTAATTTTTTTCTTGCTTTTCTACAATTATAATTTAAAAACCAGATAATAATAAAACACTTTCAAGTACTAGTCCATATCACTAAAATGTTCCTCACCACTACTGCTCGAGAGTACTGCCTTATGAATTCAAACTTTCTCCTCTTAAAGTCTTTACAAGGAATATACTGTAACATCGGCTAAATGGCCTCTACTCAGTCTTAACTTGCATTTCTGATATCCTGATGTCATAGAGATTTCGGATGCCCATTGATATGTGTCAGACTGTTTGCACTATCTTTCCACATTTGGTATTTCTTGAGGCTTCGTCTCCAAGCAAAGCGCCAGATACTTATCATGAAGCACCAAGATATAGCATACATAGCAACTCCTCCCATTTTAACAAACCAGTATGGTTTTGGTGAGGCAAGTTCACAGTATAAAAGCCAGGCTCCCACACCTATGCGCACTGTGGTAAAAAGAGCCACAAACAAGAAGTCCACAGTGTCACCTAGGAAGGTTTCATAGCGAGCTGTTTCCCGCAGAAACCATCGCACTTGCAGCAGGGGGTTTGTAATTTCACTGCCAAACAAGACAGCGTTAACTTCAGTAGCCGATTCACCAAGGATAAGTGCCATAATTATGCCAAGGATGCTAAGAATGTGATGGATCAACATCAAGACTTTTTCTGTTTGGAAATACACACACCAACATAAGTCAAAGAAGAAGTAGCCCAGTGTCAGACATAGCACGTGCACTTGAAGAGAGGTATTCGGAGAGCCTACAAATGAAACCAACATTGTTGAATATTCAAAATAACAAAATCATAGTTATTATACACAAACACAATGAACACATTTTGTAGAAGGAACATTTAGTTTTTAAATGCACCCATCCTGTACATATGCTCCAAAAGGGCTATAAGACCCAGATCCATCAGTATGTAGATATAATAATGTAGAAGGCTGTACGGACCCTCAAACAGCAGTCCTATGCAATTTAAAGAAGTACATAAAGTATATAAAAATACTAAAACACATAAGAATTCTTAAAGAGCTACCACTATTGTAAAAATTGTAAAACTGCAGCGTTTAATAAATCTTTTTGCAAATTGCCTATTATTTTTTTTTTTGTTACAGTTGCTTATATTTATTGTGTTGTTAATGTGTGAGTTTCTCAACCTAATCTTATTGGCATCAGCTGCAACCAACACATTTAGACTGCTTTAAGCGGCTGATTCCAGGTAGGTGGAATGTACTACTGACAATCAGCATAGGTAAGTAGTAAAAATGTCTTAGGTTAAAGAAACACACTAATCCATTTCTTTCTGACAACCTATAAGAAAATATAGCAAAACCTATTTGTGAAAAAATGTATTTTTCATAGTGTGGCCTTAGATGATCTGATAACAAATACATTACACTCTGCATATTGTCAGTTTCAAGAATTGTTCATAACTTTTACATGATCAGACTTTTGTACACCACTTCTCTCCAGAAAGGAACCTTTTTTTCTTCATTATAATAAATGTAGGTTGATAGCCCACAATATATTATGTGTTGTCTAAATGATTTAGTTGTCTAAATGATAATACTAATTTTAATGAATTATGCTCTGCCCCTAATTACTTTTACCTTTGAATTCTTCCTTTACATAGTCACATATTACAGCTTTGATTGCTGTTCACACATTTCCTGGTGGTTGGTGGGGAAATAGAGATTACAGCAGTTCCCCCATACAGGTACTAGACTGATCCTTCCATGTTATTTCTGCTTTAAAGGTGAAGTATTTCTTTCTATTACATTTTTTCAAAATAAGAAACACAGTACAGCTTTTGCAGATGAATAAAATGAAGGTAGGGACTCCAATTGCTTTGAAATGTTTCACTGAATAGTAACTACAGTTGCAATATAGTATTAGTGTAGTAGACTATTATGTGATGAAAAGGGGTGCTAGGCCTTTGAGTACATAGTACATAGCATTATGTTGCAGACAAAAAGAATAACTGAGCATTTGTTAACTTACCTTGTGTGCCATGTGGATTATCCCTATCTGCACTGATGCATTGGAAACCACAAGACATTTTTTTAATGTATCTGCCATCCACCAAACAAAAGGAAAAGGCCATTTGAGTGTATATAGCATTTAAAAAATATTTTCCCTACACATGCATTGACGTGGACAAATATTGGTCAATTGAATAAGTTAATAAAGCAACCCATGTTTGGTTACATCATATGCACTTCACTGCAGTTATGTATTGATGTAAACACAGTAGAGTTGGTTCCTTAACAGTAAATCACGGTACATACCTGGATGTGTGAATGGCCATGGACCATCAATAAATCCCACATACGCAGACAGAGAAATAATTAGAGCACCATGAATCAAGGTAACTAATCGGCAGTTCCACTCATAGGTTTTATTCTTATTAAGCTGGCAGAGAAAGATGTAGAGTATGATCCAGGCAGTGAGACTGCAGGCCACCAGCACAAATTGGTGAAGGCTCATGGTGCTGCAAAATAAAATCATACAACTTGAGATGCTAAGCACAGAGTGGTGCTTATTTACAAACAGAGGACAGACTTGCACTAGTGTTTATTTGTTGTTATGTATTACTAAAACTGATGAATTTGTTTGATTCAGTACATTAGCACCAAACCTACTGTCATAGTATCACTATCATTGTATTCATGTACATATTAACTTTATGTAAATATAGCATATTACTCCGAATTTGCTTCCTCTTTTGAAAATAATGGTTGTCTGGTAAGGCTTATTTATTAACAGAGGTGCTCATTTGCACAACTGCAGTAGCCAATAGTGACCAATAAAGTCCTTGCTTTCATTTGCTACACTGTAGACTGTTCAAAATGAACTGCTAGTTAGTTATTGGTAACTGCACTTGTGCAATTTGCCACTTCTGTTTGTACATCAGTCTTATGCTTATTCATTATTCTTTATTGATATCATAATCAGATACCATGCAGTGCTGAGATGTGCACCAGGGAGTATAACAAGCTGTAAATTCGTTTTTATCTGGACATTAATTAAAATATGTCATTCACGACTGTTGGAAGCAAACTCTGCATGCTGTGTTTTCATCAGAGAAGATAAAGTTGCAAAGACTTTTGTTTCCTATTGAAATTAATTGACCGTCAGATGTAAATGCATGAAAAAATGGAAACCTTTCATCTTTAACTTATCAGATACAGTCTGACCCACAAAATCTGACCAAAATCTCCGATATAGTTTTGCCATAAAGGTGTTCCATGTAGGAATTTCCTACAACAGCCCTCCATTCCCCAATTTTAAGAGCACATTTTTTTAGAGGGTGAAAGTAGAGCTCACTATATCAGTGCCCTTAAAAGCCAATATAAATGAATATATGGCTATAAAATTCCTTCTGGGAAACTGGGCAAGCTCTGTTTTCACTGGTGGATAAATATACCCAGCTTTTCTTTATATCCACTGGTCTATCCCTGACCTTTTCTCTGTCTCTGTGACTTTAATTGGCTCTCAGTGGCATGTGCCTTTCACTTGGTCTACTCATCGCCCATTCGCTGAGCCTACAGTGGGCGTGTCCCTCTCGCTTTCCCCCGCGATTCTCAGTGGGTGTCTGCATAGTCTATGTACGTCTGACAATAACTGTTAAGTATATGCTTTTCTTTGTTTCTCGTTCGTACATTATGCGGCTCTTTAGTGTCGCTTTATAAATCTGACTGAGTCTGAAAGCACGTCTGCTGCTACTAGCCCGGCAGTCCCTTAAGCTCTTCCCCTGCACATTCTCTCACTCACCTAATATATGACAGCGTCTGTTTCTTATCTTCCAGCTGCTCCTCCGCTGCTATGAGTGACATCACCAAATCACATGGCAGCAGGGGATCACGTGGTCTAGGCTCCAAAGCCTGGAAAACACAATAGGCAGCAGGAAAGCTACGGGAGGGTGTTCTGTGCGGTAGTGTCTCCTGTGTATGGCTTTCCCCCAGCACACAAGAGAGCAGGATTTGCAGCAATTGACTGCTATTTCTTTACCTCATGTCTCTGTTTTATAGGTTTAAAGCCCGTATAATATATTTAAATATAATTTAGATCCTTATGCAGAACAAGTAGATATGGAAATAAATGATTTGCCCTGGTGCAGCTCTGCTTGTCTAGATACAAATATATGGGTTTTTTTACTTACCACAACACTATGGGTTAAGTGCAGTTTTGATTGCAGTTGGTGTGTTTTTTTCCCTTTTATCCACCACAATTTCTGTCACCAGGGGAAGATACTCCTGATGCAATTGTAGTTATTGCATGAAAATGTATTTAGCTATTGCACTTGCATTCAATGCGGATCAGATGCAATTGCATTCATGCAGATAAAAAATTGAAATGGAAGAAATAAATATTCTTTCTTTTGCTGGAATAGCAAGTGCTATCTAATTTAACAAAGTAAAACAAGTGGCCTATTTACCATGTATTTTTTTTTTGTATTTTTGCCCTTTACTTGCCATCTCCAAGAGTTTTCCATTGTCCAGAAATTCTTAGTACCTGGCTGGGCACTTTTATGAGAAGCTGTTACAGATGGCAACTACATAAAATTATAATAAAAAACATAAGTGGTTATTGTGGCCTTCAGTTCCCTTCTTTATAGACAGACTCACAAAAAAAAACAAATTCATGTGCTGCTTGAGGTGGTGCAGGATGGAGGACAGAGTGCTCAAAAGCAAGACTGTCCTACCTAAAACAAGACATCTGGCCATTCTAGGAAGGCAACAGAGCCAACAATTACAACAATATGCGGGGAGCATGTGTCAACTAATGTAGCTTTAATGATTGCTATTTTTCTTTCAAATGACTATGGGGAAATGTGTGGTTCCACAACTGCAATGCATTAAATGCAAGGCATACACCCCATAAATCTTGATAAAGGCCCTAGAACTTTGTGTAAATGGTGTTCCCCTGATTCAGAGCTTTCTAGATAATGAGTTTCTGGATGAGGAATTCCATACATAAAATGCAGAGCTTTCAGGATAAAGGGTTGTATATATATATATTAGTCTGTAAGTGTCTGCACTCTTACAAATGAAAGCAGGGTGCATGTATAAAATTATTGTTTACCCAGTACAGTGTACCAGCACTCTTTATATTATATAGTTCTGTGATAATGTGTGAACAACATGGCATCTTTGGCCTGTTTTCTGCATTTTGTCCATCTATCATAAATGACTCCTATCTCTAATAGCATTTACGCTGTAATAAATAAACTGCCTACTTTGTGTTGCAGTTCTAGTGGGAGATTTTATTATAAATGTAGGGACCCATAGGGTTAAGCTCCCTATGGCTTTATCCCCTACCTCTTCACACCTTTATTGTTATTGGGTAATAGCCCCTGTACTCAAGTTACAGTTTATACACTATTCCCCATAGGTCTATAAAGGTTGACCACTCCCCTTTCTGGAGGCTAATAAAGTGTCTAGCAGGAGGGAGTGGCTTCCTCTTTGGCTGCCACTGCTTTCAGGCATCAGTCCACTGAGCCTGGAGCACTAAGGCCCCAGTAGCATTTCATCTGATAAGTCGGGGACAGGGCCCCGTGAATGAGGAAAAGACAGCATAGCAGTATTTGTAATAGCACCCTCTAGGAGGTGTGAGATCAGTTAGACTTATTTAGCAAGGGCAGTCTTTAGCCCCATCCAGAATACTAGGAAAGGAGTAGTCTTCCTACTAGGCCTTTATTGCCTTATTGTAGGGACACAGAAGTGCTAGGGAATTAGGTTAGAAAATATGCCTTGCCCTACCTCTTGAAGAGAAGGGACTACGCCGGTGAGCTGCCTATACCTATCCTTCTGTTGGTGCTTTACCTACCCAACCTCTTGATGAGAAGGGATTACTAGGGAAGTATCATATTCCACCTGTTGCTCATTTGTGTATCGATTGTACTTCTGTATGCTGGTCTACCTCAACTCTTTGTGAGTATTTGCTGATCCCTGATTGATACATCATTGTCTTGGACAATAAAGCTTCATCTAGTTAATCTGCAAGAGCTCCTGGCATCCTATTCCTTTAATCTACTGCACAACACCAGTGTGAGTTGTAGTTCTACTACACCATATAGCCCCAGACACAGCTTCCACTTAGGGGAGGCCCATCCTGGGAAAGGGGGTTGCATGTAACACATGCTCTAAGTCCAACTAGCCTGGTATATACCCCTAACTAGAGCCAAACAAGTGTTACACATATTTTACCAGTTACTTTTGAATTTAAATTTTAATTAATGGTAATTAGCCTATTGATGCTGTGTGCCAAGGGAACCCTGGAGCTACCATTTGGTCAGGAAGTGGGGGAAGCTCCAGAGTTACCCTGCGTCAATAGGCACAGCAATGGAAGGCAGGAAGGACTGAGCGGCGCCCATCACAACTATAAGGAATGTGAGGAGTCCAGTTTGACCTAAGTACCTTTAATAAAAGAGGTATTATACGCAACTGACCGGAGAAAATTTGCAGAACTACAATTGCACTTGCTTTTGGAAATGACCCCTATTATATTACATAGTGTGGAAGTTTTTTTATACACAATTAATAGAAGAATTGTATGAAATTTCACCGACCTAGAGATCATTATACAAAACTGGAAGATTATTCTACAGATTTCCATAATTCACTACTGTATTCTGTAGCAAAATAAATATCAATAAACATCACTTATGGTTTTTAAAATTCTGTTCTTTTTCATTCTCAGTACAGGTATCGGACCCCTTATCCGGAAACCCGTTATCCAGAAAGCTCCGAATTACGGAATGCCCGTCTCCCATAGACTCCATTTTAATCAAATAATTCAGAATTTTAAAACTGATTTCCTTTTTCTATGTAGAAATAAAACAGAACCTTGTAATTGATTCCAACTAAGATATAATTAATCCTTATTGGATGCAAAACAATCCTATTGGGTTTAATCAATGTTTTATTGATTTTTTAGTAGACTTAAGGTATTGAGATCCAAATTACGGAAAGACCCCTTATCCGGAACACCCTTGGTCCTGAGCATTCTGGATAATGGGTCCTATACCTGTATCTGATTTTCTAATACAGAATTTAACTTGTTGATTACTTAGCCCTTGGTCTCTTGCAAGGATTTCTTATTAAACTTTCTGAGTAGCCTTTTAGCTGCCTGTCAATTAAATGGTTTAAGAGATCATCAGCGTTGTCTGTATCATATAAACTGACTGTAAGGTATGCTTTTAAGTGTGTGGATAGGATGCCAGCTGCACAACAGTAATTCCCACACTAGGTTTTTAAATACCTTGGATAATACCTACCAATATGAGATCTAAAAAAAAATGTGTGACTAATGGGTCATGGTGAAAGTCAAATTAAGATAGTTATTATGTTAAAGGAACAGTAACACCAAAAAATGAAAGTGTATAAAAGTAACTAAAATATAATGTGCTGCTGCCCTGCACTGGTAAAAGTTGTGTGTTTACTTCAGAAAGTCTACTATAATTTATATAGATAAGCTGCTATGTAGCCATGGAGGCAGCCATTCAAAGGAGAAAAGGCACAGGCACATAGCAGATAACAGATAAAACACTATTGTATTCTACAGATCTTATCTGTTACCTGCTATGTAACCTGTGCCTTTTCTCCTTTTTTCCAGCTTGAATGGCTGCCCCCGTGGCTACACAGCAGCTTATTATATAAATTATAGTAGTGTTACTGTAGCAAACACACCAGTTTTACCAGTGCAGGGCAACAGTGCATTATATTTTTATTACTTTAAAGCTCTTTCATTTTTTGGTGTTACTGTTCCTTTAAATGTTCATTTACAGCTCAAGAGTCACCTGAAAAAAATCTTTATATAGAGAGCATACCATATCATGTGGTCACAAAATCTCCAAAAATTTAAAACTGTACCCACCATCCCATAAGGAGGGAGACACATCAGGGTGCAAAATACTAAGACATGATGGCATCTGGGTGACATGAAGATGGAGAAGCTTTGGGATTCTCCTTAGTGATTGGATTTTCTTGCAAGTTTATATATCCTATTGATTCTCAACACAGATATTTGTGCCAACAATTTCATGCAAAATGGGGGATGGGGGTGACATGGAAGTTGGTCAGGAAGGTAAGCACAAATGTGAAGCTATTTCTTGTTTCCTGAATCTTCCTTGCTTTCCAAAACAAATGGTTCATAAGAGTTTTCCTACAGGACACAGAAGTCGAAACAATCCACTTTGTAAATAGTATAGTTGCAAGGTAAGGAACTGAGCAAAAAAGGCCCCAAATAAAAAGCTATTCATATGGACCATCAGATATACAGTATTTAAGTTGGAAATGAAGCACCGATGGCAAAATTATAATTCTCATCTAAACCCAATAAAGGAGGCATATATGCTATCTCTTAGAATTAGAGAGACACAGATTGTTATTTTATTTAAAGCACCATTACATTTTGCAGTGCTGTGCAACAGGAGGGTACATACATCAAACATACAGATCACATTAAATTATCACTGATACAGGCGGTAAAGAGGGTTCTTATTGTTGCTTACAGTCTAAAAGCAGGAGGGGAGGAGAGAAGTCAAAGGCTTTGGCAAGGTCAGGAATTAGCTGAATGAGACATATGGCACTCAGTATTACACTTAGCATGTGGCAGTGCCCAATTTGTAATTTGCTTATTCATGGCAGTGATATACTGATTGGGAATGCAATCTTTATGATGCAAAAAGGACCCTAAAAAATTACACATACCAACATGGCATATTCATAAATAAATGTATGCTAGCAGTGGCTACATCAAACAGGGAAATGATGGGTGACATAATTCATGTGGTTTTATGGCTCATATGACTTTCCTAATTAGAAAATTAATTTATTCAATATAGATCTCTCTCACATAAAGAAACATTTATAGCAAAGACTGTAAGTGTTTGGAAATACAACATAACAGCACACTTGGCTCAGATAGTATAAGAAAAATATCAGAACCATTTATAATGCATTAAAGGCAAAAAAGATTTGGCTGCTGTCTCTGTAGTGATCATGCTACATTTATAAAAAGGGCCCTTTAGGCATATGGCAAAAGGGTGTTGGGGGCTGAGCTAAGTCAATATTATATATTGACACCCTGCAAACAAGTGGCAATACTTTATCTACAACAATAAATTGATCAGTTGTGCAGGGTAATTTCACTGTGATCTGTAGACATTTATCTCATGCACTGTTACAGTGCATCCTGATATCAGTTCTCAGGATGTTTAAATATTTGTGCCATAGTCTTAGTCAGGGGCATAAAAAAAAGATGAAGCAGACCTTGCAACTGCTGGGGCGGGGCCAGTGGGGCATAAATGATAAGCAGTTCCAATGTTTATAAAAAATGCCTAGGGCACAGGGGGCATATGATCCACTTTTCCCTCCCTTGGTGTTGTTGCAGTTGCCATGGGGAGTTGAACCTGATGCATTTGCGATGTAAATTGGACACTGTGTTGCTTAGGCAGGCCTAAGAGAAGCGGATATACGCTTCATCTGTCTTCGCCCTTACACTGCAATATAAGTGCCAATTCCCAAGTAGGGAGTTATGTGAGTGCTCTCTAAGAGGTAGTCTTGGGTTTAGTTCTGAAGAAAATGAGGGAGGTGTCTCTTTGGAGGAATTCAGGGATGGCATTCCAAATATAAGGTGCTGCAAGGCAGAAAGATTTGAGGCAGGTAACATCTGTAGTAGTGGGGTGTGTGGTAAGTAAAAAAACCCTTTTATCACATGTTTGGAGAGTTGCTATTCCCCCAACACTTTTAAATTGTTTATTTTGCACCAGCTACTAGTTTAGTTCATGTTTATATGTATTGCTTTTAGACATGTTCTTCCTGGATCACCATACCATACCATGTATATAATCCAGGAAGTGATCAGTATATAGCTGCTATGTTTAGAGTACTCCATCCAGAGTAATCTTACCCCATTCAGCCTTTTTGGTAGATATTACTAATTCCCAGTTCTGGTGCACCAATATAAATAGTGATTTTTCTATTTGTACCTTTATTCAAGTTTATGACTTAGTATGTGCAGTCACCTCATGGCACTGCTACATCTGTTCTTTCCTGGGCATCTAGGTCTTACTCTTACACAGATGCCTCTTATTTTTATGCTGTCATTAATCACAGTGTGTTATGTACTTTGCCATGCTATAATATACTGTGCACTTTTAGTAAGCACTCTTTTGTTAGTGAAGCATACAAATCAGGTCTCAGTGAGGATGAAGGAAGGAGTTTAGCTGCATGTCAAGCTACACACAACCTCAGGGTAACACATAGTGAGGACAGAACACAAGCATTACAGTTATTACAAAAATGGTGTGATACTACAACATTAAGAAAAAAAATTGCAGGTAAATGCACGTGTAATGTCAAGCATGCCTGTGACTGACACATTGCTAGATTGGCAATTAAAATTGTTATAAATCCCAAAAAGACTTTGGCTGAGTGTGACCTCTTGCCTCCTAGTCATTATAAAGCCAGTAAAAATGTTTCATGAAAATTGTTTTCTGGAACTGCAACATAGGTTTTGTTTTTAGCTAATGTTTTTCTGAAATAAGTCCAGTAAATGAAAATCAATATATTTGTTTAACTAAAGCAGTCTTACCAACAGATTTGTATTTAGTATTCATTAAAAGCAGCTTTTACAATCATTTCTTCAGGCCTAAAAAAATAGCTCTAGTATGCAAGTAGCTTATTAAAGGCTATAAACTTGTGTCAAAATTTTGCAGATATTGATAATATAAAGAACAAGACACTGTTCCTATGCAAAAACAAGAGAAAGTAACAAAGGAAGAATATGATAATGCTTGTAACCAAAATCTGTTTATTAAAATCCAATTAACCTTAAAAAAATTGATGCCATATTCCAGCAATGCATCAGAAAATATAAAACACATAATATAGCACCTGGAGACTTAAATGCAACAGTGGCAAAAGTGCAAAAAATTCACAAGGTTTACAAATATATAATGCCTAACTGAGAAGTACGTGTGCTAAATGGATCAACATTATCCATAAGTCACCAGAAAATGCACAGAGTATATATGAAAAATATAACATACAATGATACAAATTAAATAGGGAAAAAGATTGCGCCACTTGTGGAAAAAATAAACTAACGCGGCCCTCCATTTTACCTAAGTTTTAAATATTTTACTCTATTGAGCATACACTCGTCCTCACTCTGCCAAGAGACACCTGGAAAAAGTAAGATAGACAGTGGAAAGTTATCAGCTATCAGCTTGAATTCACTGGAGGGGTGACATACATATTGGCACTCCCCATTAAATTCAGCTCTTACTTGTCTTTGGAGTCCTCAAAGAGTATGGATCCAAATGCATTTCACTAAAAAATATTGTTTCTTTTCTGGGGCCTGACCCATAGAGGTTACACCACTGCAATGAATTATACTGTCTCTTTAATATTCTGTCTCTTTAATTTCCTAACCTAAAATATTTCCCTTACTCCGATAGCATTTTTTTTCATGCAAGCTAGTATACTTAAAGAATAAGTAAACCTTTTTTTCTATTATTAAAATTACTCTAAACAGTTTCCCAGATTGCCTACCTTTGTCCCTCTGTTCTTTCTGACCTGGTTGCTGAGTTACAAACTACTCGAGTCCTCTCCTTCCTTGTGCAGTGTGAAGCTCTCTAAAGTGTAGAGAATAGTAGTCTAAGGCTAAATATATGATTTGTTTTTTAACATTTACATCTCCTTTAACTCTTTTACTGCCAAGCACGTATGGCATACGTGCTGGCAGTAAAAGGGCTTAAACGCCAACGACGTGTCTCATACGTCGTTGGCGTTTAAGCGCTGCCCTCTGCAGCGGCGGCATGTGCCGCCGCTGCAGAGGGCTTCTTACAATGACAGCCCCCCTGGGCAATGTGCCAGGGGGGCTGTCATCAGGGTCCTGCGAGCCGATCGCTCGCAGGACCCTCCAGGAAGCAGCAGATGCAATCGCATCGCATCTGCTGCTTCCTGCTTCCTCCCTCTCCCCCAGCGCCGGCCCAAATGAGGAAGGAGGCGATCGGTCTTCAGGAACAGGTAAGGACTTTTTTTTTTATTGCATTTACACACTTTTACACACTTATACACACATTTACATACATTTATACACACTTACATACATTTACACACACTTACAGCACACATTTTAGCATTTTTTTTTTTTTTCATTTTTCACACTTTTATACACTTATTTACACTCATATACACACTTACACACTATCACACAACTTTTACACATGTACACACATGTATACACAAACACTTTGGTTTTTTTTTGTTTTGCTTTTTTTTTTTTTTTTTTTTCATTTTACCACTTTGTTTTTATTTTCTTTTACCTAAAAACTGTTTATTTTGACAGCGTAACTATTGGATCAGATATTCTGGCCACTAATTACACTGTCATGTAACTTATTTTGTTGTTTCACTGATTTGCACAATTTTTGTGGTTTTATCACATTTTATCCCTATATAAGTGTTCCTGATCTGTTTTTAGCGTAGCTTTGCCAGGTGTAACTTTGGTGTACAAAAATAACTTTGCCTATTTTGAATTCATCAGAATGTGTACTTTCCAAAAATATATGGTTTTCTGGGGGTCACTGTATAGTTAGGGGGGGTTACTGCACATAATACACTGACAGGGGGCTCTGTGTGCAAAAGCTGAGCTGGCAGGCGAGAAATCCTTATGCGCTATTTTCATTTAGGGTTCAGTACATACCGCAGACTTTGGTATATCTATGCATATTGGGCATCAATCTGTTCAGTAGACCTCTGGTGTTCCTATTTGGGGTGACTTGCCTTTGTACGCAAGAAATTGTGAGAGATAAATGCGGCAAATTGCAACATTTTTAGGCGATTTTCTGAAATGTCATAAAAACCGATAACTTTAGGAAAGCTTTGCGGCTTGGTACTTTGGTGTAGAAAGGACTCTTTACCTTTGTTGGATTTGTCAGAATGTGTACTTTCCAAAAATATATGGTTTTGTGGGGGTCTCTGTATAGTTAGGGGAAGTTTTGGCACATAATACACTGACAGGGGGCTCTGTGTGCAAAAGCTGAGCTGGCAGGCGAGAAATCCTTATGCGCTATTTTCATTTAGGGTTCAGTACATACTGCAGACTTTGGTATATCTATGCATATTGGGCATCAAACTGTTCAGTAGGCCTCTGGTGTTCCTATTTGGGGTGACTTGCCTTTGTACGCAAGAAATTGTGTGAGATAAATGCGACAAATTGCAACATTTTTAGGCGATTTTCTGAAATGTCATAAAAACCAATAACTTTAGGAAAGCTCTGCAGATTGGTACTTTGGTGTAGAAAGGACTCTTTACCCTTGTTGGATTTGTCAGAATGTGTACTTTCCAAAAATATATGGTTTTGTGGGGGATCTGTATAGTTAGGGGAAGTTTTGGCACATAATACACTGACAGGGGGCTCTGTGTGCAAAAGCTGAGCTGGCAGGCGAGAAATCCTTATGCGCTATTTTCATTTAGGGTTCAGTACATACCGCAGACTTTGGTATATCTATGCATATTGGGCATCAAACTGTTCAGTAGACCTCTGGTGTTCCTTTTTGGGGTGATTTGTCTTTATCTGATCTTTATCAAGAAATTGTGAGAGATAAATGCGGCAAATTGCAACATTTTTATGCGATTTTCGAAAATGTCATATAAATCTGCAAACTTAGGAAAGCTTTACAGCTTGGTACTTTGTAGCAATAAGAAATATTTACCCATTATAGATTCGGGGGGATGTGTATTTTCCAAAAATATATGGCTTTCTGGGGTGAATGTACTTTTTTTGTAGCATTATCCCACATAAAGGATGTAAATGTGTTGATTTTGCAGGAGCTGAAATGATAGATCATATGGGGGTATGTTCCCATTGGGGCCCCTACATGCCACATACTTAGGTAAACCTATACATATTGGGCATCAAACTGTTCAGTGGACCCCTGGCGTTCAAATTTAGGGTGTTTTATCTTGGTACCTAACACTATGTGGGAGATAAGATGCTGCAAAGTGGAAGCTTTGAGGGGATTTTTGGAAATGTCATCAAAATTGCTAACTTTAGAAAAGCTGTGCGGCTTGGTACTTTGGAGTAGAAAGACATGGGTACCCATTTTAGATTCGGGGGAATGTGTACTTTCCAAAAATATATGACTTTCTGGGGTGAGCGTACTTTTTTGTAGCTTTATCCCACATATAATGATGTAAATGTGTTGATTTTGCATGAGCTGAAATGACAGAAATGACAGTATATATGGGGGTATGTTCACATTGGGGCCCCTACATGCCACATACTTAGGTAAACCTATACATATTGGGCATCAAACTGTTCAGTGGACCCCTGGCGTTCAAATTCAGGGTGTTTTATCTTGGTACCTAATGCTATGTGGGAGATAAGATGCTTCAAAATGGAAGCTTTGAGGGGATTTTTGGAAATGTCATCAAAATTGCTAACTTTAGAAAAGCTGTGCGGCTTGGTACTTTGGAGTAGAAAGACATGGGTACCCATTTTAGATTCGGGGGAATGTGTACTTTCCAAAAATATATGGCTTTCTGGGGTGAGCGTACTTTTTTGTAGCTTTATCTCACATATAATGATGTAAATGTGTTGATTTTGCAGGAGCTGAAATGACAGAAATGACAGTATATATGGGGGTATGTTCACATTCGGGCCCCTACATGCCACATACTTGGGTAAACCTATACATATTGGGCATCAAACTGTTCAGTGGACCCCTGGTGTTCAAATTCAGGGTGTTTTATCTTGGTACCTAATGCTATGTGGGAGATAAGATGCTGCAAAGTGGAAGCTTTGAGGGGATTTTTGGAAATGTCATCAAAATTGCTAACTTTAGAAAAGCTGTGCGGCTTGGTACTTTGGAGTAGAAAGACATGGGTACCCATTTTAGATTCGGGGGAATGTGTACTTTCCAAAAATATATGACTTTCTGGGGTGAGCGTACTTTTTTGTAGCTTTATCCCACATATAATGATGTAAATGTGTTGATTTTGCAGGAGCTGAAATGACAGAAATGACAGTATATATGGGGGTATGTTCACATTGGGGCCCCTACATGCCACATACTTAGGTAAACCTATACATATTGGGCATCAAACTGTTCAGTGGACCCCTGGCGTTCAAATTCAGGGTGTTTTATCTTGGTACCTAATGCTATGTGGGAGATAAGATGCTTCAAAATGGAAGTTTTGAGGGGATTTTTGGAAATGTCATCAAAATTGCTAACTTTAGAAAAGCTGTGCGGCTTGGTACTTTGGAGTAGAAAGACATGGGTACCCATTTTAGATTCGGGGGAATGTGTACTTTCCAAAAATATATGGCTTTCTGGGGTGAGCGTACTTTTTTGTAGCTTTATCTCACATATAATGATGTAAATGTGTTGATTTTGCAGGAGCTGAAATGACAGAAATGACAGTATATATGGGGGTATGTTCACATTCGGGCCCCTACATGCCACATACTTGGGTAAACCTATACATATTGGGCATCAAACTGTTCAGTGGACCCCTGGTGTTCAAATTCAGGGTGTTTTATCTTGGTACCTAATGCTATGTGGGAGATAAGATGCTTCAAAGTGGAAGCTTTGAGGGGATTTTTGGAAATGTCATCAAAATTGCTAACTTTAGAAAAGCTGTGCGGCTTGGTACTTTGGAGTAGAAAGACATGGGTACCCATTTTAGATTCGGGGGAATGTGTACTTTCCAAAAATATATGACTTTCTGGGGTGAGCGTACTTTTTTGTAGCTTTATCCCACATATAATAATGTAAATGTGTTGATTTTGCAGGAGCTGAAATGACAGAAATGACAGTTCATATGGGGGTATGTTCACATTGGGGCCCCTACATGCCACATACTTAGGTAAACCTATACATATTGGGCATCAAACTGTTCAGTGGACCCCTGGCGTTCAAATTCAGGGTGTTTTATCTTGGTACCTAATGCTATGTGGGAGATAAGATGCTTCAAAGTGGAAGCTTTGAGGGGATTTTTGGAAATGTCATCAAAATTGCTAACTTTAGAAAAGCTGTGCGGCTTGGTACTTTGGAGTAGAAAGACATGGGTACCCATTTTAGATTCGGGGGAATGTGTACTTTCCAAAAATATATGACTTTCTGGGGTGAGCGTACTTTTTTGTAGCTTTATCCCACATATAATAATGTAAATGTGTTGATTTTGCAGGAGCTGAAATGACAGAAATGACAGTTCATATGGGGGTATGTTCACATTGGGGCCCCTACATGCCACATACTTAGGTAAACCTATACATATTGGGCATCAAACTGTTCAGTGGACCCCTGGCGTTCAAATTCAGGGTGTTTTATCTTGGTACCTAATGCTATGTGGGAGATAAGATGCTTCAAAGTGGAAGCTTTGAGGGGATTTTTGGAAATGTCATCAAAATTGCTAACTTTAGAAAAGCTGTGCGGCTTGGTACTTTGGAGTAGAAAGACATGGGTACCCATTTTAGATTCGGGGGAATGTGTACTTTCCAAAAATATATGACTTTCTGGGGTGAGCGTACTTTTTACTAGCTTTATCCCACATATAATGATGTAAATGTGTTGATTTTGCAGAAGCTGAAATGACAGAAATGACAGTATATATGGGGGTATGTTCACATTCCGGCCCCTACATGCCACATACTTGGGTAAACCTATACATATTGGGCATCAAACTGTTCAGTGGACCCCTGGCGTTCAAATTCAGGGTGTTTTATCTTGGTACCTAATGCTATGTGGGAGATAAGATGCTTCAAAGTGGAAGCTTTGAGGGGATTTTTGGAAATGTCATCAAAATTGCTAACTTTAGAAAAGCTGTGCGGCTTGGTACTTTGGAGTAGAAAGACATAGGTACCCATTTTAGATTCGGGGGAATGTGTACTTTCCAAAAATATATGACTTTCTGGGGTGAGCATACTTTTTACTAGCTTTATCCCACATATAATGATGTAAATGTGTTGATTTTGCAGAAGCTGAAATGACAGAAATGACAGTATATATGGGGGTATGTTCACATTCCGGCCCCTACATGCCACATACTTGGGTAAACCTATACATATTGGGCATCAAACTGTTCAGTGGACCCCTGGCGTTCAAATTCAGGGTGTTTTATCTTGGTACCTAATGCTATGTGGGAGATAAGATGCTTCAAATTGGAAGCTTTGAGGGGATTTTTGGAAATGTCATCAAAATTGCTAACTTTAGAAAAGCTGTGCGGCTTGGTACTTTGGAGTAGAAAGACATGGGTACCCATTTTAGATTCGGGGGAATGTGTACTTTCCAAAAATATATGACTTTCTGGGGTGAGCGTACTTTTTTGTAGCTTTATCCCACATATAATAATGTAAATGTGTTGATTTTGCAGGAGCTGAAATGACAGAAATGACAGTTCATATGGGGGTATGTTCACATTGGGGCCCCTACATGCCACATACTTAGGTAAACCTATACATATTGGGCATCAAACTGTTCAGTGGACCCCTGGCGTTCAAATTCAGGGTGTTTTATCTTGGTACCTAATGCTATGTGGGAGATAAGATGCTTCAAAGTGGAAGCTTTGAGGGGATTTTTGGAAATGTCATCAAAATTGCTAACTTTAGAAAAGCTGTGCGGCTTGGTACTTTGGAGTAGAAAGACATGGGTACCCATTTTAGATTCGGGGGAATGTGTACTTTCCAAAAATATATGACTTTCTGGGGTGAGCGTACTTTTTACTAGCTTCATCCCACATATAATGATGTAAATGTGTTGATTTTGCAGAAGCTGAAATGACAGAAA
Source organism: Xenopus tropicalis (assembly GCF_000004195.4). Lineage (NCBI taxonomy): Eukaryota > Metazoa > Chordata > Amphibia > Anura > Pipidae > Xenopus > Xenopus tropicalis. Next base: position 78,416,968 of record NC_030683.2, read on the forward strand.
TGACAGTTCATATGGGGTATGTTCACATTGGGGCCCCTACATGCCACATACTTAGGTAAACCTATACATATTGGGCATCAAACTGTTCAGTGGACCCCAGGCATTCATATTTAGGGTATTTTATTTGGTTACTTTATGACCTGTAGGAGATAAGATACTATAGACTAGAAGCTTTGAAGCGATTTTTAAAAAAAATCACAAATTTTGATAAAAACCAATAACTTTAGGAAAGCATTGCGACTTGATAGTTTGGAGTAGACAGACAGTTGTGCCTATTCTGTATTCCCCAGAATCTGTTCTTTCCAAAAATGTACAATTTTCTGGGATAAACCTTCTGTTAGTAGAATTTTGGCCTTGAAATCCAAAGTATGCAGTTTTTTTGGAGCAGTGCTTTGGGAATTTGGTAGTGTACTGCTGGGAGTTTTTGACCTATACAAGTGAGAAATCTCCATAAAACTATATATATTTGGTATTGGCACGTTCAGGAGACATGGGACTTTCCAAATCAGTTGTATATTCGTGCATAAAATAATTTTTGTTTCTAGTATGTGTGATTATATTATGGAAAATTTGATTTTTTTTGCATTTTTAGACATTTAGAAGCCTATATCTTGTTACAGAATTGGAATTACACAAAAATTCTACCATATTTTGAAAGCTTAGGTTGTTCTGAAAAAAACGATATATTGTTTTCCTTGGTAAACTAAAAGTCCCCCCGAGGAAAGGCCCCTAAAGTGAAACAGTGCAAAATGTTCAAAAACTGTCTGGCAATACAAGTTCCGCTTTGACCAAAATGGCTGGCAGTAAAAGGGTTAAAGGAGAAAGAAAAATCTCAGCAGGTAAATGATTGTACTCACTTACCTGATACCCCAGGCCGGTGCTGCTGTTAGCACCATTATATTTTGCAGTGCTGTTGCACCTGTTGCATACTCCTCAGCAAGTACCACGGAGGGATCCTCTCCTTTCTTTGAGCTGGCACACAATGCCAATAAAGTAAAAAGCTGAACTTATTATTATTCCATTTATTTTAAATCAAACTATATAATATTGACTTAAACAAGTTTTTAATTAGAATATTCTTAATTTTTAGCTATAATACATTTTGATTATTTAAGTTCTTCTTGAATTGCAGCACAACCATCATCTCATATATTAATAAATGACCCCCTAAATGAAGAACATCCAAGGATTCAACATGACATCACTTTGTTGGGTGCACTGATGTTCCATCATCATAAATAAGCCCTCATCTGTGTGTATTACTTCTACTTCAGGAATTATAAAATATGTTACTCTGTCTTGCAAGTATATCCATTGCTATGTTGTGCTAAAAGAACAAGGCAAATACGTTTGGAAGAATCAAACCATCAGTCATTCTTTGATTTGTTTAGTGAAGTTGCCTCTGATGCATTTAACATCTGGACCACTAAGGGAATCAATAAAGTGAAAGATTTACTAGATGAGGCATATAAATTATTCACTTTTAAACAGGTACATTCTAAAATAATGAAAAAAAATGTTTTCATAATTTCTAGTGAAAAGCTGCATAAAATCAATAAGAAAACCTAAAGATGAAGATTTAAAAAATCCATTAGACATTTTATAATTAATAGCAGTTATATGTTAGAGTACGCTCCCTATAACAAACATTATTGTTTCATTTGTACCTTGTACTTTTTTATTGGCTTTTGAAAAAAAGAATTATTGAAATATAAAGGCTATTCAAGAGCTTGTAGAAAATTGTTTCACAAAAAAGCATAGCCAGGGGCCTGTGGACCCAGTAAAATATTTGGTGCTGGCCCACTTCCTTATCACACAACAATAACCTTAATGACCTCTGGTTTTTGAATGCCACTCTTGCCCACGTCTAATGGACTTCCCATAAATTCTGCAACTGGCTAAATACAAGTTGTTTCATAAAATTATTGCTTAGATGTTCCATAAACACAATTATTATCATATGTATTAGAGCAGAAGGTTACTAGGGGTTTGTTATGATCCTATTTTATGACTCTTTAAAGATACACTGACATCAGAGATAAAATGTTTTGGTTTTTTTACAGTGTGTCTAGGATGAATTTCATTTATTTATCCAGGTCATGATATAAAGTATCAAGTAGAATTCTAGTATAAAGTCTAAAGCAACTGGGCTTTCTAAGTTTTCTTGAAAAGTTTCACCTCTCATCCAAGCAGCTTCTTCCGTTCAACTGAGTAGTAGAGAATTCCCCAGCATTTAAACCCTTATGGGTAGTACAGTCACAGACTCAGTAAGAAAAGTCCACTCAGTAAGAGAATGGGCCAAATTAGCAGGGCTAATATCTCAGGACAAGACACAGCAATCTACCTGTATTTGTCACGGTCGGTATCCCAAAAACTCAGAACTGGCTCAAAGGGCCCGGTCTCTGCTCACGCTTCTGCCTCTAACAGCCGCCTTTCACGTCAGTAGGAGCTACTCGGATGCCGCCAGGTCTTATAGTGAGAGACCCAAGGAGAGAGTTCTGAGCAAGCAAGGGAACCAGAACCGTGTTACAGGGAGAAGGGGAACAAGACAGCGTAGTCAGGGGTCAGGCCGGGGTCAGCAACAATCAGACAGCAAGGTATCAAAAACGGAATCCGGAAGGGTGGTCAAACAGGCAAAAGGTCGGTCCAGGCAGCAAACAAGAATAGTCAGAATCAGGCAAAAGGTCGGTCCAGGCAGCAAACGAGAATAATCAGAACAGGCAAGGATCAAGACGAGGCAATACAATAGAGAAAAACACCCAGGAACTTTAAGGAAGCAAAACCTACGTTGGGCAATGATTGAAATCGAAAAAGCACTTTAAATATTAAATTTTCGCACCAAAGTGACGTCATACGCGGCGTCGAACACAAGTGCGCATGCGCGCGCAAAACCCGGAAGTACGCACATGCACGCATACGTGCCCACACGCTTACGTGTGCGTCTCAAAAAGGTGAAGGAGGCGCGCGCGCGCATAGGGGGAAGAGAAGTCAGGAAATTCTTTACGTTTTTCAAGAAAACACAGAAAGTCCAGTTCCTGTTTGTTTTAATGAACAAATGGGTGTTCTATAACATAACACTGATCTATTATAAAGCAGAAGTAATGATTTCTGAACATTGCATGCCCCTTTTTCTCTATACAGACATACTGGGGGCTAATAGGTAAATCAGAAGTTAATCAGTACAAGCAGTGTCCTATTTGTGAGAAGATGTTTACTATAGAGTGGAACATTTATGCAAGCGCTGCTAATGTGTAGACGGTAAATTGTACTCACGGAGAAGAAACCCCCCCATGTTTGGAAGTAATTAGAATAAAAGAAGGGTTTCATATGTTTTTTTTAAGATTTGCAATTGTTATTACTGCAAAAGTGTCCCTTGTCAGGAGAGCTGAAATATTTTATGTAATTTATTAATTGTTACTGCACAAAGCTGGGGTGGTGGTGTTCAAACAATATTTATACCTGCCAAAATGTTATCCCACTAAGTAAGGGTCTTTAGTCATATAGGCCTGCATTAGTTTTAAAAGAGGTTTTAAAACTTTGTAGCTATTTTGTCTTGTCTTGTTTTCATGTTTGATGCTGGCTGGACAGTTGAAATGTACAAAGCAAGTTGCTTGCATGGACATCTTTAATAAATGCACTTCTATGTGAGAGCTTCAGCAGTAAAATAATTTGCCCCTTGGCTGTATTCACAACTCCTGACCAATACCATCAAGTAAATCTTATATGAGCATTTCAATTCATGCAATAAAATGACATGATTGAGGTCTCTGGCCTAAACAAGGGCTCATTAGGGAATTTGAGGTTTTGTGGAAGTAAGGTAGGATTGTCACAACAATTGTCTTACTAGGCATTATGGAAAAGGGTGAGTAGAAAATTTCCCCAAATTGTATTTAAAGTGATACTGACACTTAAAAACGACTCCTCAAAATATGAATGTACATAAAAATTTGCCTATAGGTCATGTTGATTGATTTTCACTGAGAGATTTGCTTTTGTAAATAATTGTTACTTGAAGTTCCTAAACCTGACTGTTTTGCCAACTGACTGTCCCTTCCCAACCTGTCAGTTATAGCTTCTAATGCTAACGGCCTCCTGCTGGACAAATATGGCAGCCCCCTTATAGGAGAACATGGGGGATCAGACAGGTAATATAAAAGCATTGGCAAATACTTTACTGGCAAAAATGAAGGTCATGCAAAGACAATGTTATGATAGATGTAAAAATAGGTTTAATTTCTGGTGTCAGTATCTCTTTAAGATGATAAACAGTAAGATGTTTAGAGATAGTTATGTGTGGAATGCAACATGGAGTGGTGGCACTAAAAATAAATAAAAACGGTGGATATCTTCTCTTCATTAATTTTATTTTGCCTTTAATGAATTCTGCAATCCAGAAGTTAGGTAACGATTTTAACATTTGTTTTGTTTTCCCGAAATATGTGTTGAGAAATGTTCAGCCTGGCCATATTCTGAAAGTCATGCCCATATTAAACAAATTTACCTGATATCTCTGCAGAGTGTGTGACCATGGCATCAATGCCACTCATGATTTTGATTTTGCTTAGGCATTTTGATACAGTGTTATTTAAGATGCTGGCCTGTAACAATTATGCGGTTGGTTTTTGTTTTTCTTTTGTAACAAAGTTTACTCAAGCATCAACTGAAATTGTAAATAATATCAGGATGGTGGGGCTGCCTGTATGGCAGAGAGAAATCACCCGGAACAATTTATAGAAACCTGGTTGAGGCACACCTTTGTCTCTAATAAAATGTATTGTGCCTGAGGCTGAGCTTTCAGAAAGAGCCAGCGCTACATATTAGCACTGTTTTCAGGTAACCTATTATTTCTCCTACTTCCATGTAACTGGAGTCCCAAGCCATACTTTAAGTCACAATAAGTTAAGAATTAAAGAGACAAGTGGATAGAGGTCCCTGCCCTGTAGAGCTTACAATCTAAATGGTGGTGTGAACAAGTGGTGTGAATAAGAAACTGGAAAAGAAATAGGAGAGGGCCTGAATAAGAAGCTATGTAATAAAAAGCTTCACAGAACAATAGTTTTTTGGCCACAGGGCCAGTGACCCCCCAGCTACAAAACGGAACAAACAAATAATGAAAATAAAAGCAAGTAATGTGTAAAATTGAATTACCCCTTTAATGAACTTCTGACAAATCAAGGTTGTGGCCAAGCCTACTTTTTTACATCTCCCATAGAAGCAGATACATGGCTCCATCTCAGGACCAACAACAAGTTCACCATTATGTTATGACAAGCAGGCTGGTTGTGACAAGACAGTGTCAATTTACCATCACCTTAGGCTTCTAATGGGCTTCTGGGAAGAGACGCCACTACTGCCCATTTGAGACTTCACAAAACTTACTTTTCCCCTGTATAATGTGCTAATAGCACATGTAGAATACAGGGGGGTGCTTTAACACAACTTAACAGGGAAAGAGATAGTCAAGGACTCCATACTTTCTATATCAACATACAGTGGCTGCTGCAAAACTAAACTGCATTCTCTAGATGTACTAACATTAGCAGCCAATTTTGAGGCCCACATCTTTCAGCAGAGTAAGGGCTATACATAAGCACAGTGCAGCCTACAGCTTCTTACAAATAAACTTTTCTAATTTGAACTACCAGCTGGTGTTAAACAGAAACTCTACAGCCCTGTCTTTACAATAGAGTAACATCTGCCTCCACACAAGTACATGTGAAACTGATCCAAATTCAAGCACAGAGTAATGCATAATTATTGTAACCCTTTCTTGTCACACTCCCGTAGAACAGGATCATACTCACTTTACCACTGGCGCAGTTTTTGTGGCAATCAGGTAGCCTCTTTGCTATGAAAGATCCTGGGAACTGGAATTTACAATACAGTGCCTCCACCAAGTGTACAGAGTACACCTCAGGGGAATTCCAGAAGGCAAAATAAAACACACACAGTTTGCAGTACCAAATATAAACTTTAAGTAAAAGTAAAAGTAAATAAATGCAATGGGCATCTATAGTTAATACAACAATCCTGCACTGTCTCTGTAGCAGATAATACACTGACTGACTACCTAGGACAGTGCTTTCAATATCACATTCCCACAATCTAGCTCTGGAAAGGATTAAATAATGCACAGTTCAGTTTAATGCAATGTGTCCCTTCCCAAGAGCTCTTATAACCCGGGTAGCACTACCTTCCACAAAGTACCCCTCCTTGGACTTAGTAGCTGCTCCCACATAGCAGGTACACAAACAACACTTGTCTGTACACAGGGGTCCCATCCTTGCCAGTATCCTCGTTGTTTTGGTGGCTGTCACGAAGCGCTCCCTACCTGCTCCTGGTGTGCGGCGGCGTCCTCCCTCTCGGCACGGCGAATCCAAGATGGCAGCGCCCAGGGCTCCACGTGGGCGCAAGGACGCCGGTGCGATGACGTCACGCGCTATGGCGCCAAATTCAAACTTAAAAGGACGCCAGAGACCCAGGTTCAATGCCAGAGTATAGCTCAATATTCCTATTGTGTTCCTGGGTCTCTAATTGTCTGTTCTGCTTTCCTGTTGCTGTTCCATTGCCTGTTCCTGACCTTGAACCTTGCTGCCTGCCTCAAGTGACCTTTTGCCTGAACCTGACCTTTCTATTGGATTACCCCGCATCTGTACTTTGCTCGGACTCGCTGGAAGCGGCCTTCCTCCTTGATCCTGGCTTCACCCCCCCGTGAGTGCCGAAGGCCCCCGTTGACAGTGGCTCACTCACCAGGGTGCTCACAGAGGCAGATACACTGGAGTTTACAGGTGGCTCTGCAGCACAGACACTCTCCACAGTGGCACTGATCACCTCCTGGTTGGCAGGGAACAGGATGGGCTCTTGCTGGAGCTCTAAGCCTTTCCTCTTGGCTGACCTCCACTCTGGCTTAAGAAGAAACTTGTCTAATCTCCTCCTGGACCTCCTCTCTTTCACACTGGTTCTGTCTGGATCCTGCGGCAGGGGACCCTTTATAACTCAGTTAGTTCAACCTGTGGATTTGGCTCCAAACCCTCTCTCTTTCACTGGGCCCTCCACTTTTCCTAGATGTTCATTGGGGCTTCTAGCCAGTCGGATTGTTCCTCTGCCTATAACCAGGCTGAATGATTTCATAGGCAGAACAGGGGGAAAGGTTCCCTGATCCCCTACAATGGCTCAAGAAATTCACACCTTTATTTTTACTGCTCCAGGAAATGCATTTAACAGACAAGAGGTGTGTAAGCTCATAAGGATATGGGTAGGATGGTCTTTAACTCCACCTCCATGCTCATAGAGTGTCTGTTCTTATTACAAAAGGCATTTCCTTAACACCAAGCCAAATTATCAGAGACAACTACAGTAGCTTTATTATTATTATAACTATTACTACAGGTATAGGATCCATTATCCAGAAACTGATATGCAGAAAGCTCTGAATTACGGGAAGGTTGTTTCCCATTTTAATCAAATAATTCAAAATTATATAAGGTATTTAATTTTTTTTCAGTAATAAATAAACAAAGCAGTATATTGTACTTGATCCCAGCTAAGATCATTAATCCTTTTGGCAGGAACACAGTCCTATTGGGTTTACTTAATGTTTAAAGGAGAAGGAAAGTCATTTTGGCATTTTACTGTCAATAGATTTGCCACCTAGAACACTATATTTATTCTGCAGAAAGCATTACCATACCTGAGTAAAGAGCCCTAGAAGCTCCCTCTGTTTGTTTAAAGGAGAAGGAAAGGCCAGTAAAGAGTTAATCTCAAAATGCAGGCATACCTTCAGTTGTCTCAATAGTGCCCTTAAGTCTCCCCATACTTCACCTGTTCAGAAGATCAGAAGCCAAACAGAAAAAAAAATGCTGAGCAGTGTAGAGAAAATTCCCATAATGCATCACTCCTTCCCAGACTTGGCGTCTTGTTACTGTAGGCGGCGCATGCGCACAAGCGTCTGGCAGCAGCAGCAGCAGGTGAGGAGAGCAAAAGAGAGAGAAAAGTCCGGCTGCAATCAGAAGATCAAGTTTCCTTCCACATTTCTTTCTTTAGTTTCGGGTTATCCTCCCAAAGCCTCGCAGCCAATCAGGCAGCGGCTAGGGGCTGGTCCTAGTCGGCTAATGGTCAGTTCAGGCTGGCTTGGGGAGGACTGGGCACAGAAGGTGGGTGCCGCTGCTTGCTGCCGTACTACAGGTTTAGTGGCACACTGGGTGCTGGGCGCCGCAGCTGCTGCTGTGACAGTAAAAGCCAGGTTTGGCTCCAGAAGTGCTGGCAAGTGGAGCTGCGATGGGGGAGTTGCTAGCCCCAGCTCAGGTTGCCTCTTCCCCCGGCAGGTGCTGGGGGGGGGACAGGCAAGCGGAGTGGGGGTGCTGACTAGAGGACGTGGGGGGTGTAGCTGGACGATACACATAAGTGGATTCACATAAGGACGCAGCTGCAGGGAGGGGAGACACAGAAGGATGCGGGGGGGCGCAGGGAGGATGTTGGGGACGCATGCGCAGTAGAGACAGTGAGGGAAATGTGGGCATCCATTGTTAAAGATGGCGGCGCCGTTCACTGATACAAGTATGTAGGTTCTAGTATGTGTATCTCTGTAAATCTTTCATTAGGCAAGCCAGAAATATAGCGTTTTTACACAGCAATAGTAGTACTATTTAACAGTGTGCTTAATAGATTTTGACTTTCCTTCTCCTTTAAGATAGCAGCTGCCATTTTAAGTAGCTTCCTGCTTGCAGCTCTAGCCTTGGTAGCTCAGATCACACATTCCTAAGGGAGGGGGAGGGACTTCTTAGCATCCTTGTAGGGGGGGAGCAGGAAAGAGGAGAGAGCTGCGCAGACTCTGGCCTCAGGAATAAAGGATTTTTCTGAGAGAGGAAGTCAGATACCCAAGAGCACTTTTACAAAAAAGGAGACAAGAAATTCTGTGTTTCATTTGATAGAGGACTCAGTGCCACTTTTCTGTCAGTGCTTATGGCTGCATTTACATAGACCTTTCTGATAGATAGTAGATCTAAGGTATAAAAATCCAAATAACAGAAAACTGGAAAACCCCAGGTGCTGAGCTTCTGGATAACAGGTTCAATACCTAGATTATTATTATGCACTGTATGCTAGCTAACAATCCAGTGACCTTGGTTATATTTCAGCAGCCCTCACTGCTGGGAACATAAATTAGTTTTTCTCTTCCCAGATGATTTTTTGAGGAGCTGGATTTGGACATTGTCTATATGCCTTCACACACAACCTTGACAGTTTACACACCGAGTGGTACAAGACTATTGCTGACTCTGACCCACTCTTTGACACATCCTTTCCACCCCTCTGCAGAAGTGCAAAAATGACAAAGACTTATGTGAATCTTACTGTCCAGTTTCACTAATCAATATAGATGTGAAAATATTGGCTAAGGTTCTGGCAACCAGGCTCCAAAAGGTCATCACCATCATCCACCCAGCTGAACCTGAATTTATGCAGAGCAGATTTACCAATTTACACATCTCAGATCAAAACTCAGGATTCAGGATGATGGCCTTCCGGAACTCTGCTTAAACTTTTTGAGTTCATTATGTAAAAGTATGTGTACTTACCACACACTGGTACTGGTACAGCCAAAGCCTGGAACCATGGAAACATCACAAAGGGCCTGGAATTTAGTACTGGGATGTATTAAACAATAAAAACTACCGCTTTTTTAATTGTCCCATTTGGGCAATTTAAATTTTTCCAACTTCCACAGGTTAAAAAATGTTATATAATGGCCTCAGGTTGGAACAAAGAGCCATGCCAAAACAACTTCCTTTATTTAGGTACTTCCAAATTTAACATTTTCAGATCCCAGTTTGGACCACTTTCCTCTGCTCTTACTCTTACAATTATTTGGAGGACACCCTCTGCATAGATATCCCCACAAATCTGATATCAAACTCAATCTTATATCCAGGAACCCCAGTCCTAAAGCTTAATCGCAAAGACAAAGACCTACAGTATGCCCAAACATAATTGGAATGAAGACGTAGATAAAATTAACAGTTTGATATTTACCAGAAACCCACCATAAATAAATAACTTCTGTCAAAGTCAAAACAGTGGGAAAAAACAGTCATCAGTGCCCTGATGTGGAAGTAGAGCTGACAAATTTTTAAATGTGCTCTGCCATCACACCTGGACTGGGATTCAAAATAGTTCCTGGCATTTTAAGTACACTGAGGTCCAAACATCTCCCCACCAGGCCACTAAAAAATGTCTGTCTATTGCCAGAATTCACAGATTGCCAATCCAGGCCTGTCTGCCATAATGGCTTATTGGTCACAAATCCTAGACAACCTATAAAATGAATTCAATTTCCTCTCTCCTACCCTCTCTCTCCTACCCTTTGCCTCCATGGAGTCCTGGATGACATAAATATTAGAGATGACATAATTGCTCCCGACACTAGAATGAGATTTAAACCTACCTGTATAGTGTGAAATTAAATGACTGTGCTAAAATGAACATGTTCTGTATCTTCAAAAATCTAAACATTTAAGTTCTGCATAAGGCAACGGCGACAATGTTCCTTTTTTTTCTTGTCAATAAATACATTTCAGAATGGTGACATTAAAGACATTTCTGCAGATGGGGTACACTTACGGAGAGGTGTGATTCAAGGTTAGAGAATTGTTTCAAAGCACTGGTATCATATGACCTTGTTTTTAAAGAAATTTGCTTTGACCATACTAAGGGGTATGTGCTTTGGTTACAGATTGTGACAGTAGCACTCTCACTACACTGAACGTTTTGCCATGTATTTATCCTCCAGGCCAAAGCAGTTTTTTTTTTATACATCACCTTAAAGGGGCTGATTTACTATTATGCATGGGTTAGGATGGGGTTATATCGATTGTTAGAAAATGCAGTTCTTTTTGATGGTATAACACCTGGTAAACATGATGGTGATAATGAGCACAGATGCATTCTTTGAAATCAATATAGCGAATGTTGACCCTTGAGTAATAGTAATAGCCTTGATGAAAGGCCTTGTCCCTTTCTAGTAAAAGCATCACTGGCAAAGGCGAAAGGCCCCTCCTAAACAACAATATACAAAACAATGTTATCTAGAAAGGCCCAAATTAGGGGAGGGCCATCATACAGTTTTAAGCACATAATTCTAATTTTTACAATTATTCTGTTTCTTTTTAATAAAACAGCATCTTGTGCTTGATCCTAACTAAGCTGTCTAAATCCATATTGGCAGCAAAACATTCCTATTGGGTTTATTTAATGTTAAAATGATTTTTTTTTAGCAGACTTAAGGTATGGAGATTCACATTACAGAAATACCACTTATCTGTAAAACCCCAGGTCTCAAGCATTCTAAATAATAACCGGTTAAACTGCAACCCACAGACATAATACAGTTAATATGAGCCAATGATGTTTGGGTAATAAACCTCACAGATGGTAACATCCAACTCTCCCATGGGTATGGGACCTATTATCCACAGGCCCTGATTTGTGGTGAGGCCACAAATGCCTGGACCTAGGGCGGCACAAATTTAGGGGCGGCATGCCGCCCCGCCGCAACAACATTTTGACATTTTGCTCCCATACAGAGCAATGGGGACTTCTCCCCACTGCCCCGTATGGGAGTTCAAATGCCTGCGCATGCTCACTTGTGTCGGTGCGGCGTGGCGGGGGGGTGGTTGTTTGCACATGCGTGGTGGCGAGAATGGGGGGTGGCCTAGGGGCGGCCGGGACCTGGGGGATCTTTCTTTAATTTGGATATCCATACCTTGTCTACTAAGAAATCATTTAAGCATTAATTAAACCCAATAGGATTGTTTTGCCTCCAATAGAGATAAATTGTATCTTAGTTGGGATCAAGTACAAGGCACTGTTTTATTATTACAGAGAAAAAGGAAATCATTTTTAAAAATCAGAATTATTTGCTTATAATAGAGTCTATGGGAGATGTCTTTCCTGTAATTTGGAACTTTCTGGATAATATGTTTCCGGATAAGGCATCCCATACCTGTACTAAATAGTGACAAGCACATTTTTTCACCAGGCATGGATTTGCAGCAAAATATTTTTTTTGCGAAAGTTCTGCAACAGTTTTGCTGTGACAAAAATGTAGAGTGAGAAAAAAACTGTGGTCATGTCTAAAAATTGCACAAAATGTTTTCGCAGATTCTCGTTTTTAGCAGTTTCACTAATTTTTGGGCGCAGCTGAATGAAACAGATTCACTCATCACTAGTATTGATTTATTTGCAAAACATTCCTCATTTATTGGTCATGCATTTCCTGGCCATGACCATGAGCCTTTTTATATAAAAGTTCTGTTGGCACCAAACCAGCGGATACTGAACTAAAAGGATTTAAAAGCGTGGTCTATTAACTGAATTTATATCGTGCGCAAACCATGGGAAAATGCTAGGTCTATAATGCTTGATCATGTTCAAATGCATTTTTGGTATGTGCAAATGATTAATTTCATTTATGATTAGTTTTTTGATACATATTCCAAGTAGAAGATTATTGTTATTCTTTCTGAGTAGTGTTGCTATTTTATTTTCTTGTGGTTAAAAATTCAGAAACTGAATTTTAATGTATTAAAATAAACATCACAATTTTTTTGTGACAGGCATAATAGTATTACAAAACTGCAAAATGTAATTTATGTCAGAGGCATGTTGCTTAATTGTTATGGGACTGGGAATCAAATAGGGCTTCATTTTAATTGTCAGTCTTAACTGGAACTAAGAAAAACACATTTTAGAAGTGCTGACCATTAGGAAAAAGTGTGAAAAGTACATTTTCAGGCAGGTCAATTTGTTTTTTACCCACAATGCAGTGCTTTTACCACAATTTAAATCAAAGGCACTAAGTTTGCCCAGGGGCAGTAACCCATAGCATAACTTAGTTCCTTTTATTACATAATGCCCATATATTTTGTGTGTCATAAATATCTCTGGGCAGTAGGTTAACCATAGGAAACCACATATTTGAATTACTATTTCTGAAACATTCAAATTGTGTATATTTTCTTATCTCCTACATGTTGTTGGGTAGAAAGGTATATATCAATGTAGTAGTTTTATACCCAATATGCTTAGGATTACTAACAATAACAATTCAAATATTTTTTTATGTTAATTGTGGATGTGGGTGAGTGGGCACCAAAAGTGGTGCTGCTAACTTATTCAGTTATGGGACCTGTTATCTGCAATGCTTGGGCTAGGGGGTTTTCTGGATATCTGGGGCTTTTCATAATCTGGATCTTCATACCTTATGTCTGCTAAAAGTCATTTAAATGTTTAATTAACTGGCATTGTTTTGCCACCAATATTGATGCATGCAGCTTAGTTCCCATCAAGTACAAGGAACTGTTTTATTATTACAAAGAAAAAGCAAAAATACTCTATGGAGGATGACCTTTCCTTTAATTTAGTGCTTTGGATAATAGGTTTCTGGATAAGTGGTCCCATACCACCACATTATCTGGCAGGCCTACCAGTAAAATTAAATCCTGGAATGTTGGCTGCTTAGTAAAAGACACCCTTTTGTAGCTTAATATTACATCTTTGTTCCTCTTTTTAATGTAACTAATACTGACAATATAGGAAACAGAACTTCAAGCCAAATGTTTTTTTTTTAAATATTTTAAAGGAGAAGGAAAGGCTAATAAAGAGTTAATCCCAAGCTGCAGGCATACCTTTAGTTGTATCAATAGTGCCCTTAAGTCTCCCCATATTTCACCTGTTCAGATGATCAAAAGCCAAACAGGAAAAAAAAACGCTGAGCTGGGTAAAGAAAGTTCCCATAATGTCTCACTCCTGCACAGACACCCAGACCAGCTCCTGAGTAAGCGCATGCGCAGGGACAGGAAACTGAAGCGCGCCTTACTAGCAAGCTCATGCCTGTGTTTGCGCAGTGCACAGTTAAAGTAGGGTAGAGTAGGTTGTGCTTGCGTCTAGGGTGAGGGAGAAAATTTGAGCATGCGCATTTACTTACGCGGCGCTATGTTGAACTAATTTAAATATCCAACATGGCAGCCACAATAGTTTCTAAACAGCATTTAGGAAAATCAGAGAGTGCTCAGAAAATACTGGTTATAAAGTTAAAAAATGTAGCAATTAGCTACAGGGACATACGGCCTATGCATTTATGGGGTTGCATTTTTAACCCTTTCCTTCTCCTTTAATGCTAACTTAAAACAAATCACTGGTGCTAAAAATCTTTAAAATCACTAAACGCCTTTGAGTTGATAATTTTGCCATTCCTATCACTAAACTTACATCCCAGATTAATCAGGCTGCTGTAACTGTTTTGATTAATGCTGCAGACATATTTTGATGGTGCAGTGGTGTCTAATCTATAGTAACAGATTCTTATATTTATTTAAATGCACCTGTCAGAATGCAAAATACAAAGCAACATGGACACATTTGTTCTGCGGGAAGACTGAACTTATTTTGTCATACAGCAAGTATTAGTTTACATTGTCAAAACATACTTTTGTACTTACCTACATTTGGCAATTAACCAGCAATAAATGTTTTTGCTGTCACATAAAGTGAAATTTGCTGTACATCTTGTGTCAAGAATTTCTTTCTAATTGTAGCACTTAAAACACATCTATTTAAATGTGCAATGCCTCTAGTATCATTTTTACAGCCTCTGCATACTTAATTCATATTGAGTAGCAGCAAGATAAATGTGATTGAATTACCTATACACACACATTTATCATGACTTGCTGCTTGGTGACAATTTGTGTACAAAATTCAAGAAATAATCAAGGAGATTTGTATAAATGACACCACATGGGTTTAAGAATTGATCTGTTCAAATCTCACACAGCAGTAACTTATTCAAAATGAATAATGTTGCCGATCACAGTCCAACCAAGCCTCTGCCACTATCAAGCCCCTGCCCAATATTAATGATCCCTCATATCTGGAGGAGCAGAGGACACAGCTTTCTAATAACAAATTAAAATACAGAGAACTGAATGTAAATTAACAAAGAAAGTGATCCATGAAACCAAGATACACCAAAGAGAGAGAATTTAGGCCTACATGAAAAAACATTTTTTTTAGTGTCAGTGCCTGTTGGTGGCATTTTGAGAGTGCCATTTTGGAACACATGCAAGATAGTATCAGTGAAACTAGAGAGGTACATTTCCTGAAGAAAATGTGAGCGGTGCTTGCCGTGGCAAAACTCGTGCCCCAATATTACAATGTTTGCTTCAGTTTGGGGCAATTAACCGCCCACCCCCTAGAAAAGTCATTGCACCCCATTCCCGAATAAGCCACATGGTTTGACACCTCATTCATGGATCTACGACAAACGGTGCGGGACTCAGTCAAAAGCTGGTCTCAATGTTAAGTCTATGGGCGGATAATTGCCCCCTGCTGGGGCAATTAACCTCCCACCCCTTAGAAAAGTCATAGCACCCCATTCCCGAATAGGCCGCACGGTTTGACACCTCATTCATGGGTCTACAACAAACTAGTTATTTGCCAAAATCCCCATTATTAGTCAATGGGGCAAATTTGGGGACCTCTCTTGCCCCGGGGGTAAAACTTATACCCTTGTGCGGGGTATCGTCTGACACAGGATGCAAACCTCTTCAAATGTGGTAAATGTCCCGTTTCTAAAAATTTCCCTCCCTGCGCTACAATCCGTCAAAGTTGGCCTTAATGTTAAGTCTATGGGATTTTTGGCCCTGTGGGGGCAATTAGCCGCCAACCCCTTAGAAAAGTCATAGCACCCCATTCCCGAATAGGCCGCACGATTTGACACCTCACTCATGGGTCTACGACAAACGGTACGGGACTAGTTACGTACCGAACTTTTGTACGGAAGAAGAAGGAGAAGAAGAAGAACTAGAGAGGTACATTTCCTGAAGAAAATGTGAGTGGTGCTTGCCGTGGCAAAACTCGTGCCCCAATATTACAATGTTTCTGTCACGGTCGGCACCCAATACCAGAGCTAGTGCCAAGCACCCTGGTCTCAGCTCGTGCTTCACCAGTAGCGTGACCGCCTTTGGCTTCGGGAGGAGCCCTCAGCTACTCGGATGCCACCTGGACTTATACGAGAGGGGCAAAGCAGGAGTTCTGGCTAGCAATGGGGCACGACTGTAGAAAGTCAGTTAGGCCAAAGATCACGGTACAAATAGGGTTAAACAAGGTCGTCGTCAGGCAGGCTAGGTCGGGGCAGGCAGCAATCAAGGATAGTCAGACAGGCAAGGGTCAAACCGGGTAATCAATACAGCAGGATGAGACGAAATCGTAGTCAAAGTACAAGCCGGGGTCAGATATGGATAATCAGAATAGTCAGGAGCAAGCCGGGTCAAAACACAGGAAGGCAACAAGGCAGGATACAGAAACAAAGTGTACAAGGCTGAGAAAAGCACCAGGATCAAATCCTATCACGGGCAATGAATCCAATGCAAATGGCCCTTTGAATATTTTGAATTTCTCGCCTTTGCGCCTTTAAAACGCGGAAGTGCGCGCGCGCGCACCTAGGAGAGAGCCGGCACAGGGAGCAGACGGCGCGGCGGGCGTCCCCGCCGATGGCAGCGCGGCGGGCGTCCCCGCCGTGCCGGTAAGGCACTTTCCCTTACATTACCCCCCTCTCTAGGGGGGGCCACTGGACCCCCAGGCTTCTCAGGAAACCTTAAATGGAATTGCTTCCTAAGGCGGTCAGCCTTGATGTCATCAACTGAGACCCAAGAGTTCTCCTCAGGGCCGAAGCCTTTCCACCTTGTAAGATATTGTAACTTACCTCTCACCAGGCGGGAGTCAAGGAACTCCTGGATCTCATATTCAGGCTGACCTTCAATCAGCACCGGGGGAGGAACAGACAAATGACGAGTGTTAGCAGCAGATTTAAGGAGAGAAACATGAAAAGTATTAGCAATTCTGAAATTGGGAGGTAACTGCAGACAGACAGAAGATGGGTTAACTATTGCAATGATGGGATATGGACCAATAAACCTGGGACCCAGTTTGGGAGAGGGAACCTTTAACTTAATATTCTTGGTTGATAACCACACTAAATCCCCCACCTTGTACTGGGGAGCCTCCCTACGGGATTTGTCAGCAGCTTTTTTCTGGGCTAGGGAAGCTGCAGACAGTGAATCATGAACTAGCGACCAGATTTCAGAAAATCTTAAGACAGAGGAATTGGCAGAAGGTACAGGGGAATTAGAGCCAGAAAAAGAAAATGCTTTGGGGTGTAACCCATAAACGACAAAGAAAGGAGACCTCCCTGAGGAGGAATGGGTAGCATTATTGTATGCAAATTCTGCCCAGGGGAGCAGTTCAGACCATGTGGACTGGTTATCGGACACATAGCACCTGAGATACTGCTCAAGGGACTGGTTCACCCTTTCGGTTTGACCGTTAGTTTGGGGGTGGTAGGCAGAAGAAAAGGATAATTCTGTCCCAACCAAAGAACAGAAAGCACGCCAAAATCTTGACACAAACTGAACCCCCCTGTCAGAAACGATATTCACAGGAAACCCATGAAACTTAAAAATATGAGTAATGAATAAATCAGCCAGGGTCTTAGCAGAAGGGAGGTGTGGGAGAGGAATAAAATGAGCCATTTTACTAAATCTATCGACCACCACCCAAATCACTGTTTTACCCTGAGAAGGGGGTAACTCCACAATAAAATCCATAGAGATGTGGGACCAAGGCTTCATTGGAATGGGTAAGGGATTTAACAGACCCTGAGGCTGCTGATGAGATGATTTAGACCTTTGACAAATTGGACAGGAATCGACAAAAGTTTTAGCATCCTGCTTGAAGGATGGCCACCAAATATGGCGGGACAACAAAGAAATGGTTTTTGCAACACCTGGATGACCTGCCATTTTAGAATCATGAACCTCTCTTAATACTTGTTCCCTAAGCTCCTCAGGAACAAACCATTTACCAGATGGGGTTTCAATAGGAGCAGAAGATTGTAACGGGAACAATAAGGAAGAGAGGTCAGACTCCAAAGTTGCAACAATTAACTCCCTGGGAATGATGGGAGTACACTCACTAGAGTCGGAGGAAACAGAATTGAAACTCCTAGAGAGTGCATCTGCCTTGGTATTCTTTGACCCGGGCTTAAAAGTTAAAGAAAAGTTGAACCTTGAAAAGAATAAAGCCCACCTGGCTTGCCTTGGGTTCAGGCACTTAGCGGATTCAATATAAAGTAAATTTTTATGGTCGGTATAGACCGTAACTAGATGTTTAGCCCCCTCTAGGAGATGGCGCCATTCCTCGAAGGCCAATTTCACGGCCAACAATTCCCTGTTCCCTATGTCATAATTGATTTCTGCAGGTGAAAACTTTCTAGAGAAAAAGGCACAGGGATGCATCTTATTGGTTATCGGGTGTCTTTGGCAAAGGACTGCCCCAGCTCCTACCTCAGAGGCATCTACCTCTACAATGAAAGGGAGAGCGGAATCGGGAGGTCTAAGGATAGGGGCAGAGCTAAACTCTTTTTTGAGGGTTTCAAACGCTTGTACAGCCTCAGGAGGCCACATACTGGGATCAGCGCCCTTCTTAGTTAGATTCGTGATGGGAGCTACAATTAGAGAAAAATTCTTAATAAATTGACGATAATAATTGGCAAAACCAAGAAACCTTTGTATTGCGCGTAATGAAAAGGGTTGGGCCCAATCTAGGACAGCTCTCACTTTGCCTGGATCCATCTCTAGACCTTTGCAAGAAATAATAAAACCCAAAAACTGAACAGTAGAGACTTCAAAGGTACATTTCTCTGGTTTTGCATACAGGTTGTTCTCCCTTAGCCTTTTTAAGACCTCACACACATGTTTACGATGTTCGTTTAGATTAGAAGAAAAAATAAGAATATCGTCAAGGTAGACCACTACGAATACCCCCAGCAGGTCACGAAAGATGTCGTTGACAAATTCTTGAAAAACTGCGGGGGCGTTACAGAGCCCAAAGGGCATTACTAAATACTCGTAGTGGCCGTCCCTGGTGTTAAAAGCAGTCTTCCACTCATCCCCCTCTCTAATATGGATGAGATTGTATGCGCCTCTAAGATCAAGCTTGGTATAGATCTTGGCAGCTTTAACCTGGTCAAATAACTCAGAAATTAGAGGAAGAGGGTAGCGGTTTTTAATAGTGACTTTGTTTAAACCCCTGTAATCTATACAAGGACGGAGACCCCCATCCTTCTTACCCACAAAGAAAAACCCAGCACCTGCAGGAGAATTAGAAGGCCGGATAAAACCTCTTTCGAGGTTTTCCTGGATATATTCCTTCATGGACTGGGACTCAGGAAGGGAAAGAGGGTATGTACGACCACGAGGGGGAGAGGAACCTGGAACCAGATCAATGGGACAGTCATACTGTCTGTGTGGGGGTAAGGTCTCGGCCGCTTTTTTGGAAAAGGCATCGGCATAAGCCGAATAGGCTGCAGGTAACCCTTCAAGTGAGGTAGCTGCTATAGTTGAGGGAATACAGATACCCCTACAACAAGAACCCCATTGAGACACCTCCCCAGTAACCCAATTAATCTGGGGGTTATGAACCTGGAGCCAGGGTAAACCCAAAATGAGTGGAGAAGAGGCACCTTCAATAAGAAAAAGGACTATCTCTTCAACATGGAAATTGTTCACACATAAGGATAAAGATACAGTTCTCTTATTTACTACACCAGACCCTAAAGGTCTTTTGTCCACCGTAAATAACCTCATGGGAACACTTAGAGGAACCACAGGAATGCCATGTTTAGCAGCAAACGTGGCCTCAATAAAGTTACCCTCTGCCCCAGAGTCCACGAAAGCAGACAAGTGAACGGGGCCCGTGATAATGTCACGGTCGGCACCCAATACCAGAGCTAGTGCCAAGCACCCTGGTCTCAGCTCGTGCTTCACCAGTAGCGTGACCGCCTTTGGCTTCGGGAGGAGCCCTCAGCTACTCGGATGCCACCTGGACTTATACGAGAGGTGCAAAGCAGGAGTTCTGGCTAGCAATGGGGTATGACTGTAGAAAGTCAGTTAGGCCAAAGATCACGGTACAAATAGGGTTAAACAAGGTCGTCGTCAGGCAGGCTAGGTCGGGGCGGGCAGCAATCAAGGATAGTCAGACAGGCAAGGGTCAAACCGGGTAATCAATACAGCAGGATGAGACGAAATCGTAGTCAAAGTACAAGCCGGGGTCAGATATGGATAATCAGAATAGTCAGGAGCAAGCCGGGTCAAAACACAGGAAGGCAACAAGGCAGGATACAGAAACGAAGTGTACAAGGCTGAGAAAAGCACCAGGATCAAATCCTATCACGGGCAATGAATCCAATGCAAATGGCCCTTTAAATATTTTGAATTTCGCGCCTTTAAAACGCGGAAGTGCGCGCGCGCGCGCACCTAGGAGAGAGCCGGCACAGGGAGCAGACGGCGCGGCGGGCGTCCACGCCGATGGCAGCGCGGCGGGCGTCCCCGCTGTGCCGGTAAGGCACTTTCCCTTACAGTTTCCTTCAGTTCTCTGTGACAATTGCCACCTGCTGGGGCAATTAACCGCCCACCCCTCAGAAAAGTCACAGTACCCAATTCCCGAATAAGTCGCACGGTTTGACACCTCATTCATGGGTCTACGACAAACGGTGCGGGACTCAGTCAAAATTGGTCTCAATGTTAAG
The DNA here is from genome assembly GCF_000004195.4 of Xenopus tropicalis. Lineage (NCBI taxonomy): Eukaryota > Metazoa > Chordata > Amphibia > Anura > Pipidae > Xenopus > Xenopus tropicalis. Next base: position 78,437,612 of record NC_030683.2, read on the forward strand.
TCTACGGGTCATGGGTCTACGACAAACGGTGGATAATTGCCCCCTACTGGGGCAATTAACTGCCCACCCTTCAGAAAAGACATAGCACCCCATTCCCGAATAGGCCGCACGGTTTGACACCTCATTCATGGGTCTACGACAAACTAGTTATTCGCCAAAATCCCCATTATAAGTCAATGGGGCAAATTTGGGGACCTCTTTTGCCCCGGGGGTAAAACTTATACCCTTGTGCGGGGTATCTTCTGACACAGGTTGCAAACCTCTTCAAATATGGTGAATTTCACGTTTCTAAAAAATTCCCTCTCTGCGCTACAAGCCGTCAAAGTTGGCCTTAATGTTAAGTCTATGGGATTTTTGGCCCTGTGGGGGCAATTAGCCGCCAACCCCTTAGAAAAGTCATAGCACCCCATTCCCGAATAGGCCGCACGATTTGACACCTCACTCATGGGTCTACGACAAACGGTACGGGACTAGTTACGTACCGAACTTTTGTACGGAAGACGAAGGAGAAGAAGAAGAACTAGAGAGGTACATTTCCTGAAGAAAATGTGAGTGGTGCTTGCCGTGGCAAAACTCGTGCCCCAATATTACAATGTTTCCTTCAGTTCTCTGTGACAATTGCCACCTGCTGGGGCAATTAACCGCCCACCCCTCAGAAAAGTCACAGTACCCAATTCCCGAATCGCACGGTTTGACACCTCATTCATGGGTCTACGACAAACGGTGCGGGACTCAGTCAAAGTTGGTCTCAATGTTAAGTCTACGGGTCATGGGTCTACGACAAACGGGGGTTAGTTGCCCCCTGCTGGGGCAATTAACTGCCCACCCTTCAGAAAAGTCATAGCACCCCATTCCCAAATAGGCCGCACGGTTTGACACCTCATTCATGGGTCTACGACAAACTAGTTATTCGCCAAAATCCCCATTATAAGTCAATGGGGCAAATTTGGGGACCTCTTTTGACCCGGGGGTAAAACTTATACCCTTGTGCGGGGTATCTTCTGACACAGGTTGCAAACCTCTTCAAATGTGGTGAATTTCACGTTTCTAAAAAATTCCCTCTCTGCGCTACAAGCCGTCAAAGTTGGCCTCAATGTTAAGTCAATGGGATTTTTGGGCCCTGCGGGGGCAATTGATCGCCCTCCCCTTAGAAAAGTCATAGCACTCCTTTCCCGAATAGGCCACACGATTTGACACCTCACTCATGGGTCTATGACAAACGGTGCGGGACTAGTTACACGCCAAACTTTTGTACGGAAGATTTATAATAATAAGCCTGTGAGATAACAGTAGTGATGCTTTGCTTCACAAGCACCACTAACTAGAGAGGTACATTTCCTGAAGAAAATGTGAGTGGTGTTTGCCGTGGCTAAACTTGTGCCCCAATATTACAATGTTTCATTCAGTTCTCTGTGACAATTGCCCCTGCTGGGGCAATTAACTGCCCACCCTTCAGAAAAGTCATAGCACCCCATTTCCGAACAAGCCGCACAGTTTGGCACCTCATTCATGGGTCTACGACAAACGGTGCGGGACTTAGTCAAAGTTGGTCTCAATGTTAAGTCTATGGGAAGATAATTGCCCCCTGCTGGGGCAAATAACCGCCCACCCCTCAGAAAAGTCATAGCACCCCATTCCCGAATAGGCCGCACGGTTTGACACCTCATTTATGGGTCTACGACAAACTAGTTATTCGCCAAAATCCCCATTAAAAGTCAATGGGGCAAATTTGGGGACCTCTCTTGCCCCAGGGGTAAAACTTATACCCTTGTGCGGGGTATCTTCTGACACAGGTTGCAAACCTCTTCAAATGTGGTAAATTTCACGTTTCTAAAAAATTCCCTCTCTGCGCTAAAATCATTCATTTCATTCAGTGGTTAGGATAGGCCAACTGCCAATATGACGCTGACAAGGGGATGAAAAAAACATCCTACAAGCAGGAGGAGCAAGCGTAGCTGAGTGGTCAAGGCACCCGCCTTAAGCCAGCCAGCCAGTAGTTCTAATCCCCCCATAGCTAGAAATATGCCTCACCACAGGTTACGCCCTTGTGACCCCTGGACAGAAGTCACTTAACCTCCCTATGTCCCGGTGACCGCTTGGCCCAGAAATGGGCTGATGCGGTTGTCGTTATGACTTTTTCAATGGCTACATTTCCCCACAAATCCTCTGTTTTGCACTTTCAAGGGCAGCTCACAATTTATAATACAGGTATGGGACCTGTTATCCAGAATGCTCGGGACCTGGAGTTTCTTTCTGTAATTTGGATCTCCTTACCTTAAGTCAGCTAAAAAATAATTTAAACATTAATGAAACCCAATGGGATTATTTTGCCTCCAGTATGGATTAATGGTATCTTAGTTGAGATCAAGTACAAACTCACTGTTTTATTGATACAGAGAAAAAGGAAATTATTTTAAAAAATTAGAATTATTTGCTTATAATGGAGTCTATGGGAGATGGCCTCTCCGTAATTTGGAACTTTCTGGATAATGGGTTTCCAGATAATGGATCCCATACCTGTACCAGCTATCAAATTGCCCACCATAAGCATGCCTGCTTGCCCCTGTCACGGTGAGTGGAATCATGCTATCTATGGCAGCTGAAAGCAACTGTCATGGGAAAAAAATACGTTTCTTATCACTGGCAATAAGAAGCCAATAGATAGGTGAGCTGAGCTGCAGCACAGGGACTATGGGAATTACAAAGGCCGCCAAAATCAGCAAGTGCCTTTTAGGGTTATTTTTGGGAATTTGATTAGGATATGTGGAAATAATCATAGAACAGAATCTACACTGGGGATCTGATAGGAGAGTAATGGAGATATTCTCTGAGCCGTATAATAGTGCCCAGCTGGTATGTAATACAGGAGATAGCCTGTGAGCGCTATCTGTTATCCCCTGCTGGTATATGGTACAGGAGATTCGCCCTACTTCTATGCATTATCAGGAACTCTTCAGCCATATATAGTTCAGCAGGGGGTACGCGCTAACCATTTAGCCGTTTTGCCTAGACAACTGCCCCAGTATGTTGCAGACTACACTGATTCCCAAGCAGCCACGGCTGATGTATCTATATGGATTACTAATGAACTCTGAGCAGCGAATTGCCTTTGCATCTTTATACAAAATGATTCATAAAGTGGTCAGGTTCCATTTGCCAAAACACTGTCCAGCCAGGGGGCGCACCATAAAACTGGGCAAATGTTAAATGCATTTATTCCCATTCATTCCTAAAAGTGCAGGGCAGCCCTGGGCATTGCAGGGTTAAACTGAGAGCAAATTAAACACATTCATATGGGGAATTCGCAAAAGTGGTGATATTGAGACAAAATAAAAGTGATAGGGGGGAAGTCACAAAAGTGGAGAAAGCCCTTTTTTGGAGTAAACAAACAGAAATGTGCCTAAATTCCGACTCAACTGCCACTTTTCCGTTTTTGGTGAAAGAAAGACAATTTACAGACACTTTTGTGAATTTGTCACTTAAACGACATTTATACGTCGTTTTAACGACATTTTTTCCTGACATATTTCCCGACATTTTCAAAATGGAGTGAAGCTCATTGTAACTGTCTGTTGCAAACCTCTTCAAATGTGGTGTTTCTAAAAAATTCCCTCTCTGCGCTACAAGCCGTCAAAGTTGGCCTCAATGTTAAGTCAATGGGATTTTTGGGCCCTGCGGGGGCAATTAACCGCCCTCCCCTTAGAAAAGTCATAGCACCCCTTTCCCGAATAGGCCGCACGATTTGACACCTCACTCATGGGTCTACGACAAACGGTGCGGGACTAGTTACGCGCCAAACTTTTGTACAGAAGAATAATAATAATAAGCCTGTGAGATAACAGTAAGGATGCTTTGCTTCGCAAGCACCACTAATAAGCCTGTGAGATAATAGTAGTGATGCTTTGCTTCGCAAGCACCACTAATTAGAATTTTATGATATAACCTAAATAATGAAGGCTTGTATGATTATTATTAAAATGCATTTTTTATCATGTTATTGGGAATGATAAGAGAAAATCGACAGTGATGAAGAGTGATTTTTCTTTCTATCAAAGTGTTCTAAGAAACTTCTTGTTGGCATCAGAAATTACTTTTTAAGTCTAGCATATTCAATACCATATTCACAAATGCTCATTTGATGTCTAGGGCAGTTAAAACAGACTGAATAACCAATTTTATTTCTGATTTTCAAGACCTCAAGGTCTTCCGCGTTGAAGAAAGATCATGCAGTAACTAAAGCCAGTGCTGACATCACCCACACTGACCAGGACTTGCCACAAACACAAGACCAACTTTCAGGACAGGTGACACCATCCTACATGGAGGACGCCCTGCCATCTGTATCATCAGTGCCCCCACCATTGACTTATTTTATTGATTGGATAAAATCCACTATTCAGTCCACAATTAAACAGAGAAAAAGACTGACCCAACAACTCAACTCAGACTAATCGCTTTCGGAGAGTAATAGAGAGCAATAGTCAGGAGAATTATCTGACATTTCCTCCTCAGAGTGCTATCCTGTGTGATTAAATTTCTCACGTGGAAGATGTGTTTGTTTCTTACTAGCTATAACTTCTGCTAAGAAGTGTCAAAATTAGCTGCTCTATCTTGCAAGACAGATCGGTTAGTAATTCATCAGGATAGAGTAGTGTGTTGGACTGATCCGTTCTTTCTGCCAAATGTGGTATCATCATTCCACATGAACAAGGAGATTAATTTACCTTCCCCATGCCCTCAATCATCTAATGACTCTAGACACTAGAAAGGGCTCCCCAGTGGTAAACAGAACCATAGCGAAATGGTTAGTTGAAACCATTATGCCCACCACCAGCTTTTGGACGTCCCGCTAGAGTCTGCACTGACAGGAAGGACCGCCTTAGAGAAAAGGGGATTTTTGAGTTACCAGAAAATCCTTTTCTCAAAAGCCTAGATTGTCAGTTCAGTGGCCACACTCTTATTCAGTTCAATAAGTTCAGTTATTTCAGATTTAGCCAATGTTACTTCCATTACTGTTACTTCTGTTACTTCTTCTTTTTAACTTGTTTATTAATGACCTGGAGGTGGGCATACTAAGTACTGTTTCTATTTTTACCATACTTTTTTTACAATACTAAATTGTGTGAAACTATTAGTTCAATGCAGGATGCTGCCACTTTGCAAAGCGATTTGACAAAATTGGAAAACTGGGCAGCAAACTGTAAAATGAGGTTCAATGTTGACAAGTGCAAAGTTATGCACTTTGGTAGAAATAATATAAACACGAGTTATACACTAAATGCGAGTGTGTTTGGGGATTCTTAATTGAGAAGGATCTGGGGATTTTTGTAGATAACAAGTTGTCTAATTCCAGACAGTGTCATTCATTCAAGCAAATAAAGTGCTGTCTTGTATAGAAAAGGATATTGACTCAAGGGATGAAAACATAATTTTGCCTCTTTATAGGTCTCTGTTAAGGCCTCACCTTGAGTCTGCCATGCAGTTTTGCTCCAGTTCTTAAAGTGCTGTTCTCCCCTTACAGGGGCACCAGCTCGTGGTAAAAGGTAGGCGATTGAAGTCACTTGGGGGTGCCTAACATTTTGGCACCCCCAAGTGACTTTGCCTTTCCTTCTCCTTTAAAGGAGAACTAAAGGTAAAAACTAAGTAAGCTTTCTCAGAAAGGTCTATGTAAATATAGCCATTAGCAGTCACAGAAAAGCTGCACTCTTTTGAGTCCTCTATCAAAAGAAACACTGGAATTCTTGTCTCCTTTTTTGTAAACATGATCTTTGGTATGAGACTTCCTCTTTTTAGGGCTTCTTCAGGTTTGGGGCATGAGTCTGCTCAGTTTGCTCCTCTTTCCCCCTCCCTTCTCCTGCTCCCCCTTCCATAAGAACTCATACCCCCCCTCCCTTAAGAATGTGTGAGCTGAGCTACCAACTGCTAGAACTGCAGCAGGAAGCTAGGAAGACCAAGCTAAAATGGCAGCTGCTATCTTAAACAAACAGAGGCAGCTTCTATGGCTCTTTACTCAGATATAGTAAAGCTTTCTGCAGAATAAATATAGTGTTCTAGGTAACACTAGTGTGGCTAATCTATTGGCAGTAAAATGCCAAAATGCTTTTCCTCTTCTTTAAGAAGAATTTTAATGAGCTGGAGAGAGTGCAGAGACGTGCAACTAGGGGATGGAAGATTTAAACTATGAGGTTAGACTGTCACGGTTAGGGTTGTTTTCTCTGGAAAAAAGGAGCTTGCAAGGCTGTGGAATGCCCTTCCTAGTGATGTGGTAATGGCAGATTCTGTTAATGCCTTTAAGAGGGGCCTGGATGATTTCTTGAACAAGCATAGTATCCAAGGCTATTGTCATACTAAAATCTACAGTTAGTATTGATGTTGGTATATATAGTTTATGTATGTGAGTATATAGATAGGTTAGTATAGGGTGTGTGCGCTGGGTTTACTTAGAAGGGTTGAACTTGATGGATTCTTGTCATTTTTCAACCCTATGTAACTATGCATTTGTTGTGTGTTCTGTCTGTGGTTTTGTGCCTCCACCTTGGACAGCATGCTACTAAAACTGGACTAACATGGACTAATATCATTAAATAATATTTTGCTTCTTACATACTAATATTTATGCTATGTGGTTAAAGCGGTTAATTCAGCCACAACTGTTTTCACATTTAATTATGTACTGCACAAAAGACTAAGTGTGCGGAGATTTTCAAGGGTTCTTGTAGAAGGTTTTGACCCCTTTTAGTGACTCTTAACAGCGTTTTAGATAAACCTTTAAAAACTGATAAACGTGCACCTGAAATATAAGATTCCTCATAAAATTACACATACTTTCTGCCAGACTGTGAAGCCTGTACTTGTACTGTTTCACTGACTTTTATCATTACACCGGTACATACAATAGCTTCTAATTAGCGCAAAATTGCATACAATCAGCTCAAGTCTTTTGTTTATTACTTGCCTCATGAATAAGATCTTGCAGGTGACAACCTTGGAAAAGCAAATTATTCTGATTTGTATCTTCTAGTATGATCCCCTGGGTATCTTGAGCTCCACTTTACTGTATCTAGCATTGAATGGCCATTTTGATAAGATGGTAGTTTTCAATTCCACTAATGTGAATTACAGTTTTATTTCGGTTGAAGTGAAATATTCTACATTAATTAGATATTTGTTTGAACAAAAAAATATTTAAAATTCTAATATCTGTCTACCATCTATCACCAATTTATCACCAATTTTAGGTATGGCTAAAGTATAGAATGGCACATTTTATTTCTACTTGTGTGCTTTTATGTTTTTGAATAATTTTTGTTTCATTTATCGTTTATAGCTGATTATAAATACCCATGAAAATAAACATACAAAATATACCCCCAGTATGTATAAAAAAGCACTGACTGGATACTATACAATGTTAACTAACTAGGCCATCTTTGCACTTTTTATTACATTACCTATTTAGTATCAGGTTAAAAATGCTTTGTGTGCCATTATTTAATAAATTCAGTGACCCACTGACATCACCAATAATCTTTCAGCTTACTTAAATGAGGAATTTCTATTTTAAACATCACACATCAGACTGTGACATGGTTGTATAGTAAATCTATGGATACAGTTAGCTTTTTGACAAAAAAACCCATTGTTTTGCACCTAATAATTGATTAAAGGAATAGAGTCACCTTTTTGTTATACCATGTAAGCCATTATGCATAGCAATGCTTCATTGTTGGTCTTAGTTTATTATTTTTTATGATTTTCTAGTTGTTTGCCCTTTCATCTTTTTTGAGTGGGCACTTTAAAACACTGAAACATCTGAATGTCAGGTTCACCCACCCAGCAACTTAAAAGGTGATGCTTGTTGAGGCTTCATTTGTATCATTAGGGCAGTGACACACGGGGAGTTGCGCTGAGACAAATCTTCGTTTTTGCTGGCGACTAATCTCCCCGCAATGCCATCCCACCGGCTAGAATCTAAATCGCCAGTGGGATGGCATACACGGAACCACGATTTGCCAAAGTCTCCGGAATTGCTTGCACAGCGACTAATCTCCCTGTGTGTCACTGCCCTTATAGTTGGTTTTTATTGTTATTTTTTTACAGAGACCCTCTGCTATTTACTGTATAATCTATTCTCACTTCTGTTAACCATTTCTCGGTTGCTAGGTTAAATGAAAGCCTACAACCAGATAATTACTGCTGAGCAGGAGAACTGCAGAAGTTAAGCAACTTAAAAAACACAATATAAAAATAAAGGGCAGCTGTAGATTTTTTACAACCTATTTAAAGGTACCCCATTAATAACTCTCTGTAAAATCATATTGAATGTCATTTTTTTTTTTATTTTGCAACTTTTTTCCATTTATAACATATCCCCCATTGAGTAGTTATTGAGCTAGTTAGCTAGAGGGCTGTGCTGATTTATTTCATTCAAGTACAATTAGTTTGCAAACAGTCCAGCTACTTCTATTTATGAGAAGTGCCCCCCCCCCTTTTTTTTTTTTACAAATGGTTTGGTAACTTGGGGATATTTGCAGGGACCAGTAACCACTCCTCCTATGTCAGAGGAGGTGACATTGACAGGGGCTTGTTGAATGTTGAACTTGTAGCTCTAGGTTTAGCTGCTGATCACTAATCATTAGTAAATATGAAGCAGGCCATATTTTTTATTATACCACTAACCTAGATATCTATAGATATTTTTCTATACACTTTGCTTCTTTTGCTTTTCATTCAATGCTATTTAATATATATTACTCATGGCAGTAAAAGTTTTTTCGTTACACTTTTCCCCATATTTCAAATATATATATATTTGTGACAAAACAGTTTCAAACAAATGCAAATCATATATTTATGAATTTCTCTTTATTTTACAGAAATTGCATAGAGTTGTAGTTTTCATCGGAAAAAAAAAAAAGATTTCCTTCTTATGCAAAACATTTTTTGAAGTCTTGGAAGAGATAGATTTTTTTAGACTAAATACTCTTGAGCAACAGCAATTCTCAATGAAATGCTTTACACAAGCCTTTTTTAGGTGTTTAGATCAATCTGGAAAGGTGGAGAAATCAGTACAGGCTTTATGTGGCCAGTGTTTGGGCTTGGCACTGAATATAAATACATTTTCAACAAGCCATTAAAATTTGGTGGTCCACATAATCCTCCATATTTTTTGGCATGATATTTTAAAACAGGACTATTTAAGACATGACTACCTTATTTTCTGAACCAATAATATATTTAAAATAACTTTAGTTTTATCAGTTAAAGTACCCAACAAACGCAAAAGAAAATCAACACAAAACCTTTACCTCGGTGACTGAGAAATGACAGACAGCTTTTATGGAAGGGAAATTATTTTTAGGTTTGAATCCAATTACAGACAGTCTAGTCATCATTACAAACCTTTGGACCCTATCCAAGCATGGGAATCACATTCAACATTATTTTTTTATCCACTGTATATTTTGAGGGTGCCTTTTAATTGCTTATGGAGGCATAGTCATGTTTGAGGATACCCATCTGTTATGTCAGCAGGGCATTTAATTTCAGCTCACAAATCAAGAGAGCTTCTTCGGGTATAACTGATCCTTGGTTTGTACGCCCAGGTGTAAAAAGTGTAAATTTACATTTTTTATGGTCTGTAAAAAACATATAGTGGACTCTTTTCTGTTTCTGTTAGTTTTTGCTATTCCGGCTCACTGCTGTTTGTTGTCTTCTCCCACTCTAAACTGTCCTCACTTTGTGCTGGAGAACCTACAGAAGTTCGAGCTCTGAGACCCTGGAAGCGACGGCACTCGGGGCATACTCGAATGTGCGTACATCCTCTGGCTACCAATGCTGCTTCCTGTGCCAGTCTCTGTGTTAGTGGGTCTGGTCCACTGCCTCCACACAGTTTACCATTGCTTAGAATGCTAGTATTACGTCCCCGTCTATCATCTTGAGTTATAGGTCTGCCACGTATCACTCCCCCGCGCCTCCGACGAGGCAGAAAGCTGTCCTTGCAAAGGATAATGCTGCTTAGCTCTGATGCCATCTCTTGGCACACAGAAACCTAGAAATAAAGCATAAAATAATACAGTTAGAACTGCATAGCTCACTGCACTATTTGTATGTTAGGTATTTTTTATTTTTTTTACCATTTTATATTATATACAGTGGCTTTCTCTGCATCATCACTGCATGTAACTAATTATTGTGATTTTTTTGTAATCAGCTTCTACCTGGCACAAAATAAAGATATTGCTTCTCCAACAATATCAACTGCTTTAAAAAGGTCCTGACAACTCAAACTCCATAAGAGTTACACTTTCCTTTTATTTAAAATAAGTTTTAACTGCTAAAAAATGTTCCCAACTGAGGTTTTACTGTAGTTCTACTATAGTGAGCCAACATTCTTTTAAAGGGGACCTGTCACCCTAAGAAATATTTAAAAATCCTATTTAATAGTGCTATATTTATATTATATATTATATATATATTGCAAAAGTTTCAATCTTCAGGTATCGTGACTTTCCTTGGGTCAGGCTGGAGCTGCAGAGTGCCATTAAGTCTTATGGGAGGCTTCCAAAATCATGCACTGAAGTTTCAAAGTCAGAAAGGTTTTGTGCCGCTTACAATCGTTTGGATATGAAAATGTCGTAACTTTTGTATCGCAACCACAACATTTTCGTACAACCACAATATGAATTTTCGCACAATTAACGCACATCAGAAATTATCGTAGTTGCTCCGATTTTTTTTCAATGGTAATTTTAACAATCCGAAAATCGTACTTTGATAAATCTGCCCCTTAATGTATAATAGAAACATTATAAATGATATTATTTTTTTCTAAAATGTTCTAAAACTATACATTCATCCACTACAAACTAAATACCAAAACAGAATGACTCAGCTAGGGCTTATCGGTTCCTGATGGATGATTTTGCTTTTTGTTACATTGCCAATCTAAAATATGTTTCTGTTAATCAGATGGGAAGTCATTTAAGTGAGACCCACACACACACAACACATATACAGTTATTATGCTTGGCATTTTGTCTCTGTAGCTTATCTCCTGAAAAGTTACAGCAAAGAGCAGGACACCTGTTGCTTCCTATTATAAAATAGCATTAACAAGCATAGCATGTCTCCCATCTCTCACCCAAAAATGCACCCTATGTCCACCAAGGTAGCAGTAATTGCCACTAGCTTACAGGAAGTGCCCCATGACAATTTACTCTTGGTGCAGCTTTCTGGAAGCAAAGCTTTGCCATCTGTTTTTGCTTACATATATATCCTGAAAATCCAAATTTTGTCAGGTTTTCTACACAGGTTTTGTATGATAATTTTTGGTATGATGATGGTGAATTGTCGAAACTGATTGTCTTCAGGAGCCACTTACACATATACAGAAGCAATAATGCATTCAGCTGGGGGTGAATCAAACTGCATGCAAAACCTGTGCATTGGTTTCAAGCTAACAGTGACTGCCATGAGATGGTTTTTTAATGACAAAATAGATTTAGTAGGTTTGGCAATACAGAGTTACCCCTCAAACAGGTAAACATGGTTATATCACATTGTGGATACATTTGTCCATTGCATGTAAAAAATTGCATGATTTTCCTCCTATTTGTATATTTTAATTACAATCTTGCCCTGCCTATACAGAGGAACAGAGGTTCAGTTAAACATTAGTTCCTTCCTAAGACTGTTAACAAACATGTATTTGTTGTAGCAGACTGCTAACTAGGGGTAGGAACAAGATATATAAAAAACTTCCAGTTGTTGATGTTGAGGAGAACCACTGCACAGATATAGTTGCTAAAGTCTAATAATTTACATGGAGGTATGCACACTCTTAAAAAAAATAAAATATTTAATAAGTCACATAATTAATACATAGATTAGCTCTACATGTTTTGACCACTCGTAGTCTTCATCAGGGGTGCAAAAAAAAAAAAATTGGGCAAGTATGTAATGTAATGTAAGTATCCTGTACATGTAATGTAATGTAAGTATCCTGTACATTATATGCCTGTAGAAGAATTCCCCCTCCCAATGTTCAGGTTGCGTTGTGGAGTGGCGTATGACGTCAGTTCTGCTTCTGATTGTGTGACCTGAGTTGAAGCCTATCAGTGCGTCTTTGTCTTATGAAACACATTTGTCTTCCATTTCACTCTCCCTAGGCAGACACTGACCTGTTGTATAAAGAACCCACAAGATGCAATGCAAAATGGTGTGCCTTCCACCCTTTTTACTCTGACAGAGCTATTATGACAAAATGTACTATAGAAAATTATATAATATATATTATATAATATAATATTATATAATATATCACAATATTACTAACTTTGTTACAAAATATCATGATAATACTAAAAGTTGCAATTCCGTTGTATACACACATATATAAAAAAGAAGACCCATAGTATCGCATCAGAATTGATCATATCAATGGCGAGTAAGAGGAGCTGTAGTTAAATCAGGCAGAGCAGTAATTAGGCAGGGCACAGTCATATAAGGTTCAGTGATATCTATCAGGAAAAAGAAGGAACCAAAACTCATTAACAATTTTTAGCCATATGTGGGATATAGTTTATCGTTTGCGCTTATAGTTGCTAAAGTCTGGCTGATATCTTATCCTCTGCTGCCCACATTTATTTGTTACTAAAAGCAAAAAAACAGATGCGGCCAGCGATATGTGCCCTTCCTTGTGAATTTAAAGGAAATTGAACGTCCCAAGTGATTTGTTCAGGCTGCTACGTATGAGCTACATATTGCCATTTCCATAAATAAAAACATATAATTGGAAGTTACCTCACTATCCTCAGCATTCCGTACAGTCCAAAGAAACTCCAGCATTGCGATTAAAATAGCTACGATAAGCCCACATATTAATACCACAAATATACCACCAATGTTTTCCATTCCCAGACCTGTTTAAAAAACAAAAGGGGTGAAGAACATGGTTATCTGATCTTTAATCAATGAACAGAATGTAACACACCGAAAAACAAATATAAAAATATAAAAAGAACGACAACAAATATAGGAACTTCAGTTATAAAATAGTGATATAAAGGAATTAAAATACAGGTATGGGATCTGTTATCTGGAAACCCATTATCCAGAAAGCGCCGACTTACAGAAAGGCCATCTCCCATAGACTCTATAGTGTTATGCATTTTTTAAAATTATTCTTTTTTTCTCTGTACTAATAAAATAGTACCTTGTACTTGATCCCAACTTAGATATAATGAATCCTTATTGGTAGCAAAACAATTCTATTGGGGTTAATGTTCAAGATATTTTTAGTTTTTTTCTGATTATTTTTAGTCAGAAAACGCCAGGTCCAGAGCATTCTGGATAACAGGTCCCATACCTGTGCATAAATGTCAGCATAATTATTAGATAAATTATGTGTCAAAATATATCAGCATGTCAACACCTTTTTAGCATGACTTTAGAAATCATGGAAATTCATGGAAGTTCATTGTTTCTTCTTTCAGTACCTTTCGAATAAGAATAAATGGTAGATTATGCCTACACTGGGGTGATGACGTTTAAAGGAACAAAATACAATGACCTATTTTGGAAACAGATATGACACCTCTTAATATATAACTTAAAGGGGTTGTCCACCTTAAAACAAACTGTTTGTATAATAGTTCCATACCCACACCTTGTACAGCACTGTGAAATATGTTGGTGCTTTATAAATAAAAGTTAATAATAATAATAAAGTATAGACAATAATATCCACACAATTTGCAATTGGTCTTCATTTTTTATAATTTGTGGTTTTTCAATTATTTAGCTTTTAGTTTGGAATTTCATCAGCTATCTGGTTGCCAAGGTGCAATTTACCCTACCAACCAGGCAGTGGTTTGAATGAAAGACTGGAATATGAACAGGAGAGGCCTGGATAAAAAGATAAGTAATTAAAAGTAACACGACCATTAGCATTGTAGCCTGACAGAGCAATAGTTTTATGGCTGCTGGGGTTTGACCCCCGATTTAAAAGCTGGAAAAAGTTACAAAAGGAAATAAAATAATCTTTTTTTGCCTTCCTCTGGATCAACTAGAAGTTAGGCATTATGGTTGAACGTGATGGACGTACGTCTTTTTCAACCTACCTTACTATGTTACTATGTTACTAATTGCTAAGAATTGACCATTCTATGCAATACTAAAAGTTAACTTAAATGTGATCCACCATTTTAAGGCTTTTCTTCTTTAGGGTGAAACCTATGCTGTGGGGAAATTGATGTTCAAGAGAAAATCATGTCTCTAGGGTGCCATCTTTGATAAACAGTTAAAAATGGTTATAAGTAAACAATTGTTTACAATATAAATAGATGCTAAATCAAATGTATTAAATAGAATAGTGATCTTTGTGTGTTTGTGATTCTTAAAAATCTGTCAAAAGTCAGTATAGTATATAAAAATGTGCTTGTTTAGGCTATCTACTGGTGCGGGTATGAAGTACTGCCACATATATGTCATTTAAAATACTGTGTTAACCCAATAAAGTCTTTTATGTATTTGATATGATTTCTGATATTGTAATGTACCTTTTTATGACGTTAGTACTGTATATTGCATTTAATAGCCTTTCTAAGTTATTTGAAAGCATTTTGTACAAAAATTTTCTCCTATGTATTGTATCAATATTGTAATTTTAGTTGTCATATTAATCATGTACCACAAAGCATATCATACTCACAGATACAATTTATAAGGAAACCTAAAAGGGAAGTCCAACCAGCATTCTCAGTTATTGCTGCAATACAGCTCTCTACCAAGATGAACATACTCTACCTTCAGGATACCTAACGTCAAATGTTTCACACATTCTTTTTTAATAAATATTCTGTTTTAAAATATACTTTATTTAGTTATATTATAAGAAATAGTACTATTACTGCTAAATCTCTTAGTCCAATGTCATGTCAAAAGCATTCTGTCTATGGCTTTATAGGGCACGTTCATTTTATTTTTTTTAAAATATTCCGTGCACAGATGCAAAATAGAGATGCATTCCAAACTTCAAAGACTCTAAAAAGCCATCTGCTGTGTGATCCCCTTAACTATAGACCTGCTGCTTCCATTTTAATTTCTTTGGTGTCATGCTTAACCTTGCAGAACCTCAGGACAGATGAGAGTGCATGGAAGTGACAAATCACACCAAAATGTTGCTGGAAAGCATCATGTGAAGGGACATGTACGATATTAGACTCTCTATTCATCTTCAGTGACCTGTATAAAATCACCTTCAGGCTTGCAATTAAAAAGGATCATTGAACAAACCTTAGTTGCATCAAATATACATTTTATAGCATGTGTTGGGTGGGATCTATGCCCTTCATTATGCCATTTAATGAAAATTTTAATTGTACTGTGCTGAAGTAATAACACAACCGTTTGGCAAAAAATCTACTTATAACACCAAACACCCTAAATAACACTTTAGTTAATGTGCATGCATGATATGTAGAAGGCCATTAGATAGGCTAGCTCCCATAACAAACCCAGGTAAAAGTCTGCAAAAAGCAAGCAATTCTGTAAAATTATATAGTAGGGTGGAGAAAAGAAAGTGATGGAAATAAAGAAGCTAATATGCCCTAATGGGACTTTATGCAAGCTATGAAAAGTAACAATCCATCCTGTTGGACCAATGATTGTATTCACTTCCCTGATACCACGGGCTGGTGCTCCTGTTAGCAAAAATCTCACCGGCCTGGGGTACATACAGGCCAGCAATCCTCTTCCCTCTTCTTTCTTCGCACCAGCTGCGCATATGCAGTAGAGTGAAAAGCAACACTTTAACAAAAAAGCTTTTTGACTTTACTGTGCATGTGTGGGCCCTAGGATTGCAGTAAAATAAGAAGGAAGAGGATCGCTCACCTGGAATGTGAGATAGGACAAATATGGGAAATATGGGAGACAAGTTTGTCAAAGATAAAAGGGGAAATAAGGGACAGAAGGGCAGGGTGGCTGATCTACAGCTAGTCCACAACAACAGTGTAGAGCTGGGTAGGACACATCTGACCTGGCATTTATGGAGCAAGCTGACTCTCAGAGCCCTCTGGGGCCTACTGGTTAGCAAAGGAGTGCCAAAAGGAAAAACAGGTTGTAGTAATAGGGGATTCAATTATTAGGCAGGAGAATTTTTAGTTTTTGCAATCGGAGTACATTATTGCCTATATAAAGGAAGCAAATGTGCCTAATCAGTTATTTTCTTCTTTGTGTAAAAGATGTGGAGAATTTATTTTATGTGGGACAGATGTACCAAACACAGGTAATAGCTTTTTATGATGCAATTAGTAGGATGTTAGGCAGTGGGCTTGCAGTAGATGTGATGTATATATTTTGTAAAAGTGTCTGATACAGTGTTCTGTATTGTGTTCACTTGTATGGGCCTGCACAAAACTATGCAAGCCAACAAATTCAATCCAGGATTTGGTATTTTTGCAACAGGATCAAACTTGCAATATGGGCATCTAAGGCCACTTAAAATTAGACTATATTTGGCTAATCCTTGATGAAGAAGGACTTAGGGATTGTTGAGGATAAGCAATGCCAATTAGCAGCTAAAAGGCAATGTCATCTTTATTTTTTTCGTAATGATCGGTATTTTTGCGAGTTTTTGATCGCCGTTGCGCCTTTTTGTATGTTCCGCGACTTTTTCGTCGCCGTCGTGAAAAAATCGGATTTGTTTTTCCACCGTTTACAATCGCTCAATACGAAAAAATCGTGACGGCGACAAAATAGTTGCGCAAAATACGATAAAGCTGCGGCGGCAACGAAAAAGTTGCGACAAATACGAAAAAGTCGCGACAACGACAAGACGGCAAAATTTTCGCTTCCAATCGGAATTTTTCCCTTTCGGGATTCAAATTTGTGGATTAGTAAATCTCCCCCTTAGTATCGTTTATCTCCATGCTGCAACACTTCTGTCAAATCATACGGGGAAGTAAAACTCCAAGAAAGCTGCAAGTGTATTCATTGGGATTTTATTTTCTTTCACATTTATTTATTTATTCAGCTTTATCAGGTAAGTGGTAATTTATTTATATCAAATTACTACAGAAGTGTAATACCTGTTAATAAAGTGACTTTCCCGTGTCTGGTATTTATTTGTATATAACTATCCTGTAACTTATGATCCTGAGTTCAACTAGGAATTTACTTTATCCTTTATACACTTTTATAATTAATGCACTTAGTTGGTAAGACAGGTAGGTATCATTTATTCCAAATTTGATGGGCCACTTACTCTACATGGACAGATGTCAAGGTGAGTAATCAATTCGTAAGTATCCAACAACACGTTCACATAAAGAGATTACCCAATTTTTTCAGCATGGGTAAGTATCGGCTCAAAATTTTACCATGACGAGTGTGGATACAGCAACTACTCTACATAGGTGATAAACAATACTTAGGGGGAGATTCACTAAGACCCGAATGCTCAGAGTGTTCATACGAACGCTCCGAGCGTATTGTTGCCCCTTTTTCGCGGCCGCGCAAAAAATTCAGAAAGGCTCTGCTGCTGTTTACAATGGTCAGTACGAAAATTTTGTGACTTTCGGATCGCCAATACGATATTATCGTAATACGATTTTTTCGTAAGCATTTTCGGGATATTTGCGAATCCGAATTTTTCCCATTCGTGATTCGTATTCGTGGATTACTAAATCTGCCCCTAAGTATAACCAACCAGACCAATTTACTAACAGTTGAGGTGATATTATTCACTAGTCAGTCAGTTCTATTTATGATTGACATTATAGGGTATAACGTTAAATTTTAACTTTTCCTTCTTTTCTTTTTTCCTTTCAATTTTTTAGCGGCTTGTTTTTAAGACAATATGAATTAAAAGTTATATTTTATGAAGCTACAGGTGTGCCAGGATTTCATGTATCTATTTAATACTTGTTCTTATAGTCCACTTTACACACTGAGCACCCTGCCTTAAAATACTGTAGTGCGAGGTTCTTCCTTTGTGATACATATCTTTATTGAAAGGGTCATTCTTCCACTTTACAAAGTGCTGGTGAGGCCCCATCTAGAGTATACATGCAATTTTAGTCTGCAGTGCTCAAATGGGATATTATTGAATTAGAGAGAGTGCAAAGAAGGGCAACGAAGCTTGGTAATGGTATGGAAAGTCTCAGTCATAAAAACTGACTTGCCAAGTAAGGGAAGTTTACACTGAAGAAGAGGGGCTTAAGAGAAGATACGATAACTATGAATAAATATATAAGGGGATCATATAATATTCTTTCTGATGTTTTATTTACCAGTAGGTTCTTCCAGAAAACAAAAGGGCATCCATTCAGATTAGAAGAAAGGTTGTTCCATCATACTATCCAAAAATGTTTTTTGTAGTGAGAGTTGTGAAGTTGTGGAATTTTCTCTGTAATAATATAACAGTGCCTTGTATTTAATCCAAGCTAAGATTTAATTAAATCTTATTTGAGGCAAACCAATCCTATTGGGATTATTTAATGTTTAAATTATTTTTCATTAAACATATTTTGAAATCTACTGCAACCCATAATGCTGTACTTTTACAGATGAATTACAGCAATAGTCATATTGAGTAACTATTGTGATGAGATGACCTGTAGTTTAAAGTAGATGTATACTGTTCAATATTGTTCATGGTAAACTGGTCATGTGACCAGGTTGAGACATCAACAAGGGAATGGTTATGTAACTGTGTCGCTGCACTATAAATGATGCACCCCTGTGGTTGACAAAGCACTTAAATAAAGCCATTGGTGAGCATTGCTTTGGGTAAAACATATGTATCACCAGATTCCCAATAGAAAGCTATTTTTGGCTCTTTATTGCACATGTGGGAGCAAAAATTCTTTAGGCCAACAAAGCACCCCCTGTGTGAAATTAAGTCAATAACACTTCAGGCACATTTTTCTGATGTTTAGAGGATCAGTGTCTTTTGATAAGGCATTGATAATGGTTTTACAATAGCTTTCAAGACACCACTTTTACATTGCAATGCATTGTCAACAAGGCAATCAAAAATCAGTGCAGTGTTTTAAGTTATTCTACAAGCTTTAGGGTAATGGCACATGGGGCACTTTGTTGCCTACAGGAAATCACTTATTGACAATCACAATCACCTTATTGACAATGCACTGTGATGTTACTGTGGTGTCTCAAAAGCTATTATAAAACCATTAGTCAAAGCCTTGTCAAAAGAAACTGATCTTCTGCGTGCATAAACATCATATAAAAGTGCCTGAAATGTTACTGACTTCATTTCAGCTGTGCTGCTGACACCTGGGGTTACTTCCATTTAGGAACATGATTGCTTTCCTTGTTTTAAACACTGTGGGTCAAACGTTCCTCCTTATTTTCAACATTCTTGCAAAGAAATCTTCAACTAAATAATTACAAAGGTATGTGTGTGCCAGGCAATCTTTTTACATAAAATAAATGCCAGTGATTTTCTGCAGTGTGACAGAGACTCTCAAGCTGTAACATTTATACTGTATGATAGCATAGCCATATTTGAATCTGAATCCTAGCTCACTTATAAATCTTGGTAACAGAATACTTAGGGGCATGTAGTAAAGTCGTATCCTAACACTTTCTTTCCAGATACTTCTACTTAATTTGAAGAACTCATATTAGGCCTCATTTGTGAAGCCAAATGCAGTGAGCAAATTGCAAAAAAAGGCCACTGTCTGCTTCAGAGCCTGCCAGCCTCTGCGCTACGTTTCAGAAAGGAGAGACCTGAGGCACAGCCATTTACTGCGTTAGTCAAGAGGCAGACGGGGAATTCACGATGGTGTCCCCTTGCCTGCCCCCTACCTTCCCCTACCTTGCGTGTCATTTAAAGGCACATGGTAGGGAGCAGCAGGATGTGCAACCCACATTGGGCTCTAAGGCAGGTGGTAATGACAGGACCTGTGCTGTTGCCCCCCCTTAGTGTTGTTGCACTTGTGCCCCCTAGAGTATTAAATGATCCTATTATCTTTTACTGCAATGTCGGTAATGTCACTGCCACTGGTGCATTTAAACAGCTTTATATTTTCTTCTAGATTTCTGTTGCTTAGATGGCCTTCTAAACATAAAAATACTTACTAGCATTGAACACCATGACCTTCCTTGCTTTGCTACTACAAAACTGATATACAGTTTCTGTCTTTATTGCTCTACATTTATAAAATAGACTTTGGAATTCTGAAGAATTTTCATAACCTTACTACCATATAATTTTGTGTGTTTCTAACCTTTTGTTTGTAAGCAGTATTGGCAAATAGAATATATAACCAATATATCTTTTTTCAGACAGATGTTTAATATGTTATAAATACACCCTGACTTAAAAACACATCACATCTGTTTTATTATTCTTTATTTATATAGCACATATTTATTACAAAGATTATTAATTATTTATATAATGCACACTAACACTGGGGGAGGTGGCACATATTATGAACTCTCCAGTGATTGTAATCACCTGATACCCCGGGCCATTGCCCCTGTCAGCAAAAAACTGCACCGGCCTGGGGTATCTGCGAGCCAGCAAACTTCTGTCTGCTTATTTGCGATGCCAGGCAGATGCATATGCAGTAAATTGAAAAGGCCGGTGTCACGATCAGTATCCCAAAACTCAGAACAGACTCCAAGGGTCCGGTCTCGGCTCATGCTTCTGCCTATAACCGCCGCCTTCACGTCGGGAGGAGCCCTTCGCTACTCCGATGCCGCCAGGACCCAAGGAGAGAGTTCTGAGCAAGCTAGGGAACCAATCGTATGACAGGAAGGTGGGGAACACTTAGGGGCTGATTTACTAACCCACGAATTCGAATCCGAATTGGAAAAATTCCGATTGGAAAACGAACATTTTGCGACTTTTTCGTATTTTTTGCGATTTTTTCGGCGCCTTTACGACTTTTCGGAAATTATCACGACTTTTTCGTTACCAATACGATTTGCGCGAAAAAAACGCGAGTTTTTCGTAGCTATTCCGAAAGTTGCGATTTTTTCGTAGCGTTAAAACTTAAAAGGCGCAACGTTTTGCGCAAATTTTAACACTACGAAAAAATCGCAACTTTCGGAATGGCTACGAAAAACTCGCGTTTTTCCGCAAAAATCGTATTGGTAACGAAAAAGTTGCGATAATTTTCCGAAAAAATCGCAAAATACCGATCATTACGAAAAAAACTCAATCGGACGCATTCGGCCCGTTCGTGAGTAAGTAAATGGGCCCCTTAGAGTAGTCAGGACGGGCCGGGGTCAGCAACAATCGGGCAATGTGGTACAGAGTCAGGATCTAATAGAATAGTCAGTCAGGCAATGGTCGGTCCAGGCAGCAGGCAAGAATAGTCAGGAACAGGCAAGGTCAATACAGGCAGCAAACAAGACAAGGTCAGGTACAGGCTAAGGTCAAACATGACAGGAACAACAAGAGAACACACCCAGGAACTCACAGGAAGCATGGTGCCATAGTGATGTCATACGCGCGCCGAACAGTGACGCGAGTGCGCATGCGCCAAGCGCTGGACGTGAGCGCGCATGCGGGCGCATAGACGCACACATGCACCCATTAAGAGGCAGCACTCTGGGCGCGTGCGCACCTGGCAACAGACGGCGGGCGTCCCCGCAGAGGAGGAGGCGGCGGGCATCTCCGCCGCCCCACTAGACCACCAGGTACCTTTACAGCCATTTTTTTGTTAGAGTTCAGCTTTTCACATGAAGAGGAAGAGTATCGCTCGCTCACAGGTACCCCAGGTTGGTGCAGTCTTCTGCTAACAGGAGCACCGGCCTGGGGTATTAGGTAAGTGATTACCATCACTGGGGAGGTATCTAACATTTTTGCACCCCCAAGTGCTTGTACCTTTCCTTCTCCTTTAAAAGAAACCAGTTAGTCTAAGGTTTATGAGGTGTAGGAGAAGAGCAGAAAAAGAGGATACCCTAGCGTAAATAGGGTGAAAATATCTACCTCCATACATTGCAACATGTTTCCCTGTATGAAAAGTGTGAAATTAAAGCTCACCACAGTAAATTTCCATTGCTTTCCATTCATTTCTATAAGACCTTAAAAGGCATATTTATCAAATGGTGAACTCTAACTTTCACCCATTGATAAATATACCTCCAAAAATCCAATAGAAATGTATAGAGATCAGTGGAATTTCACTGTGGTGAGGTCTAATTTCACAGCTTGGCCTCAGTGAACCCTAGTTAAATCACACCCCAGAATGTTGTGGCATTATCACCCTACCACTATGCTTCCCTCTACTAGAGCATCCCCTCTTTAACATTGCAACTTCTTAAAGGAGAATGCAAGTCAAAATTTAAAAAGCATACTGCCCAATAGTCCTCCTATTGTTTAGTAAAAACGCCACACTTTTGGCTCACCTAATCAAATATTTACTCAGTCACACATACTTCACATTTTGTAGAACAGGCAGCCATCTATAAAAATGGTATTCTCCCTTCCTTTCCCTCCTTGCTTCATACTGCACATGTGTTTCATTCCCTCCCCCCCTCCCCTCTGCCAGATCCGCTTCTGATTGGCTGGTGGGCATGTGTAGCTCAGAACAGGAGACAGGATCAAGTTACACACATGCTCAGAGAATAGGAAGGCTGCCGCTGGCAGCCTACAGGAAGTGAAGAGAGATTTCAGTGATGTCACTGGAGTCTTCACACTGCTGTAGGCTGCCAGCACCATATCTCAGAGAAGCAAGCAGGGATCTGGGTATTTAGATATGCAGTAAGTACTTAAAAAGAATGCCTTTAGACTTACTTTAATTTTATATTAACCTTTCATTGTCCTTTAATGAGCAAAGTTTTAAAACGACTGAATTTTACTATCACAAGGGAAATGGAGACTTAATGAGGGAGTAATTTTTTGCATCACTTATAAAGAGATATGTTATTATGACTGATATGAACATTGGCATAAGAAACATTGTGCTACAGAGAACCATTGCAGTCATTAAAACAGACAAGTCAAATGAAATTAAATTACACATTTCTGTTCTGCTCTAGTACTTTATAATAAAGCTAACAGAAAACCAGTATCTCTGATATTAAGTCTCTAATATTAAGTCCTGGAAGCCTTTGGACATCTTTGAGTCATGATAGGAATAGCAGTTGAGAATATAAATCATTTAATTTCTGGCTGAAGTAAAAAAAAGTAATATCTGAGATAAGTGACTTGTGTTACCTTTTGCTCTGTGGTCCTCCTCCTTTGGGCATTTGCCTCCATCCCACCATTTTCGTTTCAGGTCCTCCAGACAATTGTTTTCTTGCAGTTGAAGGATTGCAAGGTCAAACTCATCACGGAAAGCAGAGCCTAAAGTAAATTGAATTGTCCAAAAATATTTTACTTTTAATAGTTATATCACACAGAAGACCCAGAACGGAGAATCACTCTGTTATATACTAAACCTTAAATATGCCTTTTGCTTTAGCTATATATTACATTCATTGGTAAATAACTTTTTACATGGAAAGTGACATGGAGGATGTATTATTACGGTACCCATACTATAAATCTGTTAAAATACAATTAGAAAAGTAAAAAGAAATATTGTTTATAAGACTTTAATGCTAGCAATATATAAGGGTCATAGGGGCCGATTTACTAAAGGTCGATAAAACGAGTGCTATGTATATGTGCTATGTATGTTTTTTGCGACTTAACGATCAATTCATTTAAATTCATTAATTCATTAAAATTATGACACTTGTCATAATTAAGAAGTGATGTTCTTAGCGATATATTTCACCGCGTGCGATATTAGCGCATGATATTACGCACATAACCATTACTTTCTGAAAACTACTGTTCTGAAAATTATCATTTCACTGAAAACTGGAGGATGCATCACTGTAGGACGATCACATACTTCTAAATCTGACTGCAAACTCCATGTTGCGTTCCCAAACGCTCACGAACTGCAATTTTGTTTAAGTACCGCCTACCCCAAGTAGGTGTTAATATTCACACAGATTAAAGCGATATTTTGCGCATTTAACACTTCATATGTGTTTGTGAATCATGCTTTAGTACTATCTTTATTCTCTAATTAATGCAATGCGATAGAAATAAATAAATTTTTTGGCGCATGCGATATGCGTCTTAACGCATATGAAATGACTTTGACTTTTGACTTAATTATCGCGCACTTTTTAATGCAAAAAAGCATGCGATAAGCATTATCGACCTTTAGTGAATCGGCCCCATATTGTGCTGTGTAGCTACAACCATTTTAACATGCTACTTCCATATTTATAGGGACAAGTATGTATTGATCTACAGTTAAGCATCATATACATGGATTTCCCAGAGTGAAAGACTGATAGATAAGCAAATATTTTAATATACTAAAACCATATACTGTTTATTAGAAGCATAAAAAGCAATAAACCTTATATAACTGTTACTGCTATATAAAACTCTTATGTATGAGAGATTCTGTTTGAACAAGTAATTGTGTGGTAAAGATAAGCAAGTGTTGGACCATTTTCCATGGCATTTTGTCCACTGTAGCTCTCTGATTTAGAGTGGCATTTAAGTCTGTAAACCCTTTTGAATTTTCAATATTGCTGCATAAATACAACCTAAAACATGATCTATTTTCCTAAAGTCCTAAAACTCTCAAAGTTACATATTTCCATGTGGCAAAATTATGTTAACACTAGTTTGCAGTAACTGGTGTGCCCTTTTTGGGCAGCAAAAACCAGGGGCACTTGCATTCGACAGCAGGGCCCTACTGGTTACCTAAGGTAAGTTTAAGCGCAGTTTAACTGGGGCTGTGGTATAGTGAAGGCTGCCTCCGGTTGGTGTGGGGCTTAATTCAGCCCTGGCAATATATAAGTGCAATCAAATATTTCAGGTAACTGTTCTACAGTCGTGCGCATTGGCTTGGATGCATTTTAGCCCATTACTTTTTTACAGGACTTTGACTTTTTGCAGCATGATCCAATTTTTTTATTGAGCTTCTGGTTATGGACTGATACTCTGACACTTTAATGCAGAAATTGCAGGTACAATTAAGAATTCATAGAACACTGACATTTGCCATTGCAAATTATGGCTTTAGATCCTTAGACTTTAACCTGGGGTTCATTGAAATCTCCTGGAGTATTATACACCTTACTTTTCATGGGACATTGATGGGTGACCATTGCTTGGATGGGCATTTATACATGGTCTGTCTGGCTGGCATATTTTTGGACTGGCGCATCTTAAGAAATAGTTTTGTGTCATTTTCTATCCAAGCAATCATCAATAAATTTGTAGAAGGCTCATGGCTTTAACAAAGAAGGAGCAGTTTTGTCATTAAGATCAGATTTGGATATGAAGACCCTGATCGCTTGCTCTTTAAATAAGGCCTTTCATACTCAACCTTATTATCATCTCATAGATTGAAACACCAGACTCTAATTTCCCCTTTAAATTTAAAACTAAGAATTCTAAATCCTTACACATATGTAACATGAATCATTTTCTACAAATAAATGAAAAAGTATAATGTTATTTCTATTATCTGATTTGAATCCTTATGTGAAAAACTAGTACCTAGTTATGCAGGAATATAAAAGATTCAAAAGGTTTTATAACTTGCACAAATAAAATAAATACAAATAG
The DNA here is from genome assembly GCF_000004195.4 of Xenopus tropicalis. NCBI lineage: Eukaryota > Metazoa > Chordata > Amphibia > Anura > Pipidae > Xenopus > Xenopus tropicalis. Next base: position 78,463,242 of record NC_030683.2, read on the forward strand.
CATATATTCTTTTATATGAAGTAAAACTGTTCATAATACTGCAATAATCAAAGAATATTACATTATTATTTACACTGATTTTTAAGTTAGAAAATTGGCAATGATATAAAATCATGTAAAAAAGCTCAATTATCAACTTGCCTGACTGCTTAATAAATCTGCCCCCTTGCGAAGATTTCTGATACTGTTCTGCACTAATTCCATCAAGTCTGATAGGTTTGCTATGGTGAAGGTTGTAATGTGTGTCTGAGACAGAAATTTCAAGAGATATTTCAAAACTCTCTCTCTCTTTCTTTGTAGTTTATAATCTGTTGCTTACCCTTATGAAAAATGTCCTGCAGAGAACAGCTCTACATATGAATTATCAATGTTATATAGGAAATATTTTCTCAAAAAGCTATCACACCTTATTTACTTCACTTTTTAACCTACAGATCAGTCATTTGTATAAACAGAATCTACTAGATATACAACTATAGAAACACTAAAAAAATAGCCCTTACCTACTGGCATGCCAATGCCGTAGCCCTTGGTATCCAGCAGACCACCAACCTGAGTAAGGTTACAGTTTCGTTGCCGATAATACTCATTCATAGTGGATTCCAGTAGAAAGGCATAGTTAGAGTTCAACACCCTTGCGATTCCCTCCTCTGTGCTCTTGACAAATACACTGGGCTGCTTTGAGTGCATGTAATTCCACATTCGCTGATAGGTTTGATAGCGAGAATTCTAAATAGAATATATGGAATACAGAGAATTAGCTGTTTTCTACTTTATAAAGCAACAGGCAATATAAAAATAGTGAGTCCCACTATACATAGCATTTCTACCAATACTTCTAAAAAAGTGTCAAATACAATATTTGCAACATTTTAAGTTTCTTGCACACTTCTGCCATACAAATACCATGCAGTACCCTGGAAGTAGGATTTATTGTACAGGTATGGGACGTTTTATCCAGAATGCTCGAGACCTTGGGTTTTTCCGATAAGGGATCTTTCCGTAATTTGGATTTCCATACCTCAAATTTACTAAAAAAATAATTTAAAGATAAATGAACCCCAATAGGATTGTTTTGCCTCCAATAAGCATTAATTATATCTGAGTTGGGATCAAGTAAAAGATATTGCTTTATCATTACAGAAAAAAATGTAATTTTTTTTTTTTAAATATGAATGATTTGATTAAAATGGAGTCCATGGGAGAGGGCCTTTTAGTAATTCCGAGATTTGTGGATAACAGGTTTCCAGATAACAAATTCAATACCTGTACTGCAAGAAACAATACACTTTCAACATGTAATAGAATTTAAGATAGTGGTGCTCTTTCCCTATCCCTTCCTTAAACAGCATGAAGCTCACTTGCCAGCACAAGTTATCTCTGTTTGGTTAAATGTCACCCTCTTATTTGCCATCGTGACTATACTATCAGCTTTGGCCTTTGTTTCAAGCAGGCAATATACTTAGGGAGCATAGTATTTAAATATTATAGGTAAGAAATTCTTTAAACACTGTTCTTAAAATGCATGTTTTTGAAATGGAAAGCCAACAGAATACTAACACAGAGTTCAGTTGACACTTTAATCGTCTATTAACTTTTTCATTCTGTTACTCTAAGGCTTGTAATTTTAACTATCTGGTTGCTAAATTTGAATACCCTAGCAACCAGGTAGCAGTTTTAAAATCAAAATTCAAGCAAGGGCCTGAAAAGATAAAATTACAGCAATGAAAACAAATGAAACAATAAAAACCCAAATAAAATTTTCCTTAGCATTGGTCCTTCTATTAAATACTAAAATGTATTGTGAATGTAAACATTTGAGCAGTCAGAGATGCTGCAGATGCAATTTCACAGTCACAGCATTTGTTTGGTGTTAAAAAGGAGGCTACGGGTCTGAACAGTAAGTACCCATAAAGCAAAAAAAGTTTTTTTATCCTAATGTTTTAACGATCATTTACAATATAATGAAATAGAAGATGCAAAATGAATAACACAATACAATATTAATAAGTATCAATAACATGTTCCAGTGTCTCTTTAAGTACAGTGCAAGCAATAATAGCATCACTGGGTATACAGCAATACAGTTGAGGAATATCATATTATACATACATATACCAAACAAGCAATAAATACAAGTAGAATGGATTCAGCTACTTTACATATGGAAGGATTTCAGCTGCTTGTCAGCTTGTAGTAAATTACATATATAGTAGTGTATTATGTCAGTTGCACGTGCATTTTGAAGTGAATAGGATGCAGTTACGCTAAAAAACCTTTGGTGTTTTGTCTTTTTGGCATTCTGTGTCAAACTGACCCCTGCACTCGATTCTTTAGGTGCACGTTCACTGCGTCAGTTGACGATGGTAAGGAATCTCTAGGGTTCCCCATTGTCAGTAGACGCACTGCATGTGATTTGCAAGAGCAGATGGGACAGAAGTAGCACCGCCAAGTGCAATTATGCAACCGTATATGGAGCATCTTTAGATGCAAGTACTTTTTAATGGCAACAGCTCTTGCAGGTCATAAGTAACCGCTTATGTATTTATTTTTCCTTTCTGAAAGAGAGCACATACATTGTGCTGTGTAAAAGGTGAGTGGGATGATTTTTACCTATCCATATAATAAACTCTTTTTTTGTGGTTATTTGTTGAAGTGCATAAATCACAGTTCACAGAGGGTGTAGTTAATAAAGTACAAATCATTATTGCTCCTTGCAAGGTGGTGGGAGTTTAAATACATAATTCCACTCTCCAGAGTTCCGAGAAAAGCTTTAAGCACAAGAAGCATTAATGACCCATGTGTACTGTTAAAAGAAATATAATAAACATAGATTGAAAACAAATATTCAGTATCAGCAGAAGTCATTAGGCTGACAAAGATTTTTGCAGTCAGTATTGCTCTTTTCAGTAATAATATCCTGGGATATTTATATTGTTAATAACTGTTGGGCATTCTCTTCAATATCTCTTTATGTTATTTTGATATGTGTTTTGTGCTCTTGATGATTTCGAGATCATATTGCTTCTGTTAGATCGCTGCCCTTTTTCTTCCACCCTGATGTTTCTGCTTTGGTCTACAGCTTGCCTCCTGTCCATGTCTATGTATCTCTCTACGTGTTATCACTCATAGCTTGCTATTGACTAGGCTTCTGTTTATCTCACGTGTACCAGTTCTAGCCTGTCTATGGATTTCTCTTCTGCCTTATCCTTCTACTGCCATGCTACATAATCATTCGTGTTCTGACCTTGCTGCCAACTCCAGTTTGCTTCCCTGCCCATAACTCTCTAAAGAATTTCAAAGGCTTAATGCTTAAGGCCTTACTGTCATCAGGTTTACAGGAAATGATGACTATCATAACTCTAGCCTGTTAATTACAAGCAATTATTATGTGGGAATTAAATATAGTTAAGTAGAAAGGTTTAATAGGGTGCAGTTAAGAGAACGTAATATGTGTGTGTATGTGTTGGGGTTTTAGAACATGACCAAAAGGTTAAAAATAAACCAATTTTTGCAATATACAAATGCAAACATATAGACATTTAGGGGCACATTTACAAAAGCACGAACGCTCGAGCGTTCATGCGAACGCTGCGATGGTATTTTCGCCGATTTTTTCGGGCGTCCGCACGACTTTTTCGGACAGCGCACGACTTTTTCGGACGTTTGCACGAAAAAATCGGAAAGGTTTTACCGCTGTTTACAATTGTTCGGTACAAAAATTTTGTGACTTTCGGATCGCCAATACGATATTATCGTGACTAATACGATTTTTTCGTAAGCATTTTCGTGATATTTGCGATCTTACGAAATTTTCGTTTCCAATACGATTTTCTCCCATTCGTGATTCAGATTCGTGGATTAGTAAATGTGCCCCTTAGTGTGCTGTATTAAAGGACAAGGAAAGGCTAAGTCACTTGGGGGTGCCAAAATGTTAGGCACCCCCAAGTGACTTTAATCGCTTACCTTGTACCCCGGGCTGGTGCCCCTGTTAGGAGAAAACAGCACCAGCCCGGGGTACCTGTCGAGAGCGCTTCCTCCTTCCTACTCGCGCTGCTACCAAATGTCCCGGGCAAACGCATGCGCAGTAAAGTGAAAAGCCAACTTCTCTGTTAGTGGTGTATTAAACAAACACTCATTGTAAATAGAAGTCCCTTATAAAGGTCACTGGCTCTGGCCAAAATGTTAGGCTTTTAAGTAAAGAGAACTTTTTAGCTTCATCAAGACCTGCTGAGTGTTGTAGTTTAGACATATATATATACAGTCCTTTAGACTAATTCTGCATCTCATCTGCCCGTGTATGAGGAACCCCCGAGGACCCTACCTGATTGAAAATTGGCTAGGTGTCGATTGGGCAGGTCTGACTTTTTTAGTTGGATCTTTCTGCAATATGACCACCTAAGGCATTTGGCCTAGGGCAAAATGATTGTATTACAGTGACGGAATGGTTGGAGCGAGGACAGCATCAATGAGCTGATACAGGCCCTAGGTCCCTTAGGTGCCCATATCACAAAAAGATCCACTTATTTGGAAATCCTGCCAAATGAGCGAAACTTATAATGTATGGCCACTTTAATTTCCCAGTGATTGCCTATTAATCCTGTCCTAGTTTGGTCAGTATAACATATACATACTTTGTTCATCTATAACCTACCAACTCTCTAACTCCTATCTGGAGGTTTGATTTGAATTAGAATAAACTTTCTGTCAATCACAATGGAGCCATTCTATTGCAGTTTGGCCTTGTATTTATATATGTTGGTCATTTTCATTTGTGCACTGGGACCTCACAGTTGCTACTGACTTTTAGAGAAAATCACCCAACTTTCATATTAAGTGTGGATGCTTATTAACCATCAGGACTGCATTACTTATTACTACAGAATTAATGGGTAAATGGTAAGTTACACCTTAATTGAGAATTTATTGCTCAAATTCAAGTACAGGTATAAAGTCATTTTGTTTTCAAGGTCAGATTACTACTTTTTTTTTAGGTGACATTAGGCATGATTGGCACCTAATGCAACATTCTAGCAGGTTTTCTAGCAACTTTATAATGAAACTGTAGCTGAATATATAGCCATCTAAGAGAAAGACAAATATATTCATGCATGTTATTATGAATAATAATAAACTGCACAAAACATGTTTTATGTTGTAAATAGAGAACACTTTTTCTAAATGTAATAGAAAGTCTTCTTTATATAAAGTGAAAGCCTCCAAGACATATGTATTTAGCAAGTACAAAATCACTCATATACCAAACCTAAAGAAAAAATCTAAATGCAAAGGCACCAAAATCAGACAAGAAAACAATCTACAGAAAAACAGCAAACGTGATTATCTTCACAACTAGAGAAGAATGGTCAGTACCCAGTACATGTTTTTACAATCTCTATCAAGTATTGAGAACTGAAACGTGACTTTGATAAATATGACCTATTTTCCAGCACACAGGCTTAAATGAATTTACCATGCATATTTTTATCCTTTCATAACTTTGATGAATTGAGAGCTAAATGTCCATAGACAAACCAAAGCTACAGTTATTTAGTGGCTTGTTGCATTTGACATTTTTGCAATCTGTTTTTAGAGAAAAATGCATAAATTGCTAGTTAAAACACACATACAACAAATGAATATGCATGGGGAAAAAAGGAAATTGAAGCTCCACAAGTATAATTAGGCATGACTTGAGTAGTCTAAAGGCCCCCATACACGGGCCGATAGAAGCTGCCGATATCGGTCCCTTGGACCGATTCGGCAGCTAATCGGCCCGTGTATGGGCAGAAACGAGCGGCCTGGCCGACCGATATCTGGCCTGAAATTGGCCAGATATGGATCGGCCAGGTTAGAAAATCCAGTCGGATCGGGGACCGCATCGGCTCGTTGATGCGGTCCCCGAACCGACTGCCCATGGCCGCAAATGTAATCCGATCGTTTGGCCCTGGGGCCAAACGATCGGATTATTTTTTTTTAAAGCAATTTGCTACCCGATATCGCCCACCCGTAGGTGGGGATATCGGGTAAAGATCCGCTCGCTTGGCGACATCGCCCAGCTAGCGGATCTTATAGTGTATGGGGACCTTTAGCAATAGATTCAAATTCAATTATCTTAAAATTCTTCCAGCCCCCTTTGAGGTACAACATTTGTATAGGACATTTTACCGACGTTACAGATGAAAAGATTTCTGTAGCAGCTATTTAATCATAGTTACAAGACAGTGAATAAGTATTCACCCCTAAATCACACCCTAGCAGACCTTTAAGGTGAGATTTTAGGATTATTAGACAAGCCAGATATCTCCCCAAATCTCACACTAACTTGCCCACCAGACTCTGCTTTGGGGCCCCCTCTGTGGTAGCCATACAGTTTGGGAACTACTGCTCTAAAGATAAAGACAGACTGAGTTCAAGCTGTGATCATTTATAGAATTTGCTGCATTTCTCGGAAAGACTAACAAAGGAGTTAAATAAAATATTTTTTGTATAGATGGCTGGCAGTAGCAATTAGAAGATAAAGGTAAAAGATAAGGGTTGAGACTTGGGCAGGACAGGGGTGGGTTGTTTGGGGCACCACAGGTAGGGCCTGGGCAATGTCCATGGCTCTACCAACAGTTAATCCACCCCTGGATTTAGTCACTTTGGAAATCAGAAGATGTTTGTTATCTGATTTCTGTGTTCTAGGTGAGTGCATCTGAAGGTCGATTAGATATGTTTCTTTTTTTGTATGAGCAAAAGGGCCCATCTACACCAGAAGTTTTCCGTTCAAGTCTCCCTGAAAATTAAGTCTCCATATCGCTTTTTTTGTAATAAATATTCTGGTTTCAGTAATTCAGCCATCTTTTTAAGAATATTGATGACAGACAGTAAGCCAAAATCAAGTTCAGAGTAGGCTGGCAAATGTATCTTGGAAAACAAATTCTGTATTCTTTCTCTACATTCCTTCCTTCCTGGGTTTTACCAGCTTCTGCTCGGGGCAGGGGGCATAGTTTTGGAACCATTGCTTTGTGCAATACATTTTATTCATTTTTTTGTGGTTTTAAAATAGTTTTTATGACTGCCCACTTATTTTTATTATGTTTGTGAATGTTCTTATTCATCCAGGTCATGTTATATCTGTAGTAATAAGTCAAATCAACTGGATTTGCTGTATTTTTTTAAGACATTTCGCCAGTCATCAGCTCCTCTGAAAAACACATTTGAAGACCACATTCTCGACAGAGAAGATGACTGGTTCAAAAGAGGTGTCCATATATGTGAAAACAGCAAAACCAAGTTTGAATGGTTGGGGTGCTACATTTATTGTGTGCCACATACAATGCTGTTTTGGCACCTCTCCCTTGAAAGTTTAATAACATAGCTTCAATCATGCTAATACAATCAACACCTCATCTTCATGAGATCCCTGACCCCATGCTGGTTATGATAAACAGATAATGCTGACTGCACAAGTCATTCTGAATTTAGAAACCCAGTCCGATATTTTTCAAGAAAAACACAGCAAGTCCAGTTGATGAAAGTGTTTTAAAATATTATGTAATTCTGCCCTGGTAATAGTTCTGTGTTTGTTTCAGAAAGACTACTTTAGTTTATATAAACGAGCTGCTTTGTATCCATGAGGGCAGCTATTCAAACTTGAAAAAAAGAAAAGGCACAGGTTACATAGCAGATAACAGATATCCTTTGTAGCATGCAATAGTGTTTTACAATACACGCTTATCTGTTTCTGCTATGTAACCTACCTCATTTATCCATATTTCTGTTAGAAAGGTTACCCACATGACTACACAGAAGATTTGTTTGTGGTTTATTTGTGGGTTTTGTACTATTTTGAGCTCTTCAGCAGCTCTCTGTTTTGGAATTTTAGTAGCTATCTGGTTGCTACAGTGCAATTTACCCTAGCAACCAAACATCCATTTGAAAGAGAAACTAGGATATGAATTTCCCAGAAGAGAAATATAAGTAATAACAATTGTAGCCTCACAGAGTTGCCGGGTGAGTTACCCCCATTTGAAAGCTGGAACAAGTCAGACGAATAAGGCAAATAATTCAAAAACTATAATAAATGAAGACCAAATGAAAAGTTGCTAAGCATTGGCCATTTTATAACATATGAAAAGTTAACTTATGAAGCACCCCTTTAATTACTTTGACACACTTGTTTGGTGTAACTGTTCCTTGAAAGACCATCAAACTGAAATCCAAAAGTTTGGTTAGTTCAGGGAAATACCTGTAATGGTATTTTTTAATGAAATTAGATTTTAATGGCTTTGGCTGCTATAACATAATAGGAGGGTATTGGAAGAAACATGAAAAATTGTGGTCCGACAGCTAAAAGACAATGGCAATTTAAAAGCCTAAATCTTTAGACATTGCAATTAATACCTTTATAGAATCCTGGGACATTAAATATTAATAATTATACTTTGCATATTTATACCTTTATCAGACAAATACAAAGGGAAAGTAAGAAATTAAGGTTTAAAGTGGCCGTTTAAATAGAAATGAAGTGAGCAGATGCGTGTCCTTTTGAAACTAGCTTGGTAAATTGAATGCAAATAGTAGGCTATGTTATAATTGGCTACATATTTATTTTCATAGCAATCCTAAATGAATGACACTTGCTTCAATTGCACAAGATGAGTTCACAATATGTGCTTCCAACCATCTTCAAAAAGACATTTACTTGGAAGAAGGTCATGCTGGAGCCGCCATGAATTGTACCATATTCGATTGTGGTCTGGTCTGCCAGGTCATCCACTGACTCAATGGGGACATCCATTCTTTGCACAGTGAGAAATGCAGCAAGATTGGCTGTATACGATGAAATAATTATCAGGGTAAATGCCCACCTGTATGGAAAGAAATGATGTGCCATAAAAATGGTGTATGTAAATAGCATGCTGTGTTCTGTGCTTCCCTGATTTTAGATACAAAATAAATAAAGATATTAATCTTCATAATCTTCCCTTCACCCTATTAACTCCTAATAGGAAAATAAATCTTGTGCATTCCAAATTGTAACACTTTTAATAACATGCCCCATAGCTACTGATTATTCTAAAGTATATAAGTCATATATAATAAGGTCATATATAAAGTCCTTCTAAAAATGAAGCAGTTAAGTGAAGGCATCAGGGCCACAACTTTGGGGAACTGAAAAACTTGTGCTGAGCTGGGGGAACAGAGTGGAATTCATTTAGTCCTACAGCCTTGAGACAGAGCTGCTGAGCTGATAAAACTGCTAATACAGCTAACAGCTAAAAATAAGCACTTTCAGCAAGTTAATACTTGGAGGACTTTATATCACCTTTAATACTCACTCACCATTCCTGTAAAGACCCGATTAGTTGATAGAAACCATTGTGTCCATGCCTAAGAATGTTTTTTTTGCCGTTATCTTCAAAATATGAACTAATTATCAATTTGTCTTAAATACTGAAACCGATAAAGAATATTATTTTCAATCAAAAAGTTGAACCTGAGCCAATTTGCCTTTGTCCAGTAACAGAACCATAGTGTCTGTCCTTACTTACCTTAGCCTAAGGTGTTTAGGTGGTTTAATTACTGTGTAGTTTTATTATTAGAATAACTATAGTCACTGAGATCAAGAGCTCCTACTACTTGGCAGGAAAAATACCAAGGAACAGAAAGAGAACATGTTCAGGTACTGGACTACAAATACACTGTGTATAGTTTTGAATTATGTATGCATTAGGGTTGAATTAATAGTATTTTACTGGCTTATCAGGGATATTATTTTAGAGAGAAGGAATTTCCAAAAGTGGTGATTGTCAGGAGTGCCCAATGGCGCTCCTCTCTTCTTCAGAACCGTGTCCATGATGGCGCCACCCATGGCCGAGACATGGGATGTGGTGCCAGCGTGGTGACGTCATTGCCTAGGAATGTGATGTCATTAATCTGTGCTTGTCATTAAAATTCAAAATAAATAGATGCAAAAGACCCAGGTTCAATGTCCGAATATAGGTCTTTTTATGTAAAGTTCCTGAGTGCATCTTAATTACTACTTTGTTCTATGTTCCTGACATCCTGCTTTGTTCCTGACTACATTTATTGCCTCCTACCACGATCCTTTGCCTGAATTTGACTAAGAGACTTGTTTAACCCCTCAGGTACCAAATACTGGATTTTCCAAACTCTGCTTCCCCCTTGGTCCTGACTTCAACCCCAGTAAAGGCAGTTGGGCATATTAAAAAATAAAAGTGGAGATTTGTTGGATTTTACGCTTTATTTTAGTTTAGCTAGGAAAACTCATAATCATTTTTTTCAGGACAACGTGGGATTTTTAGTTTTTCTAAATGTTTATGTAATGCCACTTCTGTAACAAGATTTAAGGGTCTAAATACCAAAAAAATAAAGAAGTTGATATTTTGCATAATATAAGGATATATATCACTAAAATGTTGTATTTTAAATGAGAAAATACAACTGATTTAAAAATCTGCATGATTCATGAATGTGCCAATACCAAATACCAACACCACAGAAATCAGCATACTGTATTCCCGATTCCAAGGCCAAAAAATCCTCTAACAGCAGGTTCACCCCAGGACACCATATATTTTTGCAATGGGTACATGAGGAACCCCTACTGATTACCAGTACACAGCAATCTGGCCTACTCCAATGAGGTCCATCCGATAAGGTGGGGCCCAACAGGACCAGGGCCCACCTGTTTTTTCCCCCAGTAACAAATTGGGCCAGTCTAACCTTCAATTCACAGTACCCTAAAATCCTACTTTGCGTGTTAGTGTGCATGTACTATTTGCTGATCATAAATATGGCTGCTAAAAACAGAGGTGACACAGCATGGGGTGGGGGCCAATGCTGTCAAGCATCTTTGTAGTTCTGGGCATGCTATGGGGGCACAGATAATGTGTCAGGGAAGTAATTAAAGAGCTGACACTGCTGGTAAAACTAAAAATTTGCCTGGGAGGCTTTATTTTCCCTTAAATAATGATTAATACAATATATTCACGCTATAAAAAACAGTGTAATTATCTCGTTCAGCTAAAACTAGCATAATAATGCAAATGTACGGTAACTTGTATATTTAACTTGTACTTATGTATAAGTCTTATGTATAAGATTATATAAATTGCATCTTTTATTTAATAATTGTTTTACTTGTTTATAAAAAAAAAAAAAAGTGTTTACGAGACTTTTTGCACTTTTTTTTTTTGTTCTAGGGTTAGACAGAAACTTGCCCCCTGGCTGCTAATCCCCTTGAATATGCTAATGAGCCCCAAATGGTGACCCTACAACAGGTGTAAAATGAAGATTGTGTGAAACAAAGCAAAGCAGATGAGCTGAGAACTGATCTGACACAGGGGGAAGGGTGACACTGAGCTTTACTCCAGTTTTAAAATGTTGGGGAAAATTTACTTTAAAATGTAATTTTTGTGCAATTTTTACGTTATTTAAAATACCAATTCACAAAAGTGTATTTAAACTGTCTTTCTTTCACCAGAAACTGAAGTGTTGGTTGATTCTGAATGAGGCGGATTTCTGTTTGTGAATATGGAGAAGTATTTTACACCATTTTACCGCCATTTTTACTTCAGAAACAGCTTTACTACATTACACATCTACACTTTTGTGAATTCCCCCCATTAGGTTATTACGAGCAGGTACCCTCCATGCGCTGGGACTTTCTGCTTTACTTCAGCTGCTTACTCCTCAGAGATCATTTTGCACAGATTTAGCTCTTGGTGCTGCAATTTGTTAGTTGCATACATCTAGATTAATATTACTTTCAAGTACATCTCTGTCTGCAGATCAAATAGGAAGCAAGTCTTGTGCTTACATTTGTTTCCTGCACAAAATACATTTCTGTTACATGTACCCCTTCATATTTCTGGTTTTTGCATATATTTGTAGGAAAATTAATGCTTAAATGGACACTAAAAGGGTTATTTACTATGTGGAAGGCATGGTGTAAAGTGCAAAAAACTGTTGCAATCTGCCAAAATGCCTCAGCTTGTTGCACAGAGACCTTTGGCCTCCACCCTAAATACAGTGCTGCCAGAATACAGCCAGGCCCAGGACAGAAGTGCTCTGTGCATTAGCACTAAGTGGTGCGTTTTGCGCAGGGTCTTTGTAAATGACCTCTTAACTTTTTCCATAGTTTATTTCCTTCAGGCCATCCCCCCTAGAGTCAATTTAAAGCATATTATTCTGATCTTTAAAATTATTTCTGTAATAATAAAAAAGTTATCTTGTACTTTATCCTGTTACAAGGATAATTATAAAAGATACATAGTTTAAATTTGTACATAATTTGAATGCAAAAGCTTCATGGCCAACTTACCAGACACCACTGACGCAGCGGGTAGACAGAGCTCTTGGTGCAATTGTAGATCCTTGCTGCATAAATCCCCCTACAGGAAACCAAAGGCTATTCCCAAGGGAGTACTGATTCACTAGAAGATTGCACCTTCCCTGTGCACATGGGTGAGGACTGTACCATTCATATGGAGTTAAGCTGCCAAAATTAAAAAGACCAAACCTTGTTAGCCTGGTAACATATCCTTGCAAGCTTTTAAGAATTAATTTTATTTTTCTTGACTATCATTCCCTTATGTACAAATGGTAGGCTACTTACAAGAAAGTGGATATACTTAAATAATCATTAAAAACAATGTACATATTGGCATATCACTTTCATGACAACCAATTAACGTCTCATTATTATCTCATAAGTTGCTCTCTTTGCTTTTAGATAATCAGAGATATAACTCGTTTTATTGCCTGGGGCACTAAAGCAATGCTCCGTTACAGATAGGTTAAAGAAACATTAGGGATGAATCC